>NC_086258.1:16075691-16394857 GCF_021018805.1 Prinia subflava
GGAACTGCCCTTTCCCAAGTGGACAGGAAAGTTTCTGTTCAGAAATGAGAAGAAAGTTTGCACTTTAAACCCACATATCAAAACCTGCCAGAATTCATGGATATTTTTTCTTAGAAAGGCTACTGCTTATCTTGTCTTCCTTGTTTTTAAGATTTTGCTTCAGCAGGCTTCATGGCAAAGAAAAGGGGAGGAAAAAAGGTAGTAGAAACAGTACTGCAAGAGAACAATAAACATTAATAAAGCATTACGCCTTCAAAGAGGAACATGTGAAGTTTTTCTAACCCGAATACTAAGTCAATCTCAAGCCTTGCAGCTGAAAGAAAATATAGGAAGCAGAAGGGAAAATCCAGCCAGAGAAAATAAGAAATATATTTTGAACACTTGGTCCCTGATGTTAGATGTGTGACACTGTTGTGTTTTATTCCAGGCAAATTTCATATCTAGGAAGTTATTAGAGTGACAGAAAGTGCTGTGGAAATGAGAGTAAGCTCATTTCCTTCCTGCCTTTGTCTCGTCCTGGCTGCAGAGCTGGGTGGGATCGATGTTCTGCTGTCCCCTGAGACACAAAGCAAAGGAAAAACTTTCTGACTCCCCAGCAGAGCCAGGAACCAGTGAAGCTGCGGGAGCCAGGCAAGTTTTCCTCTGCCCGTGTGTCTTGGGTTATGCAACCAAAAAATGTATATTCTATTTGCCATCTGTTGAAACCAGTTGGAGAGGGTTTTTTTGTTGTTGTGTGTGGGTTTTTTTTTAATTTTAATTTTTATTTTATTTTATTTTATTTTATTTTATTTTATTTTATTTTATTTTATTTTATTTTATTTTATTTTATTTTATTTTATTTTATTTTATTTTAATTTTTTGTCTTTTTTTTGTTGGTTGGTTTTTTTTGGTTGGTTGGTTGGTTTGGTTTGGTCTGGTTTGGTTTTGGTTTTTGGTTTTTGGTTTTTGGTTTTTGGTTTTTGGTTTGTTTTGTTTTGTATAACCCATTCCACATAACTCCAGGAGGAGGGGTGGGTGCCTTCTGTTAATGGGCAGCTGTTAAACCAGCTAGGGCAGGGTTCTTTATCCCTTCCAGGACCCATCCTCCCTCCAGGGGATCTCTGCTGTCCATGGGCCATCGAGGCTCCCTGCATGAGTGAAAGGGGAGGTGTCTTCACACACAAACCACGGTCCTGCTGGTAGATACAGCCAGGTACTGATAGGGGAAAGAAGCAATGAGGGGGAACCAGAAATTCCACAGGAATTCCACAAATTGACACAGCCCGTTGCTCACCCAAGGCCGTGCTAAATTCCTGGACTTAGAGAAAAAGAAGAGAGACATAAAAGGAAGTGGGGGGTGCAGATTAGAAGGGAGTCTGTATTAAGTGATTAGGGACGTCTGTACTGCTCAAGTACCTCAGCCAGTGGAGAAGAGAGAGAGAAATGCAGCTGGGAAATTAGGATAAAAAGGAGGCTGCGTCCTCCAGCAGCTTGGGAGACCCATGGGAAATGTCCATGGCCTCCCTCTTTATTTGCACAAAATTACAGGACTCCTCTGTCTCCTTTTTGGACATAAACTTCTGACATCGTAGATTAATTTTCCTGCCATGCTAAAAACATCCTAATCTATGCAAATGCTAAACTTATGAATGTGACAAAATAAAAGCAATCTCTAAATTTGTGCAATTCATACATTGCTGTAATTTTCCTTAAGTAATTTAGCACAATCATTATCACATTTGACACATGGCTACAGCTTGTGGGATTTCTCTTTCATTTTTAATGCTGAGGGAAGCTCATGTTTATACTCCTGAATGGCTCGAAATATCTCAGTATTTTCAGAATCTCTACTGGCCAGGAAAAAAGAAAAAAAATCAGTATTTTTGTGCTATTTCCTTTTGATAAAGCAGAATGCTGAGGGCAGAAAGACGGGGAGTGCACTCAGTTAACTCCGTGCATGATTGAGAGAGGAGCACAAACTTGGACAACAGTGACCAAAGAAAACAAATTAAGTGGCAGCAACTTACATAGCAAATGATTGGAGAGACAGAAAACCTTTCCTTCCTCCCCCAGGCAACTGTAAATTAAGACTGGGTGGAAAACATGGCAAGGAGACAAATTGCCCATTTCCAAGGCACTCACCAGGCTGAGTCCATGGTCCAGAGCAACAAACCCTGAAGTCAGCAGGCACAAATGGTTTTCCCAGCAATCCTGACACACAATCTATCCATCCTCCTTATTTTCCAAGAAAAGCTACTGGTGGAGAAACCCACCTTTAAGTAAGGAGAAAGGGCAGAATTAATTGCTGCTGCTGTAAAATCTTTTTTTTATTTGTGTTGCAGCCTTGGGATTTGGGTCACAGGACAGGACCTTGGATCACAGGATGCCTCGGCTCCATGAATTCCAATTTTGAACATATTATTTCTATACCATTCTCACCAGTCAGCTACTATTCCACATCAGATTTTGGTCATGATTTCTCTGGGGAAAACAGCAAGACTCTTACGGTATCAGAAACCCCACAGTTTGGACAAAAATTGTGAGAAAAATCAGTCAGGAATGCTGTTTGCAGTCTGTCACCAATTAACTATTTCAGTAGATGGAGTATTCTGTATGGAAATGAGAAAGAGGTTTTTTTCCTTTGAGTCAATAATTAAGTCCTTTTTCAGGTGCTTTTTCTTGCTTTTTCTTACCTTCTTCACTCCTCTCCCCTCTGATCAACTGTCCTCTGAATCTAATGGATATTTTCAAGAGAAAAGGGTGGGTTTTGGATCTCATACTTCATGGCAGATGATATAAAGGACTAGCAGCAAGGAGAACTCCTTACTTAGAGGTCAGAGGACACCTTGGCATCCCTTTAAATGGCTTAACAGCTCTGCAAGAATAACAAATCTGTTTAAAATAGGAAATCAGAACGAAATAAAGCTGTGTCAGGCAACATTAACACTCCCATGTGCCATTTGACCTTGGATAGGTTGTCAGATCTCTTGTTCAGCTCATTCATCATTATTCTGGGCTGTCACCATGAACATTCTTTCTCATTAATTATACATTAACCTCATTCATGACTTTTAATCTATAATGGGTCAGGATGTTTAAAAATAATTAAACGAGAATGTGCAAAGGTAATAAGGATAATACAAATACTGGAGCTTAGGACATCTGCCTGCAAATCAAAAGTAGGTGATGCTGAACAATTAAGTGGGAAACAAAAACAAGAAAGGAGAAGTCTCCAAATCTCCAATCTTGCATTTAGAACAGCATTAGCTTTAAAAAGTTCCCAAAATATTCAGCTTGTAGACTTCTGACAATTTTTTTTTTTAACGTAACTTTCAAAGTAAGGGAAATCTGATCTGCTATAAGCAGATTAGGGGATCTAACAGTTAGGAGCCAGCTCAGATAAAATAAGGATGGGTTCCTGACAATATCCAGGCTTTCTCCTGATGGTGAACTGCCCACATTCCTGGGTGGGAGGGTCTCCACTGGGTGGGACAGTGTTTGGCAGTGTTTTCAGAGCACACTGTGTCCCTGCATCCATCTCTGGGAGGTCACACCAGTTCTCAGTGGGTCCTCTCACCTATGCAGTGGCCTGATTTCCCAACCTGGGATTACAGCAATCCTCTGAATCTGTCAGTCACTCCTCTGCTCTGAATACTGGATTCAGCAGAGGATTTACCTCTGTGCTTCCAGCACTGATAATGTTTTAATTCTGAAATTATCATATATTGTTCCTTCCTGTAATTAATTGAGTTTTCACATCACACAGCACTGGGGCACCTTGCTTTTCCAATATCACAAAGGACTTTTCATACTGTGGAAGTTGACTGCAGTGAGCTGAAAGTGCCAAGGTTTCCAAAACAGGCTTGAAGCAGAAATAAAATTTTATACCCCAGGAAGAATTACTACATGCCACACAACACAACATTTCAAGCTAAAATAATGTTTCATCAAAGATTTAGGGAACAAGGATTAGTTTTTTAAACCCAGCTAAGTCAATGAATCTTGTATCCCATATAGTGCTATACATTATGTCCTGGATGGATTTCACAATGCAGTTTGAGGTTGTTCTAGGAAGGTTGATTCAAAGGAAAAAAAACAAAACAAACTCTCAGCAGAGAGGACATTTCACTGACCTACTTCAAAAGAACTTGTGAAACCCACCAGCAAAAGGATGCCCAGGAAGGTGGGCAAAGAATATTGCACTGCCTGGGAAGCACTCAGTGAATTTTAGAATGGTAATTTATGGAGTTCACAAATGATAAATTATGGAGCCTAAAATATATACAGAAGGATTTACCTGAAAGAGAAAAAACAGTAGAATCTGTACCAGCTGTAAGTTGATCCCATTTGAAGTATCCAGACTATGCTTTATTATTTCCTAAGAATATAAAAAACCTTTTAAAATCAGTTTTTACCAGCTCCAGGATTTTCAAAGGACTCCAAGAAAATTAGGGCTAGCATCTGGTGAGCTTCAGTAGAAGCTGGGTACCCTGGGGAGCTTGGAAAATCCCTGCTTCTTTGGATTCTGCTCAACTCTAGAAAAATACATGTATTTCAAGTATTTTTAATAGGATTTTAACCTCAAAAAATATCCAGATCCAAGGGTGGTACTTAATGTGGTTGCCTGCTGAAGATTCTGGAGGACTCAGTGGCATTGAATAGAAGCTTTGGGTAATTCACAGGTTACAGGTCCAAGTTGTGTGACATCCACAGGGCTGTGGGGAAGGTCTAAACCCCAGCCCTGCTCTTCCCCCTGCACTGCAGCAGCCCAGGATTTCTGCTCCAGCCACTCCTGGGGCAGGAGAGCCAAGGCAGACATCATCACATATTTACCTTTTCCCGATGATTCCCAAGCACTCACAGCCATTAATTAAACTCTAAGGGCTTGACAATAGGTCGAGAGGAATATTTTCTGTTGTGCCTCAAGTGAAAGAGCTGTTTCACTTACACATGAGCAGCAATTGGCTTTAAACCTAAAGAAAACTATTTTTATGAGCATTCACAGATCTGTGTATAGTAAAAAGTATGATTGGGTGGGCCAGACTCAATTTGTGTTGAAGGAAAGGAGATTACTTTTTCATTCAAAACACCTTCATACTAATCTATTTCTTTCTTAAATTGGAGTGGGTATATTGGGCTATTTATTCCCACACAGAATTCCAGCAATAGGTGTCACTGATTATTTAGTCCCTGAAATTTATTTTTTCCTTAAATCCCTCTCAGAAAATTCTATTCCATGTATTATCAGCATCACAACTAAAGGACTTGTCAGTATTTGTAATACTCCCAAACTGACACATCTAACCTGTTTTTGGGCAGTGTAAAATCAACTCAGTATCTGTAAAGCAACAGTTGTTTGGTTTTTTTAAAGGGACATTAGTTTAAACCCCTTATAAACCAACTCTATATTCAACTGTCAGGGAATGTTGTCTTTTACTCAGAATTCCAGCTTGAGGTGTGAGACCAATGAATAGAAACTCATAAAGGCAGAATTTCTCCTCTGAGGGAGGCATAGATGTTTTTAAAAAGTTGCATCTATGAAGAGGAGTATTTCCAAACTTTCTCTCTGTGTGGAAAATAATAGCAATATTATCAAATCAATATTAAAAATAAAGAGCCACACCTGACAGCATAATTAAAGGGGTAACATGTTCCAAGCCCCCAAATGTCACCCCTTCTCTGTGCCTCAGTATCCCCTTCTCTAAAACTCCCACCCATGACAGCAGTCACCTGTCTGGTGAAACATTTCCACACCACCTGGGAAAAAGTCTCACCCAGAAATTTACTGCTGAAAGTGAACAGGAGAAATTTGTCCAGGTAAAATGTCAGGCATCCACAGAATCACGACATCCTTCCAGGCTGATTTCTGCAACATCAAGGAGAGATTCCCTTTGCACCCCAAGCCCACACTGAGACCAGCTGTGACCAGCATTCAGCATTTCTGTTCCCTGAGTGTTCTGTTTGAATGGAGAGCATTTTTTCTTAATTATTTCTGACTTTTCATCCAGTGTGCTATAAGCTTCTTATGAAGAAAAAGAAATAAATAATTCAACTTCCACTTATTCCAGGAGGAGACTGGCTGCTCTAATCTATCCTCTGAGAACAAACGAGCTGGCTGTTCACACACAGCTTGTTAGAGCACGACAAATAAACACAGGCACGATATTGCAGTGACAGTGAGGATGGGGAATACCAGAGCTGCATTTTTGGGCTGGCATCTGATGCTGAGACCATTTCCAGTTCTCTCCCTGGGGCTTGGAAGTTTGGTTACACTCTTGCCTGTAGCTGCAAGGCAGAGGCTGGTGACAACTGTCAGTGCACTGAGGAGTGAGGAGGGAAGGATGGAGCCAAGGAGAGTGTCAGAGCATGGATTAATTCCCATCACCAGTGTGCTCCAGGCTGCTGTGTGCAGTGTTTGCAGAGAGCTCTCCAATGAGCTACAAGTCTGGCTGAGAAATGCGTTTCCTTGGCCACCCAGGAGCAAGGCTGTCTGCTTGGGGTTTAGGGAAGTCTGCTGGAAATATTAATGTGTCAGGGCAGCAGGCTGGGAAAGCTCCACCTGCGTCAGAGGAGCCTTTCAAAACACATATTACTAGCTGCCTCCAGGAATGTTCCTGTTTTACTTGGAACAAGTGGGGAATGAAACACTTGACACAGTTTTGGACCATAATCTAAGTTTTCCCCTTTCCCAGGGTTGGACTCTCTGAATCTCTCTCTGTTTAGCTTAATGAATCCAGAATTCCAGGATCATTATTAAAGGATGATCAGGGAGATCCCACAGCTTGATGGATCAGGTGAAAGACAAGAAATGAGCTTGCACCCCTTGAGTCGTAAGGAAGAAGAGTCACATGTAGGCCATGGCACACTGATTATAGTGGGAAAACAGAGAAACTTCTGACAATCTCCCTGAAACTTCCCTGCCTTGGTAGCTGGCTGCTGCCCTGGAGCCCTGCATCGCTGTGGAGCATCAGCCTGGCAAGGAGGGTGGGTTTGTACTGGAGGCTGCAGCCCATTTACAACACCACCAGGAAAGAGCCTGTCATCCTCATTTGAAAATGTTTCAGCAAAATGAAAAAACTTTGTATTTTTCCTCTGAAACAGTTCAGTATGCAGTTGGGTTGGAACTGGCTCCAGGAACAGGAGATGTCTTACTTGCTGAGAGAGAGCAGCATGTGTCACCAGGCAGCAAGATGGAGTGTCTGGTGAAGAGGAAACCATCCATCTCACACCCTGACCTTTGTGATAGCCAGCTCGGGGTGTGGGCTGAGCTCAACTGATCACTTCAGACTTTATTGCTCTGTTAGTCCTTTTTGACTGACAGAGCACCTAATGGATAATAAATTACTGCCCTCCACTCGGAATGGGGGCTGCCTGCTCGTTGCTAACGCTGAGTTTTCAGAACCTACTATCACTCACTCCCAGCTTTTGCCATTTAGAGGGATCCAACTTGAGAGACAAGAAATGAATACAGAGGACTTGAACCTCAAGGGGACGTGTGGGGAATTAACCCTCTGAATTTCAGTATGACACAGGCTCCCACATCCCTTGGGTCTTTTGAAAAACCTTGCAGCTTTTCTTTTGTGCCTGCTGCAAACCCAG
The DNA here is from genome assembly GCF_021018805.1 of Prinia subflava. Classification (NCBI taxonomy): domain Eukaryota; kingdom Metazoa; phylum Chordata; class Aves; order Passeriformes; family Cisticolidae; genus Prinia; species Prinia subflava. The sequence goes on from NC_086258.1 coordinate 16,083,270, forward strand.
AGTCCTCTCCCTCAGGAATCTGAGGGTGGGAGAGCAGAGCCATTTTCCTTGGCCCCTCCACAGATCCTTGTAGCCACCAGGAGCTCTATTAGTTCTTCACCCATGGAACTCTCAATTTTTTGTTCACAAAAACATCTTTCAGTGCTTTTGTGAACAAAAAAAAAATCTGTCCCTCTGGGGTTTGGTGCCTGCCTGCATCTCCAGCCTCTCCAACACTGCACAGACTCAGAGCTTTCTTACACACACTATTTCCCTCTCCACTGAGGGAACAGAGAGATTTCCAGAACCTGTGTATTTATGAAGTCTGTGTTGCTTGTTCCTGTAGCGTTTATTTTTCTCTCTCTTTGGAAAGCACAGAAGTTCAACGCAGGCCCTTAGAAACACAGCTGCTGTTACCTTTCAGCTGGGTGCTACTCTGTGGAAAAATCCTAAAAAGATTTTTTAGGGTAGGAAATTAGAGGCAAGTTTCCATCACTGTGGACAACAATACATGAAAGGCTGTAGATTTTAATCCAAGATTTTTAATATGAATATTTCATCCTGCAGCCTTTACAGCTGCCTGGAGGTTTGGAAAAGTCTGTTTATGTACAGATCCATGGAGAAGTAGACAGTATTTATTCTTAGGCTGGAAAACCTGGTGGGTTACACAACAGCCCAACTTTATACCCTCAGTTTAGGAATGTGCTGTGGCTGTTAAAGACAGCATTTATGTACCCAAGTGAACTCTAAGTGTAAGCTGAATGTTTAGCACATATTTCAGTGCTATTTTCACAGCAGGGTCTATAGGCAATGTGTTCCCTTTAGCCATGCTTCTCACAATTCTACATTCTTATATTACAGCTTATGGCTTAAAAAGAAGGGAGCTATGTTGTTTCACTTCCCAGTACCAAATATTTTTCCTGAGAATAATTGCTTATCCAGAGTTTGCTTATATAAGAATTAAACACAAATTTCCATTAAAATTATTAAAAACATCTTTCTACAGCTTTGCTCTTTCAGTTTCTCTTCTAATGTTCAGAATCACATAAAATAGTAATGAGCATACATAGCCTTCTGCTGTTTTCATAGACAAGGCAGTAAAAGAGACAGTTGCTGTTCCCTTGAGTGCCAGCCCACGAATTGGAAAGTCTAATCAGCCACAGAGTCTGACACACTTGATAGTCCCTGTATTTCATTACTGCTATATTATAATCTTTCCTATTTGAATTCTGTATTCTATATTAAAAGAAGCAAGAAGTAACAGAGATAATCAAATTAGGGCAGTAAGAGAGGAGTTAAAGTAACTCTCCTAATTCCCCCAGCCTGATGCTTTGGAATTCTCTTTCCAGTGCAAGAGTTGGTCTGAGAACACCTGCAGCTGGTACCTGGCACAGTGCAGCCCTCACACTCTGCTGGGGCTGGCTTGGAAGGGTTCAGCTTTGCTGGCCTGGGCAGGAACCAGCCGTGCTGTGTGGTTCTGCCTTACAGCAGAAATTAAATCCACGGGTAGGGCTTTGTTCACTGCCTGCAGTACAGGGCTCCCCTGGTTCAGCGTGGGGATGGCAGAGGGCAGATGTTCTGCAGCTGCACGCTGGGGCAGTGCCAAGGCAGATTTCCTGGGAGAAGCCTCTGCTAGGTGCTGCCAACCCCTGGCTGTCCCCAGGGGGGTGATGCAGCACGGCTGGTGAGACATCAAAACAACATCTGCTGACACTCTGCAACAGGAGACGCCTCTCTCTGTGCATCAGCCCACACTGATCTGTAAATTAGGCTGTGACAAAACAAATTAGGTTTAATTTTGCATAGCTGTCCAATGGCATTACTACATGTGCCGTTACCTAATTCTTTGAATCAATAATTTGACTTTGCATGCTTGTACCTTACAAAATTGAGACAGTTCAATACCTGTATGCAGTTGCTAAGAGTGGCACAGATGTATATAATATCAAACAATAGATGTCACTGTTATGCCAATAAAAAGGGGTTATATTTGCAGTTATTGGTAGTTTCAACCTCCATTGCACAAAGCTGCTAAGTCAAAAGAGTAAAGGCAGGGCACTCACTGACACACAATACTTTTCTAAACATGAATCCTGCACTTCTTTGTGTTTTCTCATCTATAAAATTACACACAGAAATACTTCAATAAAATAAAAGCCAGTTTAAATAAAATAAAAAATCTATTTTGCTGTGGCTTTATGCAAATGGGTCACACAAGAATAGCACGACTGCCCATAAGTGGGAGAAAAAGCTAAAGGGATGTGGGAAGCTTAACAGAGGAAATACTAGAGATGGAAACAGTTCTGCTTAGACTTCTTTCCTTCAAAGAGATGTATTTCTTTTTCTCTCTCTGGAATGATTACGTGGAGAATGGCACATAAGAACTGACCAAAAGGAAAGGACATAATTATAAGCACTGAGAGAAAAGTAATGGCAGAGGAGCATTACAGGGAACATTCCACAGCATTTAAAGATGGGGACATCCTGCAGGAGGAGGGAATTAAGTATCCAAGCAAAATTTGGGCTCTAAAGTTCTATTTCAAAATTCTTAACACTTCTTGAAATGATGCAAAAATATGAAAACCAGGCTGTGAACAATATATGAAGCTCCAGAGCAGCGTGGTTCCCTGTTGCTCAGCTGTAAGGCCTGCGCAGAGCCAGCTTTTAGGTGATGAGCAAAACCAGTGAAGTCTAACAAATGAGAATGAATTTAAACATCAATTTCAGGGTGAGACACAGAGGAAACCAGACAGGTTATTACACAGCAGCTGTTCACCAGCTACCACTCTACTCCTTAATATCAAGAACACAGTTCATGCAGAGACAGCAAAACCTCGGTGCTGGGGGGTTGTAGGAGCCCATTTGTAGCCATAACACAGGACACAAAATGTTTCTTTGTGGCCAGCTGACTTGATCAGAAAAGGTGGACAAGCCTTTTGATGCATGGTCCTGTCACCAGTCAGTGCCCAGGAGGAGCAGGAGGTTCCTGATGTTTTGCATCTTACCATGAGTTTGGGAAATAAATTGCTTCAAGCAAAAGTTAAGTTGATTAAAAAAAAAAAATGAAAGCCATATGGTAGATTTTCATTAAACCTCTTTCCTCCAAAATGTTAAGGAGACCAATTATCATTTCCTGATAGAGAACACCTGAACTGCACACACAGATAGGGGTTATTGCAAATAAACCCATCAACGCTCTGGAAAAGATGCTAAACTTTTACCATGCAGATTTTATCAGACCTACTTAGTAAAACCCCGGTATTAAAATGAGGAGGGCAAGTCCTCCCTCCAGTCCAATGCCTGAGGGAATCACCAGGACTTTTCTATTTTTCTATCACAGGCAGAACTGTGCATGCTTTGGAGAACACTGTAATGCAAATTGAAACATTTCTGTGTTTTATTTAGCCAAGAACTGCGAGTTTTGCACGTAACCAGGATCCTGAAGTCTAAGATTTCCTCTTCACTTAAAGTCATCTCTCCTAATGTCACCTTCCAGCCTCTGGCTGAAGAAATGTTAGGAGGTCACAAGAAGAATAACTCAGTAAAAAAAGCAGAAATGAGAGAAAACTTGAAGGAACAATCTGAGGAATAACAACATTTCTTTATCACATATTCCTTCTAGAGTTAAAGGAGCAAGTGAGGCAGAACACCGGGTGAATTGCTTAAAAACATGAAGTCTTTCAACATGCCCTATGAGGCATTACCTGCCTTTGTAGAAAAATAAAAGGAAAATTATACAAATATCTCATGAATCATAGCTGAGGTTCAGATTTCAAAGATTCATGGGAGTCTGGTACCAGGTTGGAAATGGGATGGTTTGCAGTGTGATGTTGCCTGATAGCACAGAGGAATTTCAGCCAGTGGGAAATGTAAATATAAAAACCCAGTGTTTTACATGTAGTTTTAAATCACTGAGATAAAGGATGCTCATGGACACAATGACATTGAAAATGCAAAATCTTAGCCTCTGTGAAAGCACAAATATTGATGTGCATCACTAAACATATGTTGCTGACTAAAGCTATTATTAGCGACAAGTCATTCTCTCCTCTGGAAAATCCCAGTTGCCTTGGGCTTTGTCTGAGCAGAAAGCAGAGAAAAATCTGAATAAAACCTTGTGAGTTAGCCTCATGTTAACAGGCTGAGCTGTAACACTCAGATAATAGCAAAGCCAAAAATACAGGGCTAAATTCAGCTATAACTGGTGCTGAATAGAGCAAATTGCACAGCGCTGTCACAGAGGCAGGACCAGAAGGTGTCTTGTTCTCCCAGACTGTCTTTGCAGAGCACAGATTATTTTGATCCATTCTTTACAGCTCCCATTTTGACTGAAACCTCAGAACTGAGCTAGAAACTCCAGATGTCGCATTTTGGGAAGCTGGGGGGGTTGGTCCTCACTTACTTAATTTCCCTTTCTACCCTTGAACCCTCCTAGATTAGCTTGGGGTCACCTTCAATCAGAGCTGCTGTGTGCCCCCAGTGAGCTCCTGCGCCACATCAAGATGTGGCTTTCCTGGGCCCCAAGAAAAGATATTTTTCCCCCAGACTTGCACAGAAACAAAGCCAAGTAATGATGCCTTCAAATGGTCAACAAAGTCTGGTTATCAAAGGTACTGAGGAGAGCTCTGCACAGGCTTGATCTCAACTGCCTGAAACAAGAAGGTTTAAGCAGAGTTAAGCTTTCAAATGTTTTATTTCTGGTGCCAAAACCCACCAGATTAACTTTCTGTAAATATTTTTTCAAATTTAAATGCTTTTTTGTAAGCATTTATATGATACCTTTCCAAGTCTTTTCTGCTACCAGGAAGTCTAAAAGATTAATCACTTTAGGTGTAATTCTGACAATTGAATAGTTCTGGAAGGCACAAGGGGAATGAGAAAACCTGCATTTTGTGAGATGAGAGCTGGCACCGCTGGCAGAACTTCTGAAATGAAAGATTCTAAGATACATGCAACAATATTGCAGCTGATTGTCTCCTGTGGAGTGTCACGGCCAGAAAGGCAGCGTGAATTCTAGTGGGAGATAGGAAGGCAAATGGGTGTGAGAGCAGAGGGCAAAGCAATTAAATGCTTCAAAATTGTTGTGGATGAGTCAATTTTACTTTTTCAGCTGTCACAGGCGTGATGGGTTGGACTGTCCTGCCTGTTCAAGGGGGTACATGGGGCATTCCTCAGCTGAGGAGATTCAAACCTTTGAGGACTGAATGGGGAGAAAATGCAAGAGCTGGAAACCCAACAAGGAGTTCAGTCAAGCTATGGAGGCACTGCAGTGCTGCTCTGACAAAATTGTGTGACAAGCACTAGAGAACTGTGGAAAATATGAGTATATTTTACAGTCAAAGCTGTTCCCAGGTCAGAACTGGGAGGGCAGCAGCTCAAAAATTAGACCAACATTTATGTATCTGTCTTGGCAATGATGTAATGGTTTCACATTCACCTGTCTCTGTTTGCCAGATTTAGTGTAGTGGTTTGAGTGTTTGCTCTCTTTTTCCCTCTGTCAGATAGGATCAGGAGAGAAGCGAAGTCCAGGTAATGGGAAGAAAGGTTTCTGCGCTCTACATAAGCAGGATTTACCTTTAGAAAGAAAAGGAAAATATGAAAATTAGGTTCATCAGAGAAGGAAAAGAGGTTAATCATCATTTTACTTAAACACAAAAATTGAGGGGAAAAGCTAATTTAGTGAATTCTTTTGCATGTGCTGTGGGAAGCAGTAGGTTGTGCTCAAGAGTCGCCTTCGGAGCTCAGCTGCAAACAGCTGCCTGAACGTGTGAGTGTCAACAGGGAGGGAATAAAAGTCATTTTCCTACTCCCTGCAAACAATCCCACCCTGATATGACCTCGTTCCAGCTCATTAACACCGTGTTTCTAGAACTGTGCCCAATTCAGTCCATCCACAGCCCTTTTGCCAGAGCAGTTTGTGCCATGAGTCACAGATAATGCACGGCCACAGCAGGAGAACAGCAGGGACTGAGCCCTGGAGGAAGGACCAGGGCACAGGCAGCCAAAAGAGTGAATCTATCTCATGCCCTGTGCAGAAAACACTTCCTACACCCAGCAAAAAGGAGCCAGCTTGATAGTCCCAGGCAAGGAACTGAGACCCTCTGCTTGTGTATTCCCCTGCTACATCCAGCACTTCATACACCAGAATCCAAGAGAAACTCTAAGGAACCTCAACAAAGTTTCTTTTCAGAAAGGGGAAAACCCTCTCATGGTAAATCCCCTCTGGAAACAACATATTTTTATCTCAATCTGGCAAGTAGCACCCATGTGTCATTGTTTCTCTGAACACCACGAGCTGCTGAAGCTGGGACCACCAAACCAGGTAAGATAACGAAGAATAAATGCTTGTAGAGTGCACTGGAGCTGAAAAGCACGGTGTATGATTACTAGATGACCAACATTTAAACAATATTTGCTGTTTCATAATTTCATCACTGAAAATAAATCTCTGGTTTGGTAAAAAGGCTGCTGAAGTCCTTTTGTTCTTTTCATCAGACTTCAGACCAGATATTTAAATCTTTGCTGGCACAAAGTGGTGTAAGGGACCAACAGTCAGAGTGTGAGGAAATAGAGGATGATTATAATCAGTTAATTAGGTATTGTTTATACAGTTTAACTTCATTCACTTCTTTGTTTTTCTTTCAGTATATTATGCTAATTAATTTCCAAATGGAATTGTATATTTGATGCTTTGACCTCCCTGCAAAGAGCAGTTTGTGCAGCACTTCCCCTCAGGACTGATGCCCCAGTCTGGGCTGTGCACTGATAAGCACTATCAGATGGTGCTTTTTTGGATGCAGCTTTTCTGACCCTTTGATCTGGCAAATCTCTCATCGGGCCTCTGATACAGGGCACTGAATCCCCTGCTTCCCTCTGCAAAGCAGGCACATCCTCTCCCCATCGGCCACGCACTTGCCATCATCTTTAGTCTCATTTTTCTGAAGACAGGCTCCAGCATCCTTTAATGTCTCATAAGAACATAGTTAAGAAAGAAGGAGAGAAGGAGAGAGAGAATTACGTGAGCTGATGCTGTAATAAAGCCATTGCTTATGCCATGACAAATAACCCTCATTTCCCAAAGGTATCTTGCTCAGAGATGACAGTGCTTTGCACTCTAATGCCTTTTTAAATCACTCCAAATGCCTCCTGCCCTGGAAAAATGACTTTGATTTTGGTGCTGTTTGACACCACCCTGGAGCAGGCCCCATCCAGGGAGTTATAGTGGTGTGTGTGTGTGCATTTTACAAGCACGAGGGGGAAACTTGCCTATATAAAGCGAGACATATTTTCTGTAAATTCTTGCCTTTTCCTGCAGTTTGATCCTACAACTGCCCATTTTTACTTTCTACAATGAAAAATAACTGGAAACAACACTGTAATATTTTCTTACATGTCTAACCCCCTACTTTCAAGTGCCAAGAAGGTTTTATTAACATCAATCCCCTCCAGCCTGGTTTGCCTGTCTGCAGTGGAGGTGTCCGTGCCTCAGCCATTCCCAGCCAAATCAATTAGGGAAAACTTGGCATACAAAATCTTCTTTCTTCTTGAGAATGGTATGGAAAGTGGCCTGGCTCTGGGAGAACTGTTGGCAAAGGTCTTGCCTGACATGCTTTGTGACATCCTCCACACTGGTAACTCCTTCCTCTGACAGCCCCATCATTTGGATCATCTCCCCACACTCTTATCCTTTTCTTCCATTTCACAGGGTCATACAATTCACAAATCTTGATAAACAAAGTTATGGTCAAAGAGGAAGACCTGGTTGTCCAGGTACCATGTGAGGTCCAGCTTCTGCCAAGCTTTGTACACATCACCATGTCCTGGCAGGGTAGTGCCACTACACACAAGTGGCCTCAATGCTGGTCACGGATGTGATTTTGTGACCAGGTGAGGACTGAGGACAATGACAAGGTGGAGATCCACCTGCTTGCCCATGCTGGCCCCTTTCTCAATCCCTCAATCGCTTCCAGTGGTGCTGGAAGAGCTTCCTGGAGTTCCACCACCAGTGCCAGGCAGATGTGCCCATCCCTGTGCTGGGTCTCTGTGGAGGTGCCCAGCTGGATGCACTCACTCCAGCTGTGCCCACAGCTGTGGGGTGAGGTGAGGGTGGAGCTGTGAACACCCCTGGGACTCAGCACTGCCTGCACCCAGCTCTGTGTCACTGTTGTCCCTCAGGGGACAGTGGAAGGGGTTTGGCTCCCAGGCTGAAAAGAGCTGTGTTTTCAATCCCAGGTGGAAGGAGAACACAAAGCTGCCATCCCCTGAAAGGCTCTCCCAGCCTCCAGAGGGGTGTGCAGCTGCTGGGACACGTCGTGTCTGGTTAGATCAGTCACGTTGTGTTAAGGTAATGCCACTGACACGGGAATTTATAGCAGTGACACAAACACAGGGACTCAGGAGAGCCTTTTGTCCTGCAGTGACCACACAAAAATACTGAAAACACCACGTTGTTTTTACATGCCTCAAATGTAAACCTTGAATTCTTATAAAAGGCTTTGCATGCCTTGAAATCCTGCTTGGCTTAAAAGAAAAATGGAGTTGCATTGGGTGTTTCTGCATCCACAAAGAAGAACTTAACATCATTTTGATAACTGGAGCAGCTAATGATGTTTTTAATCCATTTCTGTAATGCTCTTCGGTCTGGTTCTCTGAATAGAGAATTTCAAAGAAATTTTTTTAATGTCTCGGCTTACATAAGATTTTTGGTTCATTTTGGTGGGCAGATTCAGACCTTCAGTGATGAGCACTGCTATTTACAAAAATATTCAAGTGCTACAAAAGCTCAAAGAAGAATGATTGCAGAAACAGTGACAAACTTACATAAAATTGAAGCAAAGAAAACCAGTTCAGAAAGTTTATTTTAGAAGGCAATTATTTATCTCCATTTGCCTTTTGAAGTCTGAGATTACCAAAACTTAAAAATACAGAGAATGTCAGATGTCCCTATTTACCAACCCTCCCGTGGACACAAACCACTAAATAAATGTGTAATACCTTCCTGAAGGTGAGCAATTAATATTCACATTTAATATTCTTCTGCCTGGAAATGGAGGCATCCTGACTACAATTGCTTTCAACTCCTTGAGCTTGACCAAGGCCTCATGTCTTTGAATGAGCATTAAGTGTAATTCCAAACAGTTTTACATGGAGATAAAATAGGAGTAGAGAGAGATCCAGTTCCTGGGTCCCCATCAGGAAATGCCAGCCTGGATGTGGAGCCCCCAGGGATGTTACAAATCTAGGGAGAATCTTGGATAGATTTTGGAGCTGGACTCTTCTGTGTACACAGCCAGATAAGCCTGGAGAAACAGAGCACCAGGGCAGAGCAAAGCTTGTTCAGCTTCCCATGGCAACGTTGTCTCTCTCAGCAGAGATCCTTGCTTGGATTCTTTTTTCAGATGCAGAGGTCAGGACACCTGGGCAGAGCCAGGGGGCCGTGTCCCACCAGCAGGCTGGAGGGGTGGGATGAATTCAACCCTCGTGGGAAGCTGCCTTTTCTGTTTAATGTTTGCAGACCTTTTCAGAATCCCAGACAGGCATCAGAGCTGAGTTAAACCCTTGCTTGAGGAGTCTGACACTCGCCCTTGGGCAGCTTAGCAATATTTATCCATCTGATGTTCCTGGAGGATGCATATGCTGCAACACGAGCTCCAGCAAAGCCGCTCTCGTACCCACCGAGCTGTGGGAGCTGCTGCTCATCCTGGGTTTAATTAGTGATAGCCTTGTAAAGAGAAGATTACTCAGTTCCATAAAAGGGTTGAAATAGCCCCAAATAAACGTAACAGAAATCTAATTTGGGGAAGGGTGGCTCCTTAAAAGAGCTGCCTTGACTGGGGGCTGCCACCAAATTTCGGTTGGCTCAAGATTCATCTTCCAGGGTTCTGATAATAAACATTTTGAGCCCAAATAAATACAGAAGGAAAACAGAGCACTTTCAAGTATGCTCAGCTGTAAATTTCCTGTGTAGAATCATAGAGTGGTTTGGGTTGGAAGGGACCTTAAATATCACCCTGTTCCACTGCCCTGTCATGGGCATGGGATGGGACACGATGAGGCAAACAGAAATTTGCATTTCACACCTCAGGGGAGAGGAAGGGATGCACAGCTCTGCCTGCCTGCTTCTCCTTGCAAGATCAGAACCCTAAACACAATTTAGGGTGAAAGTTTTTTGTGAAAACAAAACCAAACCAACCAACCAACCAAACCCCCAACAATATAAAAACACCAAAACCCCAAAGCAAACCAACAACCTCCCCCGCAAAAAACCAAAAGACACACAAACCCCCAAAGAAAACAGACCATAAACCCTCCAAACAAACCACGTGCCTTGATAAGGGAAGCAACCGCTGCTCTGGAATTAGGAAAGCACAGATAAGTTCTCCCATCTGAGGGACTGAGAGGATTGTGTAATGTTATGTAGAGAAGTGGGACCATTGCCAGTTCCACAGACACCTCTTAGAGCTAAACTCTGCTTCTCTAAGCAATGGAAACAACTTCCACTTGTATTACGAAGCTATAAAAAGCAAAGCAAAATAATTATTGGTGTTGTTATAAAAGAGCATAAATGCCAGCAATCTCAATGAAAGTCAGGGATTACGACTTGCCAAAAAAAACCCCCAAATTAAAAAAATGTAAACAGTATATTCTTTTCTCAATGTTTGAATGAGGCACAGTCAATTTTTAGTATTGTGTTTTTACCAGCCTCTTCCTGGCAGAAAGCAGTATTTAAAATTAATGTAACTACTCTGATAAATCAGAGAGTGAATAGTGCTAATTCCTACAAGTTTAGTTAGATCCAGTTCATTACATAGTTAGAAACACTGTGTTAATATTTAATACATGGAGAAGGCTTCTAGTAACAAACTCTAATTATGGAGTCTTTCTGACTATCCTCATCTGATTGAACATATAAACAGAGCTGTTCTTAACTGCTCCAAGATCCCTCTAACAAAACCTTGATTGTCAAAATTGCAGAGCTATGCAGTCACATAATTGTTTTAAATCTCACCATTTCAAAGGACTTAATTAAAATCTGATCCTACTTGTAGGGCCATGCAGACACAACAGGTTTTTCTCTCTAACCAGGATCCACAGCTCTGAATCCTCTTTGCAGTCAGGTATCAGCAGCCAGCACTGAGCTCCAGCTCCCCTCTTTTCCAGGCCTTTCTCTCTGCAGTGCTGGATAACCCCGTGCTCTCTGAAGCTGTGCAAGGAGCACAAGGGTTGTGCAGCTCTCACAGCCATGCTGGCTTTCTGAGCACTCACACTCAGGGATTTTAAGTGACTTGCTTTAGATTTTGAAATTTGAAACCTGAGACAGTGAGTAATTTTTGAAAAAAAAACCCCCAAAACCTGCTGAAGGCTGTTATCCTCTCCTGGCTGGCACAAGCAGGAGCTTGCTTCCCAATTACCTGTCTGCCACTCTGATGATTGATTTCAGTGCTTTATGAACAGCATATGCAGCTCTTCTATGCTTAGATAAGAGATTACAAGGACTATCAATCCTCATACTCTCACATTCAATATTAACTCTGTCTAGAATTAAGCTGCTTCTCCCATGGACTAGTATTTTGTAAGTACATTACTAGTAATTCCAACATGCAGAAAGGATTGATCCAACCTGCCAGGAATAGTTTAGAAATGGTTTTGGCTGGTTAAGTTTGTTTCTTCTTCCAGGTTGAGGATATAATATTTGAGGATAAATAGTCTCAAAAGCCTATGAGGATCTGAATTAGAGCCCACCCAAGAGACTGTTGAGTTCTCTTTTTGCTTCTCTTTCAGTAGGGATAGCATGGTTTAGAAATTTTGGGAAGATGCATGGGAATGAATAATATTTTGAGTTCAAGGTTTAATCCCGACAAAGCAAATCTGTGAGCTCAGGACAGGTAGTTCATATCTCCACCCATCTTATGCAAAGCATGGAAAAAAAATCATCTTGGCACCTGTCATGGCCTTCAAAAGGCTTAATTTTAAAAAAGGGCTATAATTGTGCTCAGTATTAAAACAGTCTCAAGTGAAGTAATATATTTTGTTAAGTGATGCTTAAAAAACCCGACTCTAAACATATTACAGACATTTAGAAAATGTTGAGTCCTACAAGGGAAGTATGTCTGGAGAAGCAGCTTTGGTATCTCACACGGTGCTGGCTGTCAGGTCCCTTTCAGTCCATGAAATGTGTCCCTGGCTCCAGTGCCCCTGGTGGTGCCCATCAGTGCCCATCAGTCAGTTCCAGAACCAACAAACAGCAATTGATACCCTGACAATGCGCCTGTGTTCATACAGCCTCCCTGAGAAATCACAGGTTCTGCCATTGGATTTCACAGGCAGACACAAAATGTCTAAATATTACCTCTGGTTTGCAATGTGCTGTCTCTCCTTTTGCTCTCCATGACAGCTCATCCAGGAAAACTGTAATGACCTTCAGTTCTGCACAGCATTCACACAATTTAGAGAAATAGAAGTGAACCCTTCCAAGTTAGGTGTTAACTCTGAAAGCCAAGAAACTGCCCTGACAAAATGCCAATGTCTTCTGGTCAACACAATGGTGATTCCCAGCTGTGTGATTGCCAAGTTCCATGCCACTTACATCACAACTGATAAAGAGCCAGATTCTGACACCCTCCCTGGCTCGAAGTGGTGATTTATTCTGATTAGTCCTAGTGCAGTTCCAGACTGAAGGGCTGTGCTCTCCCATGGGTGAGCAGTGACTGGCACCAGTTCCACCCTTCCCCTGACATCTCTGAGGGGCTGTGCTGACTGGAACTGGTCCCACTGGGCCAGCTGGAACATCTCTGGACCAGCTGAGTGCTGATCAGAAAGGAATTTACAGACAGCCTGGGAGAACCCAGCAGGGCAAGGCTGGAGCATCTCCTGTGAGTGTTCACAGAAAGAGCAGCACAGTTTGAATTCCAACAGGGCAGCCCAGTAGGATTTACCAAAAAATCCTCAGCAGAGCGTTCCCTAATGCCTGCTGGAAATCCCTGCATGGTGGGTGCTTGGGAATCAGTGCCTGGTGGGTGCTTTTTAGATATTTGGCATTTCTTACTCACTACACATCTACATATTAGCAGTTTGAACAGCAGGTTTACAAATGGACTTAGCACCTAAAATCCCCTTAAAGCAATGAGAAAGGGAAGAGCACAGCTCTTTTTTAGGATGTGACATCATGTATTCAGGGCAGGCTGTTGAGGTTGCAGGTGTCCTGTGGCAGCAGGACAGTAGCTGTAAGATAATTCCCACAGAAGGAAGAGTGGTTTCATGGTAAAGCCACTTTATTCTCTGCAAAAAATGCAGCAAAGAACTCATTTCAGAGCTACAGTTCCAAAATGCTTGCACACAGGTGGTTTAAAGTTTTTAAAATTATTGCTAAGATTTGTATATTGGGCAAAACACGGATGTGTTCTCTTGTGTTCTTCTTCCCTCCTCCCTTTTGTGTTTCTGTAGCTGCTGGCAAAACCAGCTCATCCATAATGCAGTGCAATAAAGGGCAGATGCAAGACAAGAAAACCCATTGCTCTCCTTCCAACACAACTCAGGTCTGACTAACATTAAACAATCTGAACCCACTGCAGCATGCAGGGCTTCCTCTGAGTGCCTTTTAGGATGCTCATCCTGGCACCATTCACCAAAAAGGCCGAGCAGAATTAAGGATTTCCATGAGGAGCTGAGGTGATGCTGAGGTGCACCATTAAGAGGGTGTGTTGTTCCCCAGCTCCAGCATTTTTCTTGTTGGATCATTCCAAAACTCAGCCTCAGCTGCTTTGTGCTCTGTGTGTGGTGCCAGCTGGGTGTACAGGGCTTAAGTTACCATTTCATTACAATTTAAAACACAGCTTTTCCCACTGTGAGGTGGCCCAGCCTCATTTCTTTTTGTGCTTCGTTTGCATAACTACAGAGCAAGTCCATTTTTGGTTAAAACAGATATCTTAGAGGATTTAAAACAATCAGTGCCAGACCATAGTATGTCTAAGGCAAAGCATTTTTCTCCCCAACCAGCATAAGGTCACGAGGCACTGTATTAAAACCAGGCTACATCCAGATAAAGTTAATTTAGGAACAGGATCGCTACCTTTAAATAAAATCTTCCTTCCATTCCCACTGACTAAAGCATAGACAAGGCACAGGGAAGAGTGATTCATGTTCCAGCCTACCTCAATTTGTTGGCAGCAGTACTACATGAATTGCACTGCTTTGAGCACTGCACGAAGGTAACAGAGTGCTTTTCCTCAGCTGTGATTACCCCTGTGGGGCTAATCCACACTGATGTACCAGAGCAAGTGGATCTTTATCCCCTGGGCAGTCCCAGGGAAGGATGTGCTGCTGGGAACCCCAACAAGTTGTTTCAGGAGACTCACAGAAGCTAAGATTCCAGTGAGAAACCCTGAATTTCCTTTTTTAAATTTTTCTTTCCTTTTTTTTAATTTGGAACATGAAAAATTTCCCCCAGAACTGAAAATACCACAACAAGTTCTGATCCAGGGGTATTTCCCAAAACTGCTGCCCTGAGTTTCAGAGCTGCAAGGACACCCCAGTGCTCATGGTGGGCTTGTTGGCATTCCAGAGTTTCTCACAGCTCCTACATATCAGACTTCAAGAGGAGCTGGAGATGCTTTAGGAGTCAGAAAAGAACAAGCATCAGTCAATCCACAGACAGGCAGGTGGGTCTGGATGGCTCAGAGGAGATGAAAGCAGAGAAGGAAGAAAAGTTCATGGGCTGAAGTGGTGGGGTTGATTCTGTTTTCTGCTTGCATTTAACTCTGAATATGCTGATTCTAGGGAATCAAGCCCTGCACTGTTTGTGGGAATATCTACCAGGCAGCACACAGGAGTGCAGTAACAAAGTGCCACGTGCAGTACAAAGCCTGGCCCTCTACTAAAGGGATCTCTACTAAATGACAAACATTATCCCCACCAATAACCACCCCACTACCTCAGTATTTATAGCTTTTCAAGTTATTAGCTTTTTAATTAACACGGAAAGATTTGAAAGCACATAACTGTATTGCAGAGTAGTTGTATTAACAAACTGCAGACATGAAAATTAAAATTCAGTTGCTCTAAAAATCTATTTAGAAATGTGCAAACAGAGTTGGTGTTTTGCAAATAAATGATTCTCAGATGTTACGTTTCCAAATGAAAAGAGAAAATGTACCTTTATTGTATTCCTTTAAGTGCTTCTGCCCTCATTAGGAATTAATCAGCAAGTACAAACAGCACTCCAAGCTTTGGAAATATCCCTACTTTACCCTCACTCCAGTTGTAACAGTTCCCTAAATTAAAACTGTTTACATTTTGGGGTAGCAGTTTTACACCAGTGTTCTGGATGGAGTCAGCTTCATTTCCTCTCCCTTTTTTCTCCCTTCTGTATTGGTAAGTGCAAGGACACCCATATGCTGCAGGGAGGGATTGGAAGACTGTGTAACATTAGGTGTCAGTTTATACACATTCAGAAACTTCCTCTTCTAGCCAGCCAAATACACAAATTTACTTTCTCACACAAAAATAAAAATCCATCCAAGGCAAGCAGGGCATTTGACAATCCCTGTGAATGAGATGACAAAGCACACATGCAGCGTTTCCAAACAGGACCTACCACACTTCCCCAGTTTTGTAAAAGGGGCAGTTTAGGGTTTGAAAGAAAGGAAATAAGGGGGAGAACAGCCTGGCTGGTAGATCAGATTGAAACCAAACAAGTTTGAAAAACAAATTGAAACAAGCAAGTTTTGGCAGCCTCCAGTTTTGAAGAAATTGAAAACCCAATTGGAGAAGGTCCTGAGCAACCTGTTCCAGGTGAGCCTGCTCTCAGCAGGGACTGGGCAGGCTCCAGGTCCAGCCTCAGCCATGTAATGGAAATTCATTCTTTGGAGATGCAATAGGAAATTTATAGGGCACAGGGCCAAAATCAGACCAACTGTGCCTGCTGACAGCAGTGGTGACCCCTGCCCATCTGAGCCCTCATCAGAGCCTCACTGCCCCCAAGCCTCACCTGCAGAGTGCTCTCCTGTCCCAACCCAGTGACCAAAAGAAGAAAGTCACTCACTCCTGTTGACATCAACTTCACTGTAAATAATAGGGACAATTGTGACAGCTGTTGCTATGCTGTCCCTATTCCCTGTTCCTAAAGCCCATGGATGGCCCTATTTCTAACCCCTACTCAGCTGTACATCTTATTCTAGTGACCATTGTCCAGAAATATTTTACTCTTTTACTATTTCTTCAGGTCTAAGGTGACACAGGAATTAACTGAGCCCTCGAGTTACTACTACATCAAAAATTCAGCTTGACCAGAAGCCATTAGACCAGTGATTTCCATCTACCCCAGGAAAAGCTGAAGACATTCACCTGTAACAGTCTTAGTCTATATTTAATACACTTTAACAATCCTGAGAAAAGCATGGCTGAGAATGAATATTAATTAAGTCTGAGATCTTGGTATTTAGAATATCACTTCAGCCTTCCCTTCCCTTACGGAATCAGTGGATTAATTAGAGGGGTTTTATGTCCTCTTTAAATGACTGGAATTAGTCATTGATGGAGGCATGATACCAGACTTCCTGGGTTTATGTTCTCATTAGGAACAATCAATCCTGATGGTTCCACTGGGAGGGTGATCCATGTGCTGAGCAGTGCAGAGTGCAGTGCCACTTCCTGGGGGCCTGACCAAGGCTGTTCCAATCCCTCTGCTTTTCCCACACCCCCAGTTCCTTCTTTCAATCCACACCTTTCACTTTAGAATCACAAACTCCCTCCTCCAATAAAGCTCAACTCGCTGCTGCTGAGAGTCGTAAGTGCCCATTTGGAATTCACAGGGTTGACAAGTAACAGGTACAAAATGAAGACTTTCATTCTTAACAAGTGGAATTCAAGCAAAACAGATTAAAAAGTAAAAACCAAGTTAAAAAGGCAGCAGTGAACTCTGCTCAAGATCCCATGCACCCCCAAACACGTGACCAGCAGTGGCTGAAGTCAGTTGTGAAATTTTTCTCCTTTTCCCTGAGTGCTGCCTTATCTGCTTCTAATTATTACAGTTAAATGTAGAAAAGTTTTAACAGTAAGCTTTAAACATCCTTTTAAAGATAACTTGAGGGAGTTGAGATCAGGAAAAGAAAGAATTAAATAAGCTTTCTGTCTTTTCCAATCTGCATTGCTTTTCCACCCAGTGCCCTGGCCTTTCATCCTCCTCTGTGACTGTTCAAGAAGGTTCATTAACAAGCATCTTCAGAAAGAATAAGAAAAAAGGATGGAAAATACGATTTCTGGCAGATTGAAATGCATCTCTATGGCTGGCCAGGCATTCAGGAGGAAAGAGAGTCTGACAAGATTGGGATTTCTGTGTTGTTCATGAAGAATAGCTATTTTGAAGATGTTTTGTTGTGTTTAATTCAAGAGCCTATGCAGAGACTTGTTCAGGATATTCTCTTTGATAATTATGTGAGAAAAATTTGCAAATCTGAGCTGGCACTTGCCTTCCTGATGAGAGGGTTCCCAAATTATACACAATTACATCAAGGGCTGAGCCAGTCCCTGGCTTCTCTCTCTGGGAGATCCACGAGGACCTGATACATGTGGAACTTAATCCACAGGCTGCACTGTAAACCAGTTAAAGTAAATGATGTCACAACACCTGAAGATCTGTATGAGTTTATGAATAAAGGAGCTCAGGTTCAGCTCACCATTGACAGCAAAAGAATATTTTAATTTTCTTCCTTTGCATCTTTTTTCTCAAAGAAAAGAAAAAAAAAACCACACTAAAAGAAAGAAGAACTGCCAGTCTGTTTTCTCTGCAGTGACACTCAGCTTTTACCAGCTCCTCTTTTCAATCCTTCTCCTTTGTCATTCCCTAAATTTCATTTGGTTGACTCATTTTTACAAGGCCTTTCTGAGGTGAGCCCAATGGAAAGCATTTCTTTCTTCCTCAATATTTTTCCAGCGTGTGCACCAGGAGGAGCCAAAAGCAGCCTTGTATTTTCCCAGGATGGCCACATTCCACTCCTTTATTTAAGACAAAGAAATAATCCAGGAGTGCAAGGAAACACCACAGTCAGGAGAGGAGAGACACAGCAAAAGTCAGGAAATTCACATGGTCACATATGAGAAAAGTTAATATATAATGGCTGAAAATAGGCTGTCACTGAGCACCAGGAATTTTCATTCCTTTTGCACAGTCACAGAGCAGAAATTCCCATGTCTGCCTTCGAAGGATGCTATTAAAGACCTATCAGCACACATCACTGAGCCAGGGAGGGACAGGGATGCTATGAAAGATTCAAGAAGGATCATCCCAATTTTAACTGACATTCCTGTTGGTAGCAGGAGCTGGTTTCCAAACAGTAATATTCACTGAAAAATGCAAAGATCAATTAGCAGGTGTGTTAGTTGGCATTTGCCATCCTGTCTTCCACCAGTGGAACCAGAAGGATTGAGAAGAGCTGAAGTTATTTTGTGTGCAGGGGGCATAAACATCCTAAAGATCCCAGCACTGCAATCATTAGGATGGTAATGTTTTTTACCAAAACCAACTGTGTTTTCACCCAAACAGTGTAAAAAGCAGATATAAGAATATCTGCATACCCTTCCAATTAGGGAGAAAGTAGGTATGAGGCAGAAAATATTGTTTGGATCATACTCTGCCTGACCTTTTAAGGCTGCCTGTATTTTTATTTGCAACTTCTTGGATTTGCACAAATTAATGTATTTATCTTAGCTAGAAAGATAAACAAAACCAAATTCATAAATACAGATTTATTTTCCCTGACTGCCTCCAAAAGCGAAACATTTACTATTTCCCTCATGTCACTTAATGCCTGTCTTACAAATGCATTTCCAGGGGAAAACACATGCACATAAATAAATAAAATTTAATCCCTTGGGCCCCCACGTGGGTCCTGATTCAGGACAACAATCTGTTGTGCTGAGCATATTCAGGGTGTGGGCACTGATAAAACCAGGTCATGGTCCTCAAAAAATACGTTTACTTTAGCAAGATTACAAAAGGATCATATAAGTGGACTGAAGATGTCTGAGCTAAAATTCTCAGTACAATGATCAGCAGTCACTCGTGACCTCTCACTGCATCAAATGCTATTTTTCTTTCGGCATACTCAATTCTTTTCTTTCACACATTTTGTTTAATTACTAAGCTTGTCTAGGCAGTGGCTCTCTGGAATTTTTAGCCCAGTTTTCTTGGTACCAGTAGTTGTGTTTGGAACCACATAACATTAGCTATATCCATGGAAAATGCCATTATCTCCAACCCAATGGAAACAAATTTTAAGCTGTCACTTCTGAAAAAAAAAAAAAATATATATATATATTTGAAATGCAATATATGCACTAGACTGTATTCTTTAGGTCAGTGGTGGAAATGGCACCAAGGATGACTCAGAATGTTGGTTTTTTTTTCTAATTTAACTGCTAGGGAAGTGCATTCTCAGCTAGGCTCTCATAGATTTACTCTGTTTAACTTCCATGCCTCTCCAAGTGCTTGTACCCACAATTAAACTGTTCTTCCCCATCCTAAAGCAGCTCATCTACTCAGAATTTATAAAGCAGGGAGAAAACAGCCCCACCTGCCACAGTGGTGTCCTGTATCATTGCCGGGTACTCTTATGTGCTAGATAATGCACATTTAATAGGTATTAAACCCATGGAAAAGAGAGAGCAGAGAAACTTAATTAACTCTCTCTAAAACAGTAGGGTGCCTGCTGTATTTTAGGCCTCTGAGGTGCTACTCAAATAATAACCACATACATGCAGGGGAAAGCATTTAGGTTGGAATGAATGAATGAAAGAAACAGACACAGGAAATAAGGTAATTAATTAATAATTCAATCACATGGTGAAAGGATGTCTGTTGTGATGTGGAGAAGTAAACCATGTAATTGCATAGTGTGATCCTTGAGGAAACTGCACCTCTGTGGATGTTTAAAGGGAAGACACTCCTGGGATGTGCCACAGGCAGCTGAAAATCCCAGGTGCTGTTATTTCCTACCTCAGCATTGTCACTAAGCCATGACTTATGGGATGAGATATGGAAAAGTCAAAGCTCAAGGTTGTCATGGCAAAAATTCATCCACTTCCGAGCCTTCGTTTTTTAAGAAACAAGTAAAACCTAAACACTGGGGATGAACTCTGAATTTGAACTTTAAGGCAGGGAAAGGGGAAAGGCTTGATTAGTTTGCAAAGCATATTCCATCAACAAAGCAGATGGATTAGTGCTGATACAAGTTCAGGGTCTGATTCTGGACCAGACTCCAAAGTGCCACACAACTTTTGCTAGGGAAACCTGTGTCTATGCTGTCCTGTTTGAATTTTTGCACACATTTCTCCCC
Organism: Prinia subflava; assembly: GCF_021018805.1. Lineage (NCBI taxonomy): Eukaryota > Metazoa > Chordata > Aves > Passeriformes > Cisticolidae > Prinia > Prinia subflava. Next base: position 16,103,579 of record NC_086258.1, read on the forward strand.
TTTAGATAAGAATCAACATACCCTATCTAACAGGATATGTTAATGAATGTTAATATATTCTTTGGAGTGACGAACTTACAAGATGGCTTTTGTTGGTTTTTTCTTCTTCCTTGCTGTGGAACTAATTCTGTTTCTGCCTGTCAAAGCCACCCCACTAGGAGAGTACCTTAATGGAGTTTTTGAATGAACTGTGCTGCTGAGCATCCAGCAGATTTGCACAAAATGGAATATCTATCTCTTTCTTATCTAACCCATGAAGTGTGCTGCTTCACAATCCTAAAGGATGAGAGGAAGGCAAAGAAAGCCACAAGCACTGTGAATTTGATGATGCACATTTGGCAGCACAGCTTCTCTCAACCTGGCTGGGCTTTAGAAACTGCACATTTTTAGAGAGGTGGGTTTTTTTTCCCCATACAGAGAGGCATCCATGCCAAGAGTTTCACTGCAACTGCTGGAGAAAGTTTTAGATTGTCCTTATCAGACATAATCCCAGGCGAGAAAACAAAGCTGCACATTAAAAAGGAGCTGATGAAACATTCCCCACGCCGTGGAGGCAGCAGCAGTGAGCAGCTGCTGGCTCCTGTTTCAAAAGCTCTTCACGAGCACATCTATCAAAGCAGCCTGTCTGAGGGCTGGGCAGGATTATTCTGTGAGCATTTCTGCTCCTGCAGAGTGACAGGAATTGCAGAAATTAGAACATGTGTATTAAGAGATGCCCTGTGGAATTGAGAGTCGCTGTAGGAGAACTACACAAAGATGGTCTAGTGTCATTAGTTCATCCAACTCAAATTAGTTTAATTTTAATAAAACACAGCTCGGAATTCACTGGCAGGGGAAGTGGTTGAAACCTCAGTTGTTTTCCAGCAGTTTTGCTGCTGCCCAGACCTCTCTCCCAAGTCTTTGTTTGCAGCCCAGGGAATACCCAGTTCCTTAGAAGCTTCCAGAGATAATAACCTGGAAAACTCAAAAACTTAATTATGGACATGGACTGGCCACAGACACCATCCATTACCCACACATGGAATCAGACAATGTTGTTTGTGGGCAGGCTCTAAACTCCTCTGTGTTGTGTTATCATCCCTCTACTGTGCATTTGGTTTGTGTGGATTTACAGGGCAGCATTCATCTTCAAAAATCTTAATAAAACCCAGCACCTTTGGGATCTCAAAGCTGCACGGGCTGAACTGGGAGAATTCACCACTGCTGACTGTGGAAAAACAAAATGTTTTCAGCTCCCAGGAGTACCTTGCTGAGTACAGAGCCAGGCCAGGTCCCCACCTGACTGACACTTTCCTAAATTCTGCAGTCACCTCTTGCTTGTGTCAGTTCCTGGCAGACTCCGTTGTGGGAAACAAGGATGGCTCCATCACTTAAAACTAACCGGGTAATGTTTGGGGTTTTTTTTCCTAAAAATGATTTCATGGTTCTTTTTCCTCACTCATTTGATTAAGATTGTCACAGAGATCAGAACAGAGTGTCAGCTACCAGCTGCCACCAACAGGAACAATTATCTGTAGAGAACACCAGTGGTGTTATGGCTTTGCACATTTGTCTGTCTGTCCTTGTGTGTTTAACAAATGCTTATTCAGTCTGATACTGACTGTATATTTCTGCTTTACTGCTGCTTTTGATTTGACAGCTGCTAGCAATTCTGCTGCTGGTTTATTTTTCTGTTGTACCCCTGCTGTTTTTCCAAAAGCACGACTTCCACAGAGTTCCAGGCAGCTCAATATAACCTGCCTCAATCTTTCCTATTTTTTCCCCTTTCAATAATCCTGAAGTCCAAGGCACCCATTTTTCAACTTAGGACATTCTTTCCAGAAGTACTACAGCGCTTTACCTGCACAGGAGAGGCAGGGAGGGGCACTCACTGCACAGGAGAGCCAGAAGCAGCTCAGTGGCATTTGTTTTTTCTCTTTTACCCTCCTGTCTCTGCAGCCATCCCTGTTCAGAGAAAGAAATACCAAAATGCTGCCTTTAGAAGCCCAAGCTTGCAAGCAAAACCCACCCCAATCAGATATTTATAGCAGCACTGTGGCATGACAATATCTGTGCCTTCATTCTCTCCTGCAAATCCCAAGACTCTTCAAAAGAACCACAGGATAATGACAATATGGCTGCTCACGAGTTTCCACTTAAAAATTTGAAAAAAAAATAAAAAAGAATTCGATTTTCAGCAACACAAACATCCTGTAATCCATTACAGTGATTTGAGCATTATGGTAATTAAAATTGCACCATTTAACTTGCACAAACAAAAGTTACAGACTATCAGGGACTATTATGCCACAGCAATATCCATTCATCTGAGAGCAGTTTCTTTTTCCTGTTGTTCCTTACATGAGCAGTTTCATTTTTCTCCAAATGAGTACCACTTATACAGACAATAATTTCTCCACTTGTGTGTTTTGACTGAACTCCTGTTAAATCCATAGGATTTAGGAACAAGTTTAGGTCAAATACAGAAATAGACAATCATGTGCACAAGTTCCTGTGAGAATGCAATTCTTCGCCTGTATTTAAAGAAATGGGATTTTTTTTTTGGGACACAGGGATTCAAAGACATTTTAAGTCTTTTCTTCCATGCTGACATAATGGAGCACAGTGGTAGTCAGGAGTGAATAAGAATAAAATTCTTCTTCTCAGTTGCAGTTTCAGTGTTTTGCTGTCCTGGCCTTTCCTAGAGCCAGTTTAGGCATAGGGAAACTTCCTTGGGCTGAGTAAAATAATGAGTTTTGCCTCAGAAAAGAAACTACTACTTTAACCTCGTTCAATATTCTGATACCATGCTCCTTTTGAAATTTAGAATCACTCAGGTTTGGAAAGACCTCCAAGCTCATCAAGTCCAACTGAACACCACAATTAAACAACAACCTGATACAAATAGCCCCTTGAAAATGAACAGACCCCAAAGTCCAGGGTGTCCCCAGCTGAAATCTGTTTTGTTCCTCAAACCTGAATCTCCTTCTGTGCTTTCAGGACAGCAGGGACTGCTGCAGCCCCTCCAGCAGCTGAAGCAGCCCCCTGGGGCTGCATTTTTAATGCATTTCCAATTCTTCCTGTTCCTCACAGGCAGGGCTTGAAAGCTGCAACTTTATCATCCTTAATGGCTGCTGACAGCTCCATTAGTTGGACCTCAATGTGCTTCATATGCACCGTGTATGTTCACCACAAAAATCTGATTATGCCCTGTATCTCATTTACATGCATTTGCTCTGGTTTTGTAATTACACCTAAACACAGCTATTGCCCAAAGGATAATCTGTTCAAAGATTTTACAGAGAAAACAAAGATCATCATAAAACTGATCTGCTTTGGCTTAGAATTCAGGGACTGAAAGCAGTTTACAAAGAAATTGAAAAGCAAGGATGATATATATTTTTTTTTTCTATATCCTAGTGGGCTTCAATTTCAGACTTTTCACCTACTTGTATTTTCACTATGTGCACATGATAAAGCCAAGGGACAACTGCAGAATGTCCAGCTCTGGCAGCTCTTGGCAGCAAAAATGCCAATTTCCACCAGCTGCTGCTGCTCCCCCAAGGACCAACTTTGTGTCCTTGGTGAATTGTCTGAGTTTCCACATTCCCACATTTGGACCCTCAGGTTCTAAAGTTCCATTTTTACTTCTCCTTGCAATTTCAGCCAAAGAGATGAAAAATCCATTCATCCCTCCCACTATTAGGTGACTTTCTTTTCTCCTTTCTAAAGCAGAAAACAGTAAGTTACAAAAAATACCTAAAATAATGAAAGGGTAGAAGATTGCTCCCCCTCCCACGCTTAACACATCTCTCCAATCTGCACGTGAACAGGAGGAAATCCTGCAGAACCAAAATGGTTCTGCTTGATCCCCAACCCCACGTGCTCCTCCTGTTAGAATTTGCTGGAAGGCAGCCCCAGCTCTTGCTGTTCACAGCTCATATCTCCATCCACAGGACAATAATTTTCCAGCAAGAACTGGTGATGTTAAAGAGCTGCAACTCAATCCTGCTATTCTATAGTGCTTAATCAAAAATCACTGAAATCAAGAAGAAAAGAAGCTCTATAAACTTTCTTGGTCTTTGGATCTATCACTCGTATGATGAAGTATCAAATCTGATGAAAATAAATGAACATTTGTTATGTGGCTGATTGTTTCTTTTCTTTCTCCTTTTCCTCTCTCAGAACCACACACATCTGACATTTCTATTAGGCTGCTGAATATTTGTGAAGTCAGAAGCATGAATTTTTCAGACTTGACAGTTCAGTATATGATATTTTTCAGTGTAAACAAATAGAAAATATTTTTATTGCCTCTTTATCCAGCTACCTCAAATGCCACTCTGGTTTCCAATAATTTATCAGATACAGCCTCTAGAAAGAGTTTTTGTCTGAGATCCAGAGTCTGACATTGAAAGCAGGGTGTTCAATTCCTCATTTCATGCTTACCAGGGCTCCTGGGTAGATGTATATTGTTGATGAAAATCAGAATGTAGCCACTTCTGCTTCAGCCAATCCTTCAAGAGTAATACCTTCATTGCAATAATCTGCAAACATTTACTGCTAATTTCTTTGTACACAAAACCACATGAAATAGCAAAATACAGAAATGGGGAATTCAGAGTAATTCATCCACATGAGCAATGTTTTGTTTGTTTAGTTGGCTTTGTAATGAGCTCAGCAAAACTCACAAGATGCAGAGGGGTTTTATTAAAGCCAATGGAGCAAAGAGATTAAGCCCAAAGTGGGACTTACAAATCTTGAATAAGTCAAATCATTAAACATTAATTTGCCTGAGATTATGCAAATTTGGCGTGGAAATACATGGGCCTCACCTCACTCCATCTGTGGATAAGGATTTTTTAATCTCTCTGCAGCATCGTTTTACAGAACCTTCCTTTTATAGCACCTCTCAGAGCTGTGAAAGCTGCACAAAATTAAGTCCAAACTTCCAGAGGAGATGTGGAGGCAGAGGATCAGACTGCAGGGATTCAGGCTCCCTGCATCCCCCCAGGGTCCCCTGACCAGGAGCAGGACAAAATACCAGCAATGTCTCACCTGAGATATTGCCAGAGCTTTTCTTTTATTCCGGTAATTTTCAGATCATTTGACAATAAGAGTGTAATACATATGTCACTATTGGTTCTTTCCATCCAAAGAGGGTGAGCAGAGCTTGGAGCCAGGGGCAGTTCCTTCCCCACAAGGGCTGGAGGTTATTTTAGCTGCCCTCACCCAGGATGGGAACATTTTGCACAGCAGTTTTCCTCTGCTGCAGGATCTGCTGGAGCACTTGGTCCTCAGCCTTGCCAGGGCTGTGCCTCCAGTTCTGCCTCACTCTGATTATTTAGATGCTTTTTTAGGCTTACCTAAAAACAGAGGCTAGGCAAAATAATGATAATAAAAAAGTGTTTATATTTATTGAAGGGCCTTCAGGTACATTTAAGGTAGAAAAAAACCCCCAGACTACACTACACTCATAATGGAGATGGGTCAAGGGTTTTCATACTTTTATAAGTTTAGTCTGTATGCATATTGGGGGTTAATCTTCCAATTACAGCTTCAGGTAATGAAGTAATTTACCCCAAATTTGCTCTCCCCCAACTCACTTTTGTTTGCATTTCTATGGACCTGAGGCAGTGAGGTGTCCTTGATCCCCAGGCCTGGAAGGAATTGCTGTGTCTGCCCAAAATTGGAAAGCAGCAGCTCACACCGTGTGTGGAGCTCAGAGTTACACACTGAAGAATTGCAGGATTACATGAAAAATATGAAAGTTAAAATCCTAAGGCACCAATTTCAGTGCAGACACAGCCACTCCCCTCCTTTTGTCCGTGCTCCAGAGCAAGCAGGGACCTCCTCCCTTCTTTAAAAACCAAAATACCCCCACATGGAGCTCTGCCAGGGAGCTGAAGGCCCTGGGGAAGGCTGCAAGGCTCTCCATGAGCTACAGAGGAAAGGCAGATTGTCTTGGACATGTGGACACGTGCAGGAATTGCAATTGCAGCCTGCTCCTGGTCCAAAACATCTCACACCACATCCCAGGCTCTGGCATTTACATGACAGTGGTTTCTTCCAAACCAGATTCTGGATTTCAGCCTTGGGCATTTTTCCAGACACGGGCTGGGATAAATGCACTAAAACTGGGATACCAGTAAAGCAGCCACTCTGCACATGTGATACCTGCATGCTGCCAATGTCTTGGATCACCCATCCTTGCAGAAATAATTATGGTTTAGTCACAATCTTTGTTAAAACTCCTGAGCCTGGCTCTGAGCTGGATTAATTTTCTCTGGATTTTGCTTCTGTACTTCCCCCTACCTGTTTCCCTTTGCTTTTACTCTTACAGGTTTCTGAAATGAGAGAAAGGAGCAGCCAATTTCACCATGGTTCATTTCTAATATTTTAGAATGTTCCTGTTTAAAGTATTTATTATTTTATAGTTGCCAGCAACTGTCAGAGTGAGACTAAGAAGAGCTATTTCTTCTTCTGAGAAAGTTACTGAGCCTGGGAGCCCCAAAATTCATTTTGTTACAGAACATGTTGATAAAATTACTCCAAAATTTCCCTTGTGGTGGTGAGCAAAATTAGCTGTATTTTATATGACAAAAACATATTGTGTTTGCAAACTTCATATGCAAACTATCACTCACTGATGAGATAAAAATTCTGCACTGTCATATCAAATCAACAGAGCCTCCAGATTAGTTAGTTTATATCCCACCTTGAAACTTAGTGTTTCTACATTTAGGCCTCAAAATCATATTTGTTTAACACAGTTGTTTTTTCTGTGTGCAGTTTTAAGAGACAAGGGCTACCAATATCTAAGTTTTTGTCAAATTCTGACTTGTGTGGGAAAAGTCCTGTATCAGATATCATAAAAAGCCTAAGATGGTGTTTTTACTGATTGCAAGATCCATTTTAATGAGTAACTAACCAGCAATAACATAAACAACCATGTAATCATAGAGATAAATCTTAGTTGAATGAAGCAGTGACATCTTACATATATAAGAAAATACAATATTCTTAATATCTTTGTTGTTATTTCCATCTTCTAGTGCAAGTAGTTCCAGCAAAGAGGAACTGGATTACGGCAGAAGAAATTTTGCAAGACTGGTTCAAAATATTGAAAGGGTTTATATTTGTCCAGGGTCTCTCATTCCAGAACTAAAAGCATTTTTTAGATATGAGTTAATTCTCACAACACTCTTCTGAGACAAAAAATTATTGTTAGTTGCTTCTACCAATATCCTGCATGTGACTGCAGAGATACTCTTTTTTATATATCCTTACTTTCCTGTGGTTTTTCACTTAATTGGAAAACAAGCACTGGGGATACTCCAGTCACACAGAGAACATATTGTATTGTTTTTATTTTTTAAGCACTCTAATATTCATTACAAATACTTTATATTTACTTGCTGTAAAGAACTTGTTTCCTTAAATTAGTGGATATATAAAAAATTCCTATAAAAGGAACTTAATTTTTAGCTGCATATTTGAGCTTTGCTGTGTGGGGAGTCTGAGAAATTCCCTAATTCCTGCAAAGAGTAGTTGGGAACCTCCTGGGATGGGCTGAGCTTTCTCACCCCTTTCTAACTAAATTGAAATTGCAGCAGTAGTCACTTCTCAGGAGCCTTGAATTACTGAAACTTCAACATGTGGAGAAGTGCTTTGTTAAAGAGAGCAGAATCCAAATCCAGTCTGAAACCCGGGGTGTGCACATTTACTGAACACAAGGAATGGGCAATTAGCCCAGAGCTGATAACAGCCCCATTGATTTAAGTCCTGCTGGACTTTGAGGGCTGAGCTTTCCTGCAGTGACCTATTAGCTCATCCTGGGCAATCCTTTCTTCCCCCTTCCCAGGTTTTAATTTACATTCTGTCAGCACCAGTTGAATTTTCTATTTGGAACTCCCCTGCTTAGTCACAATTCAAGAAAAAAATAATCCCCAAACCTTCAGAGGATCATCGTGTCTGTGAGGTTGGGGTTCTCTGGAGGAGATGTTGAGCCCACCCAGCTCTGGTTGTGTCACTGCTGCTCCACTTGGCACTGGACAGGTCAGTGGTGAAGACACAGCTTTGGCCAGCACAAACCTCACATTTGGCTATGCTGGGGAAATGCCACCTCTGTCAAAAATCAGTAGCACCCTTCATCCCAGTGATTGACAGGAGCCAGTCACCCTCAGACTGAGGAAATGCATGGGAGAGTCTGGGAAAGAGCAGCAGAAGTGTGTGGGAGAAATCTCTGCAGAGCCCAGCACAGACGCCCTTGGAACTGTCATATTATAAACAGGAATTTATAACACCTATAATCATTAACACCTAGTCTCTTTATTTGACTAATGAGCTTCACAAAATCCCGATTCTCCTCCAGATGATGTCTCAGGCAATGTTGTTCATAGCCTGAAGAGAAGAAGCAGCTTTGCCACCTGAATGTCTCTTCCCTGCTCTGTCTGCCTGGAGAACCTGGGCTCCTGGAGCTCTCCAGCTCCTCATCAATGTGATTACAGAGATAACCTCAGCTGAACAACTCACCCAGCCCCTGAGTGAAGCACCAGGAGGTATCACCTCAGCAGTGGAGGAAACTGAAGTTGAGTTGCTCCTAAGAGTACCCTGCACTGAAAATATAGAAGATCCTAGCCAAAAAACAAAGCACTGCTTTGGTTCTCTCCAGCATGGAGTTTGTGCATTGCTGTGCTGGCTTCTGCCACAAAATGGGTTGGGAACAGCAGCTAACCCAGCTGGTAAATAGAAAAGAAACATGAAAAAACTCAGTTCTGGTTCTGACTGGGTTTGCTCTGTTTTTCCATTGACATCACTCCACTGAATCTCTGTTAATTGTGCTTTGCATCACTGCAAACAGGAGCCACAGGGATGTGAAGGAACCGTGCTCAGTCCTGTCCTCATCCTGGCCCAGTTCTGGGAGATTTGCCATGTGTTCAGTCCTCCATACTGATGTTCTTGCTGATCTCATGCTGCAGTGATTGCTGCTTCAGAGAAAGCAAATGTGTTCCACGAAATTCTTTTATTCCATATTCAAATACTAAATGACAACTTGTTTCTATGAGTTCTATTGCATAGCATCTCTGATTAGCAAAAAATGAATGTATGCTCACAGCAGATACTATCCTAAGAGTAGGATCACAATTTAATTAAGCACTCTACTAACATATTCAGAGCAGAAACTCAAAGTGGTTCAGATTAATGATTCTGTATTCACCGCTCTGGGAATTTCTTACGCCCCGCTGGTTTTAACTTCAAGTTTGTTATTTAAAAACTTTAATCAGGAGTTTGTATGGCACCTGATTAAGACTTTATGTAAATGGTCCTGCAGTAATATCCACCTGAAAAGGATGGGGCCACACAGCTAATGCATTTAACCTAAGGTTTTGAATCAAGTAAGAACTGTGGTGTTGACAACCCCATCTGAAATCAGAATCAAACCCATACTCAGTCAGGTTTTCCTGGTCCCACTAAAAATATCCAAGTCTGGACTAGTTCCCTTGAAGTTGATCCAAATTAAGAGCTGTGAAAGCAAGCCCAGGTTTAATCCTTTGGTCATTCTATGAAGTATGACGAATCCTCATTCTGCTGGGAAAATAAAAGCAGAAATTAAAACACATCTCTTTCTTTAAAATACAGGTTACTGATGAGAGTAGGAAGAAATAAAAGCCCTGTAAAATGCCATCAGAAGAAATAAAAGCCTTGTAAATCCCCACCAGAAGAGTTTAGTTCTGCTTCATTCTTAGTTCACTTAGTTCTGCTGAACTAAAGACACAAGAATGCGACCACTCACGTGCATTATATAAAGTTTTCATGAACTTTTCTACATCACAATACTGGGCAAACAGGTGGGCTTCCCAATGAGCCCAAATGCTGCAGCTAAAAATGCAAAAGCTGTATCTCTTTGATATATGTTTCCAAATGTCCTAAAACAACTCCTTTTTTCAAGTTATTCTACTTCAAAGCACCTTGGCTATAGATCAATAGGAGGAAAAAAGTCAATTCAGCAAATACTACTTCATGTATTTACAATTTGATTAGTTCTTTTTAAAGACATTAAAAATTAATACTTTCCGAGCTGACTGAATCTCATTCACCAGTGACTCCTAACATCAACCCAAACCCAAATAATCTGTGCTCTCTGTGGGGCAGTGACAGGGAACACAGACCTTTTGAGTAGCTGATAATAGTCTGAAGCAGTGCTCAGTCAGAGCCTTTGTACCAATAAGCCAGAAAAATAAACAAAATACCTATGGTTATTTCTAGCATTACAATAAACCAGCTAAATTTGGCTGTTGCAAGTGCCAACTAAGTACTTAAAAGGTAATTATAAACGGCATGAACTCAGTAATTAGTATGTCCACTCAAGGTGACTATATCATGGTGAAAGCATACAGAAGAAAATAATTATTGATGAATTTATTAGATTGATTTCCATGTGCTTGTGGAAGTCCAAAGCAGTTTGCACAGTAGCTCAGCCGGGTTACTCTGGCTGCAGGTTGGTCTGAAGTACAATTTATGTCATTTCTTCTGGGTGAACACAGGGGAATTGATTGAAAGCTTTCCTACAGATCTTCGCTCCACTAAATAAAACTAATTCACAAAAATCAGAAAACATAATAACAGATCAGATTACTGGATCTTCTGTGTGGAAAGTTATTGTGGAAATAATACAAAATTTAATTTTTTTTTTATGTAACTTTAGTCAGTTTTGTTGGCCTTTGCCCCAGGGAAGGGAATTGAAGCATCTTTTCAGGGGACATTCCACCAAGTGAGGTCTGATGAGCTTAACATCTCAACAGATCAGGAGTGGCAAAGAAGATCCACAAATATAAGAACGATTAATGACCATTAATGACCATCAACTCCAAATATCACCCCTGGCATGGTCAGAGACACCTAATGTGGGAAAAAAGAGATAAAAACGAGAACATAAATAGCATTGGAGGCAAAGAAATCTGTATGCAATAGAAAACCAAACACTAAGAACTGCACCTTGGGACCAATGAGCATTGCACCAATGAATTCCTGTGGGTTTTGACTGTATAAAATGTGTGAAAAGTCTAGTAAAATGCATGGAATGTGTCATGGAATGATTTTCTCTGCACAACCTGGGCAATATTTGGATGAAATGATTTCTGTTGCCCATACTGGCCAGAACATCACCCTGGCTACAATAAAGCAGTGCTTTCATTCTCTAACACTAAAAATGTTGTTGGAGAGTTTTTTGTTTTTCCCTCAGTTTCAGTGGCATTATCACAGCATTTCATTTCCATTGTCTCAGCTGTGCTGTACCATCCAACAGAAACACTGAAGTCACTGAAGTGAAACAAAATTTGAAACTACGAAATTAAAACATCTCATTAAATTTATACTCTGCTTCCCTCAACCCTTTTACATTTTGTATGGTTTCTAAGTTAAAAGGATAAGCCTATGGAATGAAAACTCAGTTTTCAATCTATTCTGGTTACTATCTCAGATTGTACATGAACAAGGGCAGCATTTCATGCTCTTGCTCTTTATTTTTACTCCTGCTTGAGTTAAGTCTGGTATGCTGGGCAAGAAGGAAGGAAAAAACCCTCAATTTCTCTTTGTGAGAAACTTCTAAAAATTTCAAAGGTTTATTAAACCTTACACAAAATACAACAAAGGAATAAGGAAAAAACTACAGTGCTGAGAGCATGGAACTAAACCGCCATGCTAAACTCCTGGCAACCACACTGAGACACAAACCTTAAAGAATCAGGGATTTTAGAAAAGATTTAACTAGAGATAAGCTTTCCTGGAATTAATTACAGTAGAGAGATAGGCCTTGCTGAAATTAAAAGTTAATAGTTAGCTATCCCGGATTTGAATAACTAGCTGCTTGTCCACTTTACCTTTGCTTAGCTGTGCTTATAATGAGAAACAGGGAGTCTGATAAATGGACTTGAGGAACACAGGACAATTACAAACCTCCTGTGCTCAGAAACCCAATGAAAATCATGAAGACAGAAAACTAAGAGTCCTACCAGGAGTTCATTTGTCATTATACACTGAAAAGGTAGAAAGGTCAGAATGAGGAAGACTCATATTCCTTGCTCCTTTTATGACCCCTCCCCATAAACAGAACCACCAACCCATTTCACAGAACAAACTACTCATGCTTAATTGCTTTTTTGCTAATTACCATATGAAGCGGGGAATGGGAGGTGACTGAGTTATGAATATGCATTTTTATTTTGGGTATTCAATACTTTTGTAAATAAAGGGCTTTGTAATCACCTGTGATTCTTGTGGTGTGTATTAGGGAGCAATCCCATGCCCTGCCTGGCATCACAATAAACACACATTTTCTAACTTTAAACTGTTAGAGAGTCTTTTGTCTGTCACAATTGGATATTTACACTAGATCATATCCATATTTTAATAAATCAATACAAGGGAGGAAAGGGAACAGAGGACTTCTAAACAACAAATCATATTAACTACACATCAATAAAACTTCTTTTAACGTAGATAATACTCATCCCTTAATTGTGAGAGCCAAGCTTTGCATTACCTATCTGTAACATCTTCCACTGTGTAAAGTCTGAACTAACATACAGAGATGCTACGTGGATACGTCACAGAAAACTGGGGAAGGAGGGAAAACTACTAGAGGAGGTACAGAGGTTTAGAAATTAATTAGGTTAATCTGGTTCTCCCCACATTAATGTCTGGGGATAAGGAGGAGCTTAGTGCAGTTTTTACTGCTCAATTCAGCTGCTGCGTGGCTCAGTACTCTGTGAACCTCCTGAGCTATGCCCATGTTCCCACAGCAGAAGTAGCTGGAGAAGCTGATATTAGGGCTCATTTAATTTGAAAATTAATGGCAGAACTTTCTCTGCTCATTCCTTGATGAGAAGGATATAAGCAAAAATATTTGGGTCCTGGTCTGTGAGGGAAATCTAATTATTTTTCCATTCATACTGGAGAGGTTTCAGCTGTTGTTTTTATCTTGCTCCCTGCTTATGTTCAACTGCATGAAGTTCACTTTGACTTTTCACATCTCTCAGACAACACAGCCTGAAGTGAAGCACACACACACAGAATGTTCATTAACACAGTGTCCTTCACCTGGAAAACATAATTTACAAAGCTGAGGAAAACATCATGACAGGTCTGTATCAGCAGTTTTCGAGTCTGCCAATTTATGCAGCTGAAGATGAGGGCTGGGGCATAAACCACAAAGGAATAGACACAAGTGGGCTGTCTGTGACCAGCAGTGAAGTAGGGGGTCAGTTAAACTAGTGGCAGCAGAGGAGGAAAATATGAAATAACACCACCTCAACAATGTGGTTTTTTTCCTTCCCAAGTACGGGCAAGCCAAGGAAAGCCACCATTATTTCATGAAAGAGCAACACATTTACTTCTTGTTCCACATTCTGTCTAAATCTGTCTCTCCAAACTGGGTAAGAGACCCCTCCACACCTTTTTTCTTTTTTTTTTTCCATGAGCAAAAAAGGCTGACTAGCCTACTACTTATTTCAGTGTTTAAATAGTTGTGTTGTCCAGAGGAAGGAGCACTCAGCAGAAAGCCCAAGGGAGCAATGACTTGTCCCCATGCAGGGGTTGGCCAAAAATTGAGCAAGGAAGACCCTCACAGATGCTAGGCTGGGCCAAAACTGCTCTGCAGGAGATTCCTGCTACCTGGGCAAAACTCTATCAGAAAATAACATGGGTGGGTTGTTGCTCTTTTTTTTTAAACTATACATGTAAATCAACTGCTTGTAACATCACCTATTTTCTTGCTTTTTGGCCTGGCTCTGCTTCTCTGTGAATCTTGTACCAGCGTGCAGATGCTGCCCCAGACCCTGCCAGTTTGTTCTTTTGGGCAGTGATGACTCCTTGGTGGTCTCAAGTTGGCTCACCAAAACCAAAACTCACAGGCAATGAATTTTTCAGGCACTTCTAACATTTCAGTCCATAATCCTTGGTCAAGGTCTATCTCATGTAGGAATTCTTCAGTCCAATGCTGTTAGGGAGACACACAAGGAAAAGGTCAATGTTTGCTAATAGGAATTCCATTTCAGGTGTCTCCATTGGTGGAGGCTGAACTTTTGACCCTCAGTGTTCAGAGTTTGAGAAGGGAGATAACTCACCACCCTCTGAGAGGAAAGATTTTGGTTTTACCAAAAAGCACTGACAAAGCATGAATGACCTGAAGTCAATAATCAAAAGCCCCAAAATAATAAATAAAGTGCATCTTAAAGATAGACTATTTCCACTCTCACATTTTTTTAAAAATTATGGATGTACTCAACATGATCAGTGTAAGAACAGTTAATTTATTTTAAACAAGCAAAGTAAGTTCATGAAGAAAGAGTACACTAATCTTCAACTAGGCTTAATTATTAGAGTATCTCTCTACTTCCTCCTAGTAACAATCTGTAATTAGGCTTATGAATATGCTGAATTTGTGATACACCTGTTTAATTGAAAGCAGATGTTCATTTGGCAGTGGGTTATTTTCATATTATGCATCACTATTAGTTTGCCATTGCTTTCGCAACACACCAGGAAAAGTAATATACAAATAATGCAGAACAGTTTGTGCCATAAAGTTAACTGCCTATTTGTTCTATTTTTTAATGCTTTTCTGTCACCATCAGTGATTTCACAGACCACTGCATTGGTATCATTTTAATTTTTGTTACCTCGTTGATATTATTGTTTTTAATCATTGTTATTGTTGTTTCCAACATTTTCTTTGACTGGTACCAAAATTCCGGTGCAGGCTATTCACTGATTTGTTGTTTGGATAATAAACAATAAGTGATGTGACCTCCTGGGTTCTGAGGGGAAGGCACTTCATACCTGCCACAGACAGGGCAGATAATCCAAAGAATTCATAGGAAAAGGGGCATTAAATATTCTTTACAGGGGCAACCTCCTTCAGCACTGTCAATCTGCACAAGAGGAGAAGAGACCTAAAGGTGCAAGGCCCTGTGTATCCTCATTAACTCCCTAATTCACTATTTTAATATGGAATTATGGTGCAAGGGACTAAAGCAAAAGCAAAATGAGCAAGGCATGTTGAATGTATTCCTTTGGAGAGGTGCAAAACGCACATTACAAAAGAGAAAAGTAGATGAATTCAAGTTTTTATCACATATTTTCACTTATTAATGAATATAATGAGCCTTGGGGTTCAAAATAAGAATACACCATCAAATCACAAAGACACAGCTCTGTTAGATACAATTAAATGTAACAAATCAAATTACACTTGTGAGAGGAGCCAATAAAAAACGAGTACTTTTAAAAAATCCTCTCATTTAATAATTAGCAGTAGTAGGAGCCCCTCTGTGCAGGAGCCTCAGGCCTCAAGGGTACCAGGGAATTCCCTTAAAGGAACAATGGACCCCACTCCACTAAAAGTAAAGAAAATTCCAAGTGGGAAGAAGCACCAGGAGCATTTGTACAGGACGGAGCTCAGGTGATGAACACAACAACCTGCACAAACTCAGCAGGGACAATTCCCCAGGGGTGGAACCAAGGAGCCAAACCCAGAGCTTTATTCTGCATTTTATGGGCATTTTTGTGTTGGATGGATGGTGGTGCCACAAAGCATCACTAAACAGGACCAAAGGCAGGTCCTCTGCCCCCTGCTCCCATCAGGGACTGCTGGACCTGAGGGCTAAGCAGAGGGGGCAGGAGTTTGCATGGTGAAAGTTTTGGATTTTTTCCCCTGTCCATAATAATCAAACACCCCAGGGAGAGTGAGGAACTGCTATTATGTGCCTGACTCCAAACCAGCAAAGCAAGAGGGAGTGCCAACCAGGAAAAGCTGTTTCTTCTCAAGAGAGAGACTTGAGAGCTCATCATCTGGTCTCCAGGGAATATACAATATGAGATATAACATGAATAGCTGGAATAAAATTTGATTTGATTTTCTTTGGTGATAACGATTTCAGAAAACTAATTCATGATAAATGCACTTGGGACAGACTACCCAGGGTACAGACTAATGGATGTGAAGAAAAAAGAGGGGGCAGTTGAATTTTTTTAAAAATTCTGAAATAGAAATTAAAGAAAGAAAAAAAAAAAGTCCTATATAACTGAATAATTTAACTTTTGGTGTATTTTTAAAGAATAATTATTAAAAATTCTTCTCAGGTCTGTTGATTTACTTCTGAATGCTTTATTCCTGCCTAGTGATGCCAGAGCCTAATGAGAAATAAATTAGAGATGGCTGTAGTATGGGAACAGTGGGAAAAGTTGACTGTATTAGAAAATTATGCATCAGATCTGGATTTATAATTGCATTTTCTCTAATCTCAAGCACATGAAATGCCATTTTTACTGAGTGGAAACATTTTCAAGGAAAAGAAAAATTCAGTCATGCCATTAACCATGTGGTGGCAGGAACACTAAATGGGGCATTGATCTTTCTTTTTTTAATTGTCATAATTCTTCATTTTTCCCACTAGTAATTAATTCCCTGTACTAGAAACGTGGAAATTGCAGGGTAAAACTGAGTTAATTTAAGGAAATCAGCTAACACTTGTTATCTCAAGGGTTATGGGCCATCTACTTCACATGTCACAGTTTAAAAACCTTCTCCAGAATAGGTTTGTTGTTCTCCCCATCAATGTCTGACTCTGGCATTGAGTCAGATTGTCCCATGAAAACCTGCAAAAACAGGCACTTGGGGAAAGGGGAATGCTGGGGCAGAGACAGACAGCAGTAAAAAATGCAATTGCAGCTTTTCCAAAATTTAGGGAATTATTGAACTCATGCTATCGCTGGGCAGGGATTAGCCAAGGGACAGATGTTAAATGTTACAGCATTTTAAAGCTCCAGGAAGAAATTATTGTGTTATTTAGTACTCTGAAAACTACCCCAGAATTACACAGCTCTGCCAGTCTGATTGGGCATGGCAGGTTTAAAGCTTTGAGGCTGGAAAACCTTAAAGGTTCATCCAGATCACCTTCCAGAGTTTTGTTCATTTCTCAGCCTTAACTGATCAAATTTGGGGTGAGATCCCTCTGCCCTCAAAAGGCAGTGGAAGTTTACTTATCTGTAAGCTGGCTTCATCAAGAATTGTGAAGGGGAAGAAAGTGCACCAAGGATGTTCTCACTGGCTGTCTCTCCTGCAGCCATGGGAATGAGTGCATTAATCTCTCATTTGAGATTTCTGCAGGTCTAGGAACTATAAACAGTTTAATTTTTGACCCTTTTCAGCAAACCCCATCATTGCCCAAGCAGACACATGCATGTTTTATTTGATGGCTCTTTTGTGCAGTAGCTAAAGAGGGATTTTGTAGTTTTGGATGCATTTACATCATTCCTGTTTTAGGCACTAATATCATCTTGTGGATCTGGTTTTCCCAGAGGAGTCAGCCAACAGATAACCAAATAATACCTGATTCTCCAGGCTCAGAGTTGTTATTTAAACCCTTATTCTTGTGAATCAAACCAATAACCATTGCTTTCATAACTGCATGCAGTTTAATGACTACTCCATGTAGAAATTACCCCAAATAGATTCAGTTTTCAAATGGTTAAAATACAACTTATCACAGGACTTTTACAACACACGAGCCACGTAAGTGATCCAGACCTTTCTGCTGTGGTCCAAATATTAACTGTGTCAGCACAGTATTTTTCCCCCCCTCCTGGAATAAAAATTTAGCAATAAAATCCAGAGGCAAAGTGGCATCTAGCTAATGGCATTCAATCTAAGCTTATTGCAGATCGACCTTGGATGCTGCCAAGTCCCCAACATGCACTGACAATACAGCATCGTTGCTAAGCTACCTATTATTAATCTTTGCAATGAAAAATGAAGAGGTCAGAATATGTTGAAGGTGTGTTTATTACAGAGCTTGCACAGAGGGGCTCATTTAAAAGCTTGCATATTTCACCATTTCCATTGCTGTGAAAATCTGGTGGTTTTTTTTTTTTCCTTTGGCAAAGATTTGAATATAACTGACAGATTATGACCCTGATCATCCATTAATTAAACAGCAGAGCAAGAAATGCAGATATGTGTTTTTGAATATTCATATGTCTACAGTCAAGCCAACAGAAAAGGAGGTTTCAGCCATTTGTGATTGAAACAGAAATGATTTAGTACTTTAGTATGTGGTCAAAGCTGGGTCTAGAAAACCTCAAATAAATGCATGAGAAAATAATGTTCAGGAAAAAATACTATTAGAATATTCCCTCTCCATTCTTATTGTCTGTTCCCATCTCATGGGTTTATTCCTCATGGCTTGGATTCTTATTGAGCTTTGTGGTGTTTTGGTTGAGGATCGAGATTGTATAGAGAAACAGGACACATTTTATTTATCAATAAATCATCAGACACAAAAACCAGAGACCAGTGAATGGGATGAGTGCACAAAGGATAAAACCAGGGAAACTCTAAATCCTTTGAAAGAAGAAAAGGCCAGGATAAGAGCACGGAGTGGCCTGGTGTCACTCTGTTGCCAAGGAGATTGATGTAGGAGGTGAGAAAGAGTCAGAGTATATATTTCAAGAAACTGCATACGTTGTCAAAGTCCTGCATTCAGGAGCTGCTGAGACACACAGGAAACCCCCCAAAAAGCACCCAATGCTTTCCAGGAAGGAAGAAATCTCCTTGAAAAACCAGAAGTTGACACAAACCAACCAAACTTTCCAAAGGCTTGTTACAAAGGGAAGGTTCTATCAGCAAAAGCTGGAGTGTATTTCAGGACAAGTCTGCATGCAGATTTGCTTTGCCATGGAAATAATTTTGACATGGATTATGATAATTTGTACAGTTGTGTTACTTGTCTCAAGGATGGCAAAAGAAAGGTGTCCCGAGGTGAACAAGTGTCACCCTGTTGTTGAAGACTTTGCTAAGCCTCCTGATTTGTCTTTCATACAGTCAGAATTCTTGTTTTCTCACACTTTCTACTATAGGCAATAGCCGTGTTTTGGTAAATATCCTTCATTGTTCACATATTTTTAGGTAGGAGGAGAAAGTTGATTGACAGTTGGCTTGACCAACGTGGTTTGAGAGGTGGGATTCCATCCTCCAATCCACAGGCACCTTTGGAAATGTATAAAATTGAGTTTTGTAAATAAACTCATCCCTTTTCCTCCTTTGATCATCACCGTGTCCTCGTGCGGTTCTTTCCTGTCAAATTGCGACAAACCCGTACTTTGTTACTCTAATTTTACCTTGAACTTGACTTGTCCCTGGCAGAGCTTCATGTAAAACTTGTTCTTGCTTCCCTTAATACTAACCATGAGCACATGGGATAAACAGAGATGACTCTTACCCACAGAAATCTGCCTTCTGAGGCTGGACTGAGCTTGCTGCAGGCTGTGGGGCTCTGTCACCCCAGCAGCAGCTCATTGTAGGAGCAGTCATGCCCCAGGGGAATGATTTGCTCTGCCCAGCCTCACACCACCTGCCTGAGCACAGGCTCAGCTCTTGTGCTCCGTGCTCCCAGCTCTGATGGCTCCCAGCTCCATCTGTGTGTCCATCTGTGTTTGTCACAGCTGCTGTGCCCACACGGACACCCAGTCGCTCTGAATTACAGCGTGGCTGGCACAGCTCGGCAAGGACACTCCTGGGTTTAAATCAGGTTCTGTAAAGGGATTGTACATCCTCAGTGCCTCACGGGAGAGGGCGTTTCCAGCAGGGTGAGGGTTTAGGAAGGAGCTCACACAGAGGAGATTCACTGGGTTCAGCTGCATTGAGCTCTTCACCTCTGCCTCAGTCCTGCCCTCAGGTTCTGGGTTTGGAAAACACCCTAAAGCCACAATGCAGTAAAAATCCTTCCAGCACCTAAAGACACACTCACCAAACACCAGGGAAGCCTTTTCCAAGTGTTCAAAGGATACATTTAAATCCTATGCTTCAAAAAATAGATGGAAATGCCATTGAGAAAGATGAGCCATTCTCCTGCTGGAGGAGCTTTGTCCTGAGTGACAGAGGTGTCTCCAGCACGTTGCTATCAAGCACTGCACAATCAGAGACTCTCAAAAACAAACCAGTGTGAAACCTCTCATGAGAAGCCTGATAGTGCCAGTGGATATGGGATATAGAGCCCCAGCTTTCCCTGCTTTCCTGTTTCTCCTTGGAGGTGTTTTATTCTCACTGCAGCACTTCAGAAGAGCAGGGTGAGTGGAGCTGTCTCTGTGAGGGGAACTCTGCACAGCCAGGACAGAATCCTGCAATTGCAATTGCAGCAGAGAACTTCTCACCTAACAAACAGCAGGTTAAACTACATGAGGATGTTGAAGACACCCTGTGGCCTGACATACATACAGATGTAGCTTTGTGGTTTGTGTTTCTTGGGATTGTCCCCCTATTTTCACATGCCTTTAGTTTATTAATGTGAAAACTTTGACTGTGATGCATGGAAATGTGGTTCCTCCTCTCTGCACAATTTAAATTTAGCAACATTCATCCAGACTTCCTGATCCTCCCTAAATCCTAGCTTGACAGGGGTGTCTCAGAAGGTGCTAAAGTACAGCTCTGTTTCAGCTAGTTCTGCATGTCAAAGCTGCTCTGGAAAATAAATGTATTGATCAGGAAAGTACTGCTTGTGCTGAGGCTGCGAGGGGGGATGAAAAATAAAAGAGATGCTTTGTCAGCAGTGTAGACAAACCTGGAAATTTAGGGGATTTTTTTCATGAAAAATGAAAAACAAGAGAGACCTTTGAGGACTTCTGTTTAGATGATACAACAGGTAGTCAGGGAAGAAAGCCTTAGTAGCCACGGGTTAACAAAGCTCCTCTGCTATGTGGTACATTGAGTTCCTGTCCTGCTTGGAGAGGTTTGAACTGAATTTGCACATATCCCACTGGAACATATCATTCCTCTGTCACCAGTGCCAGAATGGTGCCCTCAAAAGGTTTGTCAGATCTTAGCCAGGTTAGTCAGGGACTTCTCAAAAGCGTACTAAGAAATCAGTTTGTGTCTCTCGCTAAGGTCTTATAAGAGGCAAAATTATTCAGGGGAAAACCATAGATTTTTCTGTATTTGGCCTGGTTAAAAGTTTTGAATCTTAATAACAAATATTATTTTATTTAGGGTCTACGTGCAATTTCCATGAAAAGTGGGCGTCAATCAAAACCCCTTGGCTTCTTTATGGAATGGTACAGCTGGAGCTCAGTGCTGTTTTCTCATGCAAGTGAGTAAAAGGCAGAGCTGAAGGCAGAGCTGCAGCATCACCCCCTGCTCCATGTCCAACAGGAGCATGGAGAGCTCAGCTGAGAGGCTGCAGGATCTCCCCACTGCCTGAGCCAGAGAGGCAATGAGGAAAGGCAGTGACTGGGAGGGTCATGGACACGACAGGTGAGCAGCTACACCAGGAGTGTCTCCAATATTTCACTGGAGCTGAGCAGTGAAATATTGGAGATGCTTCCAGCAGCACAGAAGCTGCCCCGTGTGCTGAGAGGGGTACCCAAGTCTGGGGTTTCGTGATGTCACAGACCAGATTTTCACAGATCTGTCTGTTTGATGAGGATTTCTTGCCAGAGAAGAGGAAGATTTTGAGTTACAGACTATTCCAGGCAGCCAAACATAATCCAAGCTGTGGCATGCTCATGTGTTTATCCTCAGATGACACAGGTCTCATCAGAGGCACATATGAGGTGTTGAATTGGTGCTGGCAACCACTGCCAAATGTGTTAGGTGACAGCCACTGACAGGGTAAAACTCATCACCTAAACTGTTGCTTTTCACTTACAATGTGCTTCACTGCATTTCTTTGCTGCAGTGGGGTTTTAATAATTTAGATTAGTAATTTAGATTAATAATTTAGATTAATGTAGATTAATCATATCTGTGATTAGTATGAAGAGGTGAAGCTAACTATCAGTAATTCAAATAATGGGAGAAGCTGTTAGATAAAGGGTAATTTGAAAAAGCATGTTGGATCTGGCCAAAACCCACAAGGAGCCTGCAAGCATGTGGAGATGCTCTTTGGTGGGTGCTGTGATAACCAACTGTAGATTATTGAATACATTGGTCAAAAAAAACTCTTCTTAAATGATAAATTTATCTGAATGACCGCTTGTTTTCATGTGTTCCAATCCATAGTTCTAAGATCAAAAGCACTCTCAGTCTAAATTTCCAAGCCTTGGTTGTATGTCTTGTACAATTCTGAGTTTGTAGACTGCCAGGCTCCTGATAAGGAGAGCAGAATAAATAATTTAATACAGCCTGTAGTTGTTATTGTTCATCTCTAAAGCACAGAAATACTGAAACTGATGGATAATTGGGAAAAAAATGACAGTGCAACAGAAGGGAAAAGAAACCATTTAGCAACTTAAATGAAAGAGAAATTTACCAGCAAATTGCTATGAGGATTTAGAATTGGGGCAGATATGGAAGATTTCCTTCAAAATGCTTTAATGATGTAAAATCAGAGTTTTCAACCAGAAGAAACATGGGGAAAAGAAGAAAATAATGGGAAAAAAGTTTAAACAAAGATGACTGTGATGAAATACAGACAGAAAAGACAGGCAGAATAAAAGTAGTAGAATTGCTAAGAGAAAATTAAAGATGAAAACCCAGCATGTACATAGATATCTCTTGTATGTTCTGCCAATCTGTATTACAAGATCTCTTTTAGTTGAGGTAATACCAGAGACTTTCCCTGGTTTGAATTTAGTTTTTGTAAAATGTGTTTCCCTGTTTTCCACTTTGCTCAAACTAGAGGAGACAGGAAAATAAAGGATCTGGTTAAACTTTGTGATTTCTTATTTTCTGGAAAAAAAGAATAACGATGAGAGGGGGACATAAGTGTTGTTGAATCAGAGGGATAAAATGTGATCCTCAAAAACCTACCTGGCAATCAGATTTTAGCAAGAGGAAAAACACCTGTATTGATCTATAAAATATTGCACAAAGAAAATAGAATTTGACTAACATTATATATTATTCCTGGAAAATTTTTAATTGTGGTGGAAAAGACAAGCAGATTCTGCGGTTATAATGATGTTTCAATATTATTTCAAAGTCACAGCTCTACTAAAAATGACACTGTGCTGATGAATTTCCCAGTAAAAACACTTCTGTCCTACACAGAGACAGCATAAACAGAGACTGAGCACAGCCAAGCACACTGAGCTCAGAAAGGAACCAAACAGGCTCTGGAGACTCCAGCATGGCCTTAAACCCAAACTGACCTGGGACAGCTTCGTGTCCAGCAGGGTTAACACAGAGAACAGTGCTGCTCACTCAGGAGTCCCAGCCTCCACGTCCTGGGAGTGGCTGAACATCACATTTTGCATGGGGATGGTGAAAAAGGTTCTGAGGAACTTCTGCTGGGTCTGTGAAAGCTCAGCAGCAAAAAACCCCAGCAGCAGCCCAAGGAAAAGGGGGCAGAATCCCCAACCCCCAAGTTGTTAAAGGCAGGGAAAGGCAGAGAAAAGCTGTGAGGTCCAGCAGAATGATGCCAGCAGCCTTTTCATCCTCTTAATGCATCATTTTCTGCTGATTACATTTTCCATTGGAAAAAATCTGACAGGCTGCTATTTCCCTCAGACCAAATCATAGTAATGAAAGTTTATAAAGTAGCCATTCATTCAATCAAAACTTATTACTTGAAGCACAGTCCTATTTTTTTTTCCTCCTGTACTCCACATTAGGCATCCCTATTCAATGGCTGTTATTATGGGAATTGTTCTGTAATGAAAACATAAATCCTCACAACAGGAGTGCATTTCTGCAAACAATGTTAAGAGGGGGCACGTTCCCAGTACCTCCTATGGCTATAATCTGTGTAACCCATTCATATGCTGTAGTTAATGCCACACTTAATGGATTCAGGATGGAAAAAACACCCCAGGCTGAAGATCCATGGTGCTCCAGAGGTCTGCCTGGCAGTTTATTCTGTCCTTAAGGAATCTGGGTCTCTTTGTCATAAGAAATAAGGTCACCTAATGCAGCATGACAGGTCCCTGCCCTGGTTGGGCATAGTCAGCCTTGATTTTGCTGAGCAAAAAGCTTGGAGAACTGAAATGTTCCTGGAATGTTCACATGTGAATGTGCCATATAGCTCAACCAAACAGGAAAGGAGCTTGTAAATAGGGAAAATTTTCTACCTGACAGTTCAACTAATGAATGAGTAGGAGTTAAATTCACCCCACTTTAGGGCACGAGAAAGAGCATTCCTAATTTTCTTATTGCTGGCACCACTGGAAATGGATTCTCTGAAAGCACAGGGTGAGTGAACAAAGTCTCAGTTTTGTGCTCTCTCAGTTTCTCTGCTTTATTTCCTCCTGAAATGCCGTGTAAGGGATGGCTTGGCTCCCTCAGGAGGCTGAAACTCAGACTAAAGTCCTAAGGGCTGTTGGGCTGCTGCTGGGCCAGGCTTTGGACAGCCAAGGGGATTTGCCAGCTTGCCTGTGAGCTCTCTGCTCCTGGAAAGGAAAATGGGCTGGAAGGGATGAGGATGAGAGGAGGGGGACAGAAAATACAGATCCCATCCCATCCAATGTTATTATCTGAGGCTACTGCTCCTCTTGGGAGTGGCACTCTCCAGCTCTTGAGCCAGGCAAGGCTGGTAGGAAAGTGGGGAGAGAAACTAAAGGGAGGCAAAAGTCTCCAGTTACCTCGTGGTTAACAATCCTTTAATGAAGCAAATCTTCAAATGTCTTGAAGTCGAAATTCTTGATACCATCAATGTATCTTTTGATGCTACAGATGCTGCAAAAGCCTCCAGTAGTCCTGAGAGGTTTTTATATACTCACAATTTCTACATTATATCATGTCCTGATTTTTATTTTCAAAGGGGTCAAAGATTAAACCTGAACTGTCCCTTTGATGGTGTTTCTTCTCCTGATCTTACAGTGGCAGCTGAGACATGCAGAGTACTGGAGAGGGTGATCCTCAGGCTGCCAAAGCCCTGAGCCCCAAGGACAGCCTTTTACTGACTGTTCCTAGTGGGATGCAGAAAATACAGGTGCCACCTCCATTCTTCATTTTGATCCAGAGAGATTCATCACAGATCATCACACAGCTGGGCTGGAGGCAAGATCTTTAGAAAAGGGGAAAGTCAGGTACTGATTTCCTGATTGTGGGAGGGAAAAGGGAATATAATCCCTCCTCCAGATGACCTGGGTACAGCATCCTGCAGGGAGCCAAGTGTTCTGCAGGGCTCGTGGGGTTGGACACATCCCTTTCTCCTTTGGTATTCTTGGCACACCCCTAAGCTTCACTGCAGCAGGCTGAGAACATCAGACTTCTGATAATGCAGCACAGAACTGCAACACGAGTCTTTAGAGAGCAATTCTGCATCACACAAGATGGAATAGAGCTTTAAATATCACAGGCTTTTGCCTGCAGATTTCATTTTCATTTTGATCCACGGCATAAAAACAAGAAATGAAGCTGTTGAACGAAGCAGGTGTAAAAGCAACTGAAAATGCTGGCAGAAAATGAAATGCTGAGGGCAGCTGCCTGTGCTTTGCTACAGCTGAATCAAAATCTTAGTCTTCAAATGTTTGCTTGAACCTTAGGCCAAGCTGAGCTTGGATCCAATAGAGAAGTTCCTGGCAGCACCCTTTTCATGTGCTGATTATACAGCACTATTTTAAATGTGCTCATATTTACATAATTTAGAAATTGTGTTGTACATATACATGAAGGAGCTGTTTGTGTACTGTCTGTTAGTGATCAACCTTGCTCTTTCAATAATTTAAAAGCACTCTTCAGATGTCACATTTTAATATTCTTAATTAACCAAGCCACACACGTTTGCTAAATAAAAAACAAATGCACCAGACTGTGCTGCATTTGGTGCTGATGCTGGTAAATTTTTTTTCTGATTTTCTGACACACCCTTTTGGATTTAGTCAAAGGTAATATACAAGGATTCAGTGAGATATACTGACAATTGCTCTTTATGCTTTCCTGATAATGCTGTAGACTTCACTGAGCTGAAAAGAGTTGATAAAATTGCACACACTTTACTTATTGCTCCATTATTCTTTGCTAATTGAGCCACATAGTTTAGTCAAGTGTTTACAAGCTTTGCTAATAGACTTGCATACCAATTTTATTCAATATGCCATAGTAAAGAGAATGTTTACTACCTGCTGAGCTGCAGGAATCATGACAGATAACAGTTCTGAAGTTGTCACCACTGGAGGAACACAGAGAGCAGCAGGAGCAGCTGATCTGGGGAGCTGATTGCTTTTGAAATGCTCATGGAAATGATCTGGAGTAACCCAAATTATAACTAAGGTGCAAAGTCAGCAGGGACCAGGTGCCAAAGTACTCTGGGTTTCTCTGAAACACTGGGCACGTGGGCCTTTAGGCAAGATTTGATTTTGCAGAAGTAAAACAGAAAGAAGCTTAATGAGAATCTCTGATTCAAACCCACTTCTCCTTAAACAAGGACCCTCAGAGGTCCAGACATCATCCACTGCCAGAGGTGAACACACCTCTGAGGATGCTGGGTTGTCTCAAAGGGGAAGATAAAAACAAAACTGTTCTGAGCACGAGGATGGCAACATGGGACAGTGTATGGCTTATCCCACTGTCCTTGCCTTCCCCTCATCTTCACTTGCTTTATTTTGATCTCACAAAGATGGAACACAGCCCTGCCAGTTCCATGGAGCTGCTTGTCCTCTCTCAAAATGTGTTTGGTGCAGTTCCTCTCAAAGAGGCTCTTGGAAAGTGGTGCCACTTCCCTTTACAACAGGAGGACTCAGTCCCATGACAAAACAAAAGCATTCAACTAAAAACCAATTATTGTGCTATAACAAAAATGATTTTTAATACTACTACTAATAAAATTCTACCATTATAGGAGGGTGATTTTTTTTCTTCTAGAAAACAACAGAAATCCACAGACTTCACAATTACAGCACAACAGGGCTTAGGCAGAATCAGTCACCTGAGAATACAGTCCTGCCAGCCTCTGTGTAGGGGGAATAAAAAATATCAATTATGAAGTTTAATTTAATTGTTAAAATGCATCAGTAAAAGAGAGATTGTTGGGAAAGACAACATGCAATGCTCAGAAGAGAGAATGTATATTCAGCTACTTTCTAAAGTCTGCAAAATGCAAGAAAAGAGGCTGGTGCAGAAGATGGTGTGACTAAATTCCAGTTCCAGTGTCTCAGGGCTCTCTTCTCTCTCCATTCTACACTACCCTTTTCTAACAAGGTTACTCTTTCATTCATTTTATACATGAAACTTCCATAATCAAAGTTTGTTCTGCAGCAAGGGGAAAATACAGAAAACTCAAGGGATCTTGAGTATCTATCTTAGAGATATCAAAGATAAGAACATCTGTCTTTGTCAGCAAAAGACAAGAGAATTAAGTATTGGAAAGGACAATTCAGTCAATAATAATTATAAAACTATTGTGTAATACCAAAGAAGAGTTCAATGAGCCAAACACTGAACTAAAGTTCTCATGTTGGCTGGTGATAAAAATCTGCTATTTCATATTAAAGACTCATCTGTCCCTGAGCAAAACTGGAAGCAAAAAGGGGATTTAATCACACTGAGAGAAGGGACACCCAGCACCCAGGCAGGGACAAACCAGCACAGTGCACAACCCTCTGGTTATCTCATCCAGCCTGGAAATAAAACCCAACGGAGTTATAAACCTCATTACAACCACTTTCCTCTACTTCAGGCAACCTGGAAGTGAAATCTAAGCTGAGGAATAGCATCAACTGTGCTGCTGAAATCCCTCTTTACAGGGATTTCTCCCAGTTCCAGCACTGTGTTGTCCCCATTACAGAAGTGTATATTCCATGGATCTGTGCCTATTGGACAGATCATAACCCAACTTCACTGTGACCCAACACCTCCAGCTTTTGTGTCAGAGTGCCCCTGCCTCTCCTACCTGAGGCCAGGGAGGAATTCCTGCTCTGGGATAGTTGTATGATTCCCACTGCACTCAGGAGATGTCACATCTGCCTTCCCCAGAGCCCCTGTGACTCCTGCAGTGTTCCTGTGTCCCTCCAGGCATTCTGCCCTCTCTGCTCTGCAGGACATCTCTGCAAACTGTGGGGTGAATTTTCACTCTCCTGAGAGCCTCCCTGCTGATTTTCTGGGTTTAGGTCCTGTTCATTCTCTGGTCTATTGTGTCAGAACTCAAACCCTGAGTTCTCAACAGCAAATCTAACATTCCTCCCTCCAGCACAGCCCTCCTGGAAACCCATCCTGTCATCAATTAGCTCCCAGTCCTCCCATCGGTTTAATTAGCACACGCTTGGTGCAACAACAGAAAAACCTCCCTGAATGTTGAAAGAAGCCTGCAAAAAAAGGCCAGGACAGTGTTATTATGCTTTGTATCCAGGCATCCCTTTTAAAATCCATCACAGGGCTTAGAAATGCCTGCATCAGTGGCACATCTCCTGTGTCCTGATGGTGTTGGAAATATTAATAATCCCAAGCACTGTAGCATGGGGTAATGACTATATCTGAGCTTTAATGATGTGTTGCACAGCACTGAGACATTAATAAGCCTGTCTTTTTTATGAAATAAGTTCGAATTCTTTATAATGGATAACAGGCAGGCACTATAGAGAGCTGAAATAAATTCATAAAAAATACACAAATAAAGTTTTGAGTATTTTATCCCCTATTGAAAGAAAAAAAAACCTTAAAAAAATTTAAAACAGTAGCTGAGTTGATAATTTCCTGATGATAAATAGGGTTGTAATACACTCTGACCACACCCATTATATCTTTATTGATATAATTTCCTTTTCTGTGCCATGCCAAGCCTGCAGCCACCTCTATGGTTAAGCAGGTACCTTGTTCTTAACCAGCCTATCAATCAACAAAAGCACATGCTTAATTTTAAGCCGTTTAAGAAGGAAGCCATCAGTGCCTGTAAGTTTAATTACCTTCTTAGAAATCATCCTGCATGTAAAGCTATCAAATAAAGCTATACCATTAAAACTGCTCAAGTTCTTACTGCATACTATTGTATTTTCCTTTCCTCCTGAAAATCTGTTCATAGAAAAGAGGATCTTGGTAAAAATATCACCAGAAGAGCTAACAAATTTTTTGATTTTGCCAAGAAATTCACCACCATGCTATGCAGTAAAAGGTCTACTTAAGTTAAATTGTCCCTTTTATTTCAAACTACTCGGTGTGATTTTAACTCAGTGAGACAGATGTGTTCAATTTGGGGACACTCTAAATCAGTCATTAACACTTCATCCTATCAGGATTGCTTACACAGTGCTTCAGACCCCATTAGAAAGAAAAAAAATCACCTGAAATACCTCCACCACTTCTTATTTCTGCAATTCATTTGAGTTTGGTGGATCTCTTGCAATGAGATGGTTTCTGCCACAGTGGAGATATCCAGACCTCACATAGCAATGGCAAGTTAATTTTGGAGATAATCTGGGAGATTTCTGCCCTCACTGGGAGGTGGAAGAGAATTCACTTCCCCATCCCCACGCTGAGGGTCTGATGGGGGATGCAGTCTGTCCTCTCCAAGTGGAGAACAGAGACTTTCTCTTACTCCTTTCCCCATTATTCCCCATTTTTTTGAGAGAGGAGAGACAGACAGAGACTGAGTTTTGAAAGTAAATTGAGTCGTTTATAAGACTTCTATAAAGACAGGACCTTGCACAAAGATGCTTTTTATTCATGCAATGTTCAGGAGTCAACTTTATCCTCTTACTCAGGACTGGTTATAGATAAGGTTGAATCAGTTTTGGATACCTTGGGAGCATATTTTTTCTTAAAATCTATGGCTCTTCAATATAGTTTCATTTTTCATAGTGGTTAATCTCTTCTCCTTAGCATGACTGTATTTTTTTTCCCCCTTAAGATTGACAAGTTATATTACATTGCTTCAGTACTTGTTCTACATTTGGGGCTCAAACACATCGTGCCAAACCACTGGGAAAGGGGAACAAATGTGTTCCATCTTAATTCCTGGATTTCAAATTAAACTTTTTATTCCTCACACTCTAATAAAATGTATGTGTTTATTCATCAAATCTGGAATTTGAATTGTAAGGCAATAATGTAAAAATATTGTAAGACAATATTGTAAAAAGGATGTCTACATTAAAAAATTGCTGTCAGTACAAAGCTCTGAAAAATTACCATTTAAGATTTTTTTTTCCGTGTCAATAATCTCATTTCTCTCACTTATTAAAAAAACATCTCCTGACTTCCCAAAGGAATAATTCTTTTAGTGATGTCACTGGCAGTTGGCATGGAATAGACACAAAAATTGAATTTTCTTGTTTTCTCCTGGACAATCCCATAGTAAATAATTCCTACCCCAGCACTTGGATACAGAAATGGAGCCAGTCCTCACTGGCTGCTCTGCTAACACCACTTAACCACCAAATATTTCAGTACAAAAGAACCATTTGTCAGGGCTCCAACCATACAATTTGTTTTAATCTAATCGGCTTTTAATAAATTGTTGTACAAAACTTTCTTATTTGTAGTAAGCAAGATATGTAGAAGTGATTAGGTCCTCATTTTGCTTCTCTAATCAATCATAAGCTGATGACTTAAGCAAATAATCTAGTTCATAAAACAGTGTGTGGTGAGTTTGTGAGGAGAGCATCCATCAAAGTCAGGGATGGGTGATTTTTATAATTTGCTGCTGTTGGTGCACTTCCTCCTGCATTAAACTTTAAAGAAGTTAATGGCAAGATGGATTTTATTTTGCAGATCTCTTTTGCTCCTGTAGCCAGACATCACTGATGGTGCAGTCAGACGAGAAACCCAACATGTCCCAACAACACCCACTGGATTTGGATCTTAAATGTCCTAAATGGAGACCCTGCTGTGCCTCCCAGTGCTCCCAGTCCCTCCTGCTACAGCTGCTGCTGGTGGCACAGCTGGGTCAGAGGACACCCACTCCAGACCTGTTCAAGTGCTTTAAACTGTTTACTTCACTAAAGGATAACAGGGAAAAGAGTCACTGTGAGATGCAAAACCCCATTTAAATCCATTAACCGAGCCTCTGGGCTCTGCCCTTCCATCAGCTTTGATATCTGATACCAGTCCTTGCCCTTGGGATGCTCTCAAGCACTTCAGGGTTTCCCTTTGTGGTCCCTGGGGTGCTTCCACTGCTGCTGAAATGATGTCTCCAGCCAAAGACCTTGTGGGTTGGCCTCTGGGGAAGTTCTGGCTCAATTACAGTAAAACAGTGTGTCATTATTCCCCTCATCTATGCATAAATATTAATTATTAAAATTCAAACTCAAAGGCAAATTGAGTTGGTTTCACTGGGTTTTGCTTTGTTATTCTGCAATAATATTTATGTCCACTGCCAGCCTCAACTAATGAAAATGTCAGAGGATGTAAGACAGTGTGTGCCTGGCTTACTGAGAGTCTAAAAATATAATACTCTAAATGCAGAGCCCTTGTAAGGGCTAAATATATTTTCTAATTTTCATGATGACTTGCTACTCTAAACATCATATTTCTGCAGTTTATATTAAATCTATCCTCTCAATCTTTTGAAACAAGACTTAGTAAAATCACAGTGGCAACAGGCAATCTACTCTTATTTTCCTTTGTGTCTTCCTCTGCACCTGGGCTCCAAATATTGTTCCCAATTCATATTAAAAATTTCTCAGCAGCCTGAGTATGGTTCATCCTCACGTGGTAGCACAAAGTAGTTTAGAAGTGGCAGCAATAAAAAGGGAGCTACAGAGAGATGCTGCAGAGGCAGCTGGTGGGACACTGACTCTTCTGTAAGCTGTGTAGGTTAGAAAAATAGAAAATAAAATAAGATCTATTTATAATTTGAGAAAATTGTATCTGGAAGCATCATTAGGACACATCAAATCTGTCATTGCCAGTGTCACTTGTGCTGTTGCTGCACAATGTCAGACTGCTGCACAGGGCAGCACACACAGGGCATTGCCAGCACAAGGAGTAAGTTCATTAAAAAGTCTTTCAAGCCCCCAACTTTCAGCAGAAGGATAATTAACAGTAATCTTCCCCTTCTGCTCTCCTCTGGTCTCACACCAGTCAAATGTCAGCTGTAATACATTAGGAAAATATTCCCCCCTCTTCCTCTGCTTGCTGTGCAATCACTTATAGAAGTTTAAAATTACCAGTTCAGAACATTTTGCTTTGCATTTGTGTCAACCATTCCCCAACAAGCACCACAGGGAAGGGCACAGCCCTGAGATTCCAGAGCTGCCTTAACAGGGGATTTCCCATCCTTGCTGGGAAATAAACCAGGGAAAGGCATTTTCTGAACTGGAACCAAACTGCACGCCCTGCAAGTGATGCTTGTAGTCAAATATTTGCATAAGCTTATCTCTGCAAATATTGGGGCTTTGGAGTGGAAGTCAAACAAAACCCTGGTAAATGTGGATCTCATAAAGCTCCATGAGCACAGAAACAGCTAAACCAGAGTGCTCCAATTAATGCAAGTGATAGAGGTGGGCCAGGAAGGACTAGTCTAGAAAGGACTCTGGTTTATTCCAAGCTGGCAGAATTTTATGCAAAACCATATCTTTATTTTATATATTTATTTATTTATTTAATATTTATTTATTTTTCTCAGCTTGTTCATGCCAAGGAAGATGCAACAGAAAACAATTCTGTACTGCTCTTTATCTAACTGCAAAACTCAAAATAAGGACAAATACTGGATATATTAAAGATATATCACTCTTTGCAAAATTATTCAGGCATCCTCCAACCGACAAGCAAAAAGAATTAATCTCTGACACAAAGTTTAGACAACATTTTGCAGGAAAACTAAGGGTTTTTTTTTTTTGATTTTCCTTAAAATGTAAATATCATTGACAAAGCCACGTGTTTATATTCATGAGCTATAAGTATGTGAGCATCCACAGACCCAGGCTAGCCTATTAAAGTGCACATATACCCAATAAATTTGTATAAAGTGATCTTTGCACCTGATTTAGAACCCCCTGAAAAGGAAAAACTAAGCACAAAACTAAACCTCTAGAAAGAACACCAGCCACAAGTGGTGGATTTTAAAATATTATTATGTAACTCCTGTCAGCAACCTTTTATTCCACAGCAGCATTTTGACCAGCCTGCTGCACCCAAACCAAATTGTCAGCACTCAGGAGGTGATAAATTCAAAATGAATGAGAACATCAGGAGATGTTTGCCATTCTAACTTAAAAACTAAAGTTTCTTTTCCCTTTCTCTGATTTTTTTTTTTAATATAACCCAAACCCTCTGCTGTCGCTGTAGGAACGAAATGAATCACACTGACTCTGTGAATTGTCAAAAGGCTAGAAAGAGAGTTTATTCAAAATGTGATTTCTTTATATACTATTTACAGAGACCAGTATGATTGGATGGGCAAAGTTAACACCTCTTCAACCACATTGGGCCATCAAGAAGTCCGTCCTCTAAAAAGAATGAATAACATAGACACAGTTAACAAAACATCTCTTTTTATGTACAGCAAATTGCCTGAAAAATTTTCACAAACCAAAACATCTCAGACATGAAATCAAGGCTACACTCTGCTTATTCCAAACTATAACACTGAAATACCAAAAGTACAATGTGCTTTTTTCCTCAGCTGGTGGCTGCTTTCCAACAGGAAAAGGTGCTACTCCTGCACATAAATCCCTTGCAGAGAACTTTGAGGATCACACTCAATGAACAGTGCACACTTAACAGCTTTGCAAAATTGGGACCTGTGGTAATAAAACGTAAAACAGTGTCGTGGGAAGATTTAAGCTGCCTAGAAAAGGTTTACAGCCTTCTGCAAACTGCTGATTATGGAGAGGAGGCAAGGATGCAGGTGCTGAGATACCACAAGCCAACAAAAACTTCCTGATCTTGACCTTGGATTACAGTTTGACATCACAATTTCCCTGTGTTTGTATTTCTATGTTCTTCTATGACAGAAAAATGGATTGAAACCACGTGCAGTCTGACAGGGAAGGTGTTAATGCTTCTTTCTCAGTCTCTGTGGTGGAACAGGTCTGGCTGGATCTGCACGTTTTGCACCAACCCAAGGTTAATAAACAGGCTTCAGCAACAGCTCCACGACGGCTTTAATCCAGGGAGAAAGGGGATTTAATTGGACAAGTTGCTTTTTATTGTGAGACCATCAGTCCTTCAGTACCACAGGGAGCTTGGGGGAAGGGGGGGGCAGTGGGACTGGCTGCCCCAGCACAGAGGCTGGGGAGCATCACACTCAGTCCTGGGACTCATCTGCATTTCATGCCTCAGTTTCCATGTGCTCATTTGTTCAAGGAAAGAAAACCCAACCAAACAAAAACCCAGGCAGAATTGTGGAGAAGGACCCAGGAGGGAATTTCCACTGGAGCTGTAGCACCAGACAAGCCAGACCTGTAGATGTGACTGCACTAAACCCCTGGGTGCAGCTGATTCTTTGAACTTGGCACTCTTTGAACTGCAGATCCTGCTGCAGGGCCCTGTATAACCCACATGTCCTCTGCTGTTCTCTGGGTTTATCCAGGAGAACTTTGGCTGCCGTCCCAAGCCTGGATTATTGGATATATTTTCATTTACTGTCATATTTAATCAGTCAGCATGCACGTAACACATCCATCAAAAGTACTTCTAGACAAAAAAACCCCAAACAAACACAAACAAGCAACTTGTTAATGGGATCATAAGTTTTCTGCAATCAAAAAATGAAAATGAGGGAACATGGGAAATACTGAGCTGTCACTTAAAAGTCTCTGTGTAATTGTCATGTGGTAGGATAAGGATCTATAGCTCAGGCTTGGGACAAGCCACTGCAAATTCAGTATCCCTGTAGAAGAGGAGATGGAAAGTGAAGAGTTTGTCCCTCAGGCCATTCTGTGGCTGGGATTGTGCACAGGAGGGGATCTGCAGGCAGCCCATGCTGGGAGGAGCAGAGCCCCATTCTGAGCATCACCAGCTCAGGGGCCCCTTCCCAGCCCTGGGTCCTGGCAGGGTGCAGAGCCCCAGCCCTGAGTGCCTGGGGTCTGCTCAGGGAGCCTGGGGCACTGGGAACACTCACACCAGCCTCCTACAAACATTAAACCTCCTTTTGATGTTTTGGACAAGCAGGATCAGCTCTGCCAAGGGAGGAAAGGCTCAGAGAGGCACGGTGGGGAGCAAGTGGAGAAAACACCTTCAATTTTGCCCAGCCAGGGCTTCAGTGTTGTGGCAGATGGATGAAGACCTCTCCACCTGTATTATCTACTGGGCCATTTCTATTTTTCCTTTGTCTTGTTAGGCTTCTTCTCTTGTTTTTCTCATTATTCTTTATGGAACAATGTTGCACCTCCTGGCTGGCCTAGGTCTGCATAGAAAACACCACATTACCTGGAGCACAGAACACAGGCACTGTTTTTACAGCAATGGGCCAAATCTTTGCTCCATGCAGGGCAGACAGGCAGCTCCAGGCTAGGAGGCTGCTCCTGTGTTTTAAACAAAACAACGTGAAAGCTCACTATGCACAACGAAGTGAGGAGCAGCCTTTTTTCATCCATCAAACCCTCCTCACAGAAACAGAGTATTTTAAGCCAGACCCAGGCAGTTAAAAGGAGCTGTCACCAGCAGGATTAAGGATTTTCCCAGGTCAGAGACCTGCCCTGCTTAACAGAAAAAAACACTTTTCTACTGTCAGGAATCAAGCTTTAAGAATCTGAGGCATAGTCTGCAGCATTTATGGCCGTGTACTTAACGAAGTTGCCAGACAAGCTCCGAGTCCTTTACAGCAACGTGGGAGATCTGTCAGGTTTTGTTAAGGGCAGGAAAAGTGACATTTGTGCTTACACAGATTCTGTCCTCAGATTCAGAGCTGAGGGGATGCAGCTCGTGGGCTCTCTGATTCTTGTTCCTTTTGTTCTTTCTCACTGGTATCTGACCCACTTTCTCATTATGGACATTTCTTCCTTCCCTGTTCTATAAAACTCCAGTGAAAACAGTGGAGCCTGCCCAGACACAAATAATCACCCAAGCTGGTGCACTTCCCTTTCAGTCTGTGGAGTTATTCGTGCTCTTGGCATACCAAACACCATTTATTTATGCAGTTTAAGTGTTTCTGGATGACAAAAGCATGCTCTAAGCAGTCTTGTTTTCCTATCTGATCCTCTCCCTGCAGACACAGCACACATCAGGCAGCCTGAGGGCTCAGGGCTCATTACTCAAGTGCTGTCTTTGCCCTCCTGCCCCGTCCCAGCTCTTCCAAGCCCTGATTCCCGTGGCTGCAGGATGCTGCAGCTCTGCCACTCTCCTTTCCCCCCTTCCCTTTTGTGTCTGCAGGGCACAGGGACATCCCAGCCTGCCCAGGAGTCACCTCAGTGCCAGGGACAGGCTGGGAGATGGAACCAGAGCCCGCCAGGAGCGCTCCCACCCCAGGGCACCTCAGCATCTCCACTCTGCTCACTCTTTAAACCAACACTTCAGCAGGTTAGTGTGAGGAAGAACCTGGCCACACCTGATCCCAGACTAGCTGACAAACCCTGTTACATTATATCAGGAAATATTTACCTGGGCTTAGAGAATGCAGTGGCACAGCCTGGCCAGGCTCAAGGGCTGCCCTGAGAGGTGCAGGAGTTCTGCACTGCACAGGCACCAGGAGCTGCAGAAAGCACATCCCATCTTTCCCAACACCCAGCCAGATGGAAGGAAAGATATATTAAACCAATTTCATTCTTATGTTTGTGAAACCTACTGGAGAAACATGTCCCTGAAGTCAGAGGTGGATGAAAACAGGACTTGGTCTGCTGGTTAAGCATTGCTGGATCCTGGACAAATTTATGTTAATAGCTTGGACACATTTTTGGAATGTGATTCTTATTTTAGGTCAGTTTAATTTATCAAGCAACAAAGGAATTGTTTTCAGGTTTACCACAGTATTTAGCACTGTCAGTTTAAGTTATGGTTGTGCTGCTTGTAACAGAATATAATTATTCCAATTGTGCTCTAAAATAAGTAAAATGCTCCTTTCTATTGTGATATCAAATGTTTTGTTGGCATAGGAACAAGAATCTGGAATGAAGATGTGAATCTGTATTCACATTTTCAAGAGGCAATATTCATAGCCCAGACAAATGCTCCTGGTTGTTTTCAATCCCCATTATCCCAAATTAGAGCAACATGGCCCAGCTTGCAAAAAAGCACCCTTTGTACTGTCTGACCACTGGGGTGAAATATGCAGGGATGGCTGCATTTATGCTCAGTGAAAACAAAACCCACCAAAATCTCAGACTTTCTGTCAAGTCTTCCAACTGGCAGCAGGAATTTGCAGAATGGAAACCTCCAGGAAAATACTGGTAGCCCAAGGAGCACAGGCATTTAAGGAAGAAGTGACCTATCAGTTCTTTCCAGTCTTTAGGTCTTATCAGTTTTTATAGTTTGTATCACAATATTTGATGATTTCACTCTTTTTTTGTTGTTTTTGTGATTTTCTTTTGGTCTGAACAGGGCAAGCATCTTGTACCAGCAATGCTTTCCTGACGGCTCACTCAGCCCATTTCCCTGACTCTCAAGTCAGATAAGTTTATTCTTCCTCTGCTCTGAGACAGAAAGATTCCCATTAAAGCTCAGACTTCTTTAAGGAAATGAAAAGAGAGACTCTGAAAGTGCTTGGCTGCTTCAAACTGCAAATCACTCAGGAAAACTCTGTCTTGGAATCGATTCATCTTAAACAAGGTAACTTGAAAGGAAGGATGGCGAAGAAGGTGTGAATTTAAGACTTAAATTTTTCCAGTAAAACAGTCTATATTTGACTCATTGTGTTGAGAACTCTTTGCTTGAGGCAACACCAGTGTTTCTGTACTTCTGAACTAATTTTATATACATGTCTTCTCAATAATTAGTTTTGCCTTCAAGCTCCATTTAAAAAATATGGGGCGAATGAGGAGCAAAACTAACCACAGTGTATAATTTATTATAATTTCTACTTTTTGTTTAAATAGGTCTGTAAAATTCTGACTGAAGAAAGAACTCCTTTTAAAAAATGGAATTAAGCTGCAAGCCATTTTAAAAACCAAAAGTTCTGTGGTCAAAAAAGAAAAAAAAATGTAATCTAGTTGCAATTTTAAAACTCTTTCCTTTAACCTCAAGTCCATTCTCTATAAGTCAACTGAGCAATAAAGCCAGAGCAGTATTTAGTTACTGGGGAAATATGAGACCCTGCTCATAATGTTCCTCCCTGTCATTTTTTTGGGTAGCAAAAAGATTTCATTCTTTTTCTACCCTTTCCTTTAACTGAAGAATCACTGTCACACTTTCCTTCCAGTCCACATTGTACTGATTTATTTTATTTTCCCTGTGCAACAGCAGAAACAGATGATCACCTTCCAGAATGCCAGAGCAGCCCCATTTCTCTTTTGGGTTCTCTGTATTTATATTCTCTCCACAGCAGGAGCCACACCAGAGCACACTGACACTCTGGGTCCTACTTGCAGCTGGGATGGGATTTATTTTCTCCCCTGTAGCTGAGTTTTGGGTTCAGAATGAGGATGGTGTTGATACCACACTGATGTTGCAGTCCTTGCTAAGGATCCTCTTCTCTGAGTCAAAAACTTTTCAGCCTCTCAGGCTCTGCCAGGTGCTCAGGAAGGAAGGAGGGAGCAGGGCCAGGACAACTGACCTCTCTATATTTTCCCTATTCTTCTTCTTCTTCTTCTTCTTCTTCTTCTTCTTCTTCTTCTTCTTCTTCTTCTTATTATTATTATTATTATTATATTTTAATTAGGAGCAGAATTTTTGTAGTGATTTTTTGGGGAATCTACCACCAAACTTCTCTCCACATGCAAAGATGGTTTGAGGGGTTTTTTTTTGCACCAGATTTCACTCAAACTGATGTGAACCAAAACTTGTACTTTGTGCCTGCACCACAGTAAAGTGCCCAGCTCCTGGATTAGGATCTCCTGATTGCAACAGCAGTACACATAAACCATCCAGAAATTATCCTTACCATAGAGATTTTACCTAGTACACAAAGGAGAAGGGAGAAGGAAATCAAAACCACAAGCAAGGTAAGATTTAGCAGCCTGACAGTTGCAGGATAAGATCAGCATCTCTGAAGAGAGCACACAAACTTGTAATGAGCTGCAGTGACAGTGTTTACATAAACAATGCCATCCTCAAACAGCTGTCTGAAGCAGGGCTGTGATCAGAGATTATTGAGGTTCCCTAATAAACTTGACTTTATCTCCCTGGGTAAGAGACTGCAGCAGAGCCTGAGGCTGCTGTTTCACTGCAAGCAGAATAAAAAACCAGTATAATCAGGCTGCAAAGGGATAAAAAAAAAATAACATCCCGATTATTTTTGTCTTGGTTTCTTTTTATAAATGCTAAGTCATGTCAACCTTAAGCACTGCTGCTGCCATCCCAACAGCTGTGGGATCAGCAGTGAGACCAGAATCCAGGTTCTGGTCCTTTGTGAATACAAAACCCTGGCAGTCAAGGAGGATGTGGCTTTGCCTGTGCAGCCCTATGTGGCACAAAATAAAAGAAGTATCTGATTTAGAGACTGCAGAACATGGACAGCACTTGAAGAACAACCTCGAGCCATTTGTAAAGCACAGAGATGGCAGAAAAACCTGCATTGCCTGGAGACATCCTCTGTGTCTCGTTTCACTGGGTAAAATCAAAACAAGGTGGGGATCTGACAAACTGGATCCATAATTCCTATTGATAATGACAGTATCAATAGCTAGAGTCCCATCAGAGGGAAGGTTTGATCAGTTGTGTTTCCTCCTATCAGCAGAGGGAAGGAGGTGAAGATGTCAGTGCTGTACTCAAAGATCATCATTAACTTGGAATATCTGCAAGGATCAATTCAATTAAGATGCTTTGCCTTGGTTTATCTGTGCAAAAATTTACATTACCACACTGAAAGCACAGGGGTAGATCCACAGCCATGAGGGAAAAAGCCATAACCACTCTGACTGAGCACATCCTGATTT
Organism: Prinia subflava; assembly: GCF_021018805.1. NCBI lineage: Eukaryota > Metazoa > Chordata > Aves > Passeriformes > Cisticolidae > Prinia > Prinia subflava. The sequence goes on from NC_086258.1 coordinate 16,143,398, forward strand.
ATTTGGGTACATGAGCAGACTCAGAGCTGGAAAGAACCACAGTATTGAGCAAAAGATTTCAAAATATTCTGCTACCTGTGTAAGCTCTGCTGCATCACAGAGACAGAAATCACAGCTGATCCTCCAGACAAGATCAGAGGCTGTTCAACATCTCACAAGAAAACTAAAACCTACACATTAATTAGGGCTTGGAAGGGAGAACGTTGTGTTCATTTAAACTGGGGAAGAACGCTTGAAACTGAAATGGAAGTAAATGGATGGAACCTGGCTCTTAGAAAATAATCTGCATATATTTAATGACTAAACATGCCTTATATTCTGAATTTTATGCCCCACTCAGAAGGACATTTCTAGGAGGACACTGCTACCTCACAGGACAGGGGAAACTGGAAAATATAAGTACTCAGCAGTGCTCCTGCAAACATCTGAGTTACCTTCTTCTGGCCACCCATCTATTCTCCTTTCCCTAATTACCTTGAGTAGGATCAGAAGAAAAGGCAGCCTGGGTGTGGGTCAGAAATAAAACCAACAGTCCCATCTCATTAATGATGTTTGGCTTTGGAGACTGAGATGAAAGATGCCATACAAGAAGTTATTATTGCTCTTATTTTTCTCTCTCTTCCCCTTTGCTGTTGCCCCATGAAAAGATGACAGCTGAAACATTGATTCTTAATAAGGAAGAGTATATTCAGCTCTTTGGGAGTGCAGAAAAAACCTGAGGAGCAGAAAATACAGTGAGTGGTTAGAGAAGGCATAAACCACACAGCAATGATGCAGTGTAACCATCAGAGCCCCAATGTACAGATTATAATTTCCTTCATTTAAGTGTTAATCAATTCATATTACTGTGAAATCAGCATTTGCAAGATGCATTTTTGCAGTGAGCCTACATTAATTTAGGAATTGCATTAAGCTCTATGGCACTGCACAAGAGCACCAGGTCTTTGGAAGAAGGAAATTGATACCAGATTGTGTCCTTGATGCTATCCAGGATTTCCAGTAAGGAAGGAAAAAAAATCTCATTATATACACAAAATCATGAAGAACAACATATAAAAGCATTAATGAAGTTTTGTATGTGAAAACATTAGTGTTACATAAAAAACCTTCATACCTTGAAATATGGAAAGATTCTGGAAATTACCTTAAAACTGTTGAGACAAAAGGATCTGACCAAGCAAGAGGATTATCACATATGCTTATCAGAAAATATGAATACTCTGTTCACTTCTCAGCATTATCTCTGAAATCCCAGACTCAACAGGAGTCAGGAGAGAGGCTCCAGTGGGACACAGAATAGTTTCCACCCCCACCACGAGGGGCTGATTTGTTTGTGGGTTTTTCCCTTGTGGGTCTCATATATATGGAACAGACCAACCTGCCTATTTCTATTCCTGGCAGCACAACATTCAGGGCAGCTCCAAATGTATTCACCACCCAGAAGGAATACTGCAGTAAACCAAGAATAAAATTTCTTTAATACTATTTCCTCAGCAAGGGCTGCAATGTTTTGGATATACACTGAAACCATATGGCATCCTCAGCTAATTTCAGATTTAAATCACATGTATAGCTGAATGACAAAACCTGTTGCACACAAATGGGGGTATCTAGAGAACTTTTACTTTCAATTTCATCATTTATGCGTATTTATGCATGTTTCCACAAGCCTACAGCAGAGCTTGTTGTACCAGCTTATCTTCAAGTTTAGGCTCACTTCAAGTTTAATTTAAGAATTCCTATAAAGTTTCTAACAACCCATTATTAAGTCTTTTTTTTATTATTATTATTATTTCCAGTGGATGTATAATATTACAGAGCAATCCAGCCAAGCAGCAAGTTCTTACTGACATCAAAGGGAGAGTTTAGACCTTTAGTTCCACACTGTTTCTACATGAGAAGATTTACAAGTCCCATATAAAAGCAGTGACAGTAAATATATTTGGAACTCAAATTTGATCTAAGTCAGCAGACAGATCCCAGTGGGTGTTGCCCCCCTGGTTCCACAGAAATATTAGGAAAAAAAAATGATCTATGGCAAACAGCTGAGGACTAAACAAGGACAAAGAAGTAAATAACTTTTCTGCAGGCTGGGGTGACATGGTACCACTTTGCTGGGCATGTCTGGTTGGAGGTGGCATTGCTGAGGTGTTGGTGGATGCCCCGTCCCCTGGCAGGTTTGAAAAGAGCTTTGCTGGGCTGGCAGCACCCAGGAGGAGCATTCAGCATTCACCAAAACAGAGAGAAAAAAAAAGCAAAAAAAAAGAGCAATTTTTAATTTTGAAAAGAAAGGTTATTTATGATAATTGTAATCACACAAGGTTAAAAAGCAAACCTCCTCCAAATGAGCAGCACTGTGCTACAAACTGATCTGCAAGTTTACAGCAGGTAAATGACCTTATCTGAATGATCTTAATGACTTTTGCAGTGCTGTGCCCCAGTCCTGCCCCCATCCAGAGCCACCCTCCTCTCCTGAGCTGGGAGTGGGTGCAGTGAAGGTGAGTACCAGATGAAGAGTCTGCTCAAATGCACATTATATCCTTGAAAACAGAGCTGGAAAAATTGTGAGCACCAACGACTCTGTGCTTAATTGGAGCCCTGGAAGTTGGGAATGCTCCTTCAGCAAGAGCAGCACTTGAGAATGACTCGGTTCAGCCCTCTGAGAGCTCAGCTGGCTTCACAACAAACAGTTCTGCTAATGCCAAATGCCAGGACAGAACCTAGGAGGGTATTTTATAAAAGCCTGCAGCAGGTTTTTATAATCTAGAGCAGTTTGGGGTCACTGGAGAGGGACAGAGGGACAGCAGCAGCATGATGGACAATCCTGGGTCAAACCTGTGTGTCTGAATTGTTGTGTCAGAAGGCCACACACCAATCTTTGGGAGATTTTCCTTGTGGTACTAATCCCTTCTGAGGGAACCTTCCACCTCTGAACTGTGAGGGACAGCACCTGTGTTAACAGCGGGTACAGCAAACACATCCCCCTAATTATTGAAAGTGATGCTTTCAATAATTAAATAAAACTGATACACGGTGTGTAATTTGAGTCAAATACATTCCCCAAACTTCCCAAGGTTGCAGGCTTAGTGCAACTTCTTATACTGTAATAAAAATGGAGCTCGGTGTTCATAAAATGGAGCAATAGATGCACCCCTGGTTTAGCCCCTTGTGACAGCTGGTGGCAGATAAAGTATTGTGTGAAAATTTCTGTATTGTAATGAAAATATGTTAAATCACAAATATACTGTACAGGTTAAAGAAAAAAAAAATCTCAAGATGTACAAATACTGGTGTAGATAAACCAGTATAAAAATCTTATTTTAGTCTGAGTATCTTCTATAGTATATTTTATCTTGTATAAATTTGTGCTTTATGCTTATATATAAAAGCACTTGTGGTGCTTCCTGCCCTGTGTGAATTGCCAAATATTGGTCTAAGACTAAGAATTTATGCAAACCTTACACAGACAGGTGTGAGAACCCCTCAAGAGTATTGAGCTGAACAGCAGTTTCAACCTGAACATTTCTCTGCTTGCAGGTTTCAGATTCTTGTAGAAAACAGAGCTCATGACATGGCACAGTCAGAGCTCTCCAACACAGACAAGAGAGCAAATATTGATATTTGCATTCTGAAAACACAACGTGCATGTGCATCTTGACAACAAATAAAGTCAGCTGTGGCAAAAATCAATCTTTCAACAGGAAACTCATATGAAATATTCAACAGCAGGGAACAATACCTTTCTGTGCATGTGAGCACTTTCTTATCTGAGGAAGCAGAGTTCAGCAGTGAGGGAAAGAGAATTGAGAGGGGGTCTGCTGCTGCTTTAATGGCTCTTTATTGGCAGGTATTCCCTGGAGAGCCAGCACAGGGCTAACAGCCATGGGAGAGAATAATGCTGGAGAAAGTCCATGGGATCTCCAGTTCCAGGAGGTGACAAATTGCCTAAGTCAAGCACAACCCTACTGAGGAGACAGGCACAGACATGGGGTGATAAAATCAAAGTATAATTTCTTTTTTTCAGAGTTTGAGACAAATGTAGGCTTTCCAGTGATATTGGAGCAGTGCCATGAAGCCATTTAGCTGGAGGGAAGCACACGGGGCCACTGCCACAGCCACTCCTGTGCCTGGGTGACAATTCTCAGCACAATTCTGGGGTGGATGTGGCAGAACACCTCTGACCCCCTCACTGACAGGTATCCACATCCCCAGCTGCAATCTTACACACATAACAACTTCCTAAACAACTTTTTGACACTTGGATCTTCATTGGAAGAAGTCTGCTGTTAACCAATGCCTCAGATTAATGACTCCAAACAAGGCAAGAAGGGTAGGAAGGTTTTCTGCTCCTTGGCTGCTGCTGATTGATTTTATAAAACAACAAAAAAAAATGTGTAGAGGTACTTAGAGTCATTAATATTTTGAAACTAAAATGTCTTGTTGGGAAATCAATATAGCAATACTCAAACATCATGTACAGTAAAGAAAAAGGTAAACAATATGATGAACTTAAAGAAAATCAATAGAGTGTTCAAACATGACAGTAAAAGACTAAATAGAAGAACTACTTAGAGGACAAGTTATCCACCTACGAAGTGTTAACCACCATTCCTTGCTGCTGTTTCCTACATCATTTACATAAGTGGAACATCCACTCTTTGAAATGACAAATAACAGGACAAACAGCAAAACAGGGAGTTCCTGGATCAGCCTGGCAAGAAAATCAGACCAGCACTGACTACAAAAGTAGTCATTAATTATTAATGACCTCATTAATTATTCTGCATGTGGGTGGAAAGAAAGCCCATCATATATGAGGAGGAATGGAAAGAGAAAAAACAGGTGATGTTCTATGTCATAGGGATCATGAAGCATTTTTAACTACAGTTAAATCAGTGTTGACTGTGTGGGAAAAACACAACTGGATTTTAAGGAATTGTCCAAAGAAATGGAATGAATGCTCCACTGGACTGGAAGAGCACAGCTGAGGGAGCCACTGGGGATAGGAGTGGCTGCTCTGCCTTGTTCTGATGTGGCCAGGCTTGGTTGGGATTCCCAGAGATCCCAGTTCATCACTGCATTGACATCTGCCGGCCAGAAAGGCACTCTCACAGCACCCTACAGATTTACAGGCAGAAGGGCTGAGCCTTTCATTTTATATCTTACTTTCTGTAATTTTATTTAAGCGGGCCTTTGGCATAACTACAGTATAATTTACAGTTCCACTGGATGTCACCAAAATAACTGTAATAAATGCTTTCCTCATGGAAGACCTGGAAAGACACTTGCTGTGCATTTCTGAAGAGCCCAGAACCTTTAAGGTTTTTATAATTTCTATTTTGACAGGATCACTAAATAAACAATTAAAAAGTTGTGCCAAAGAACACTTTATGGGCTCTTACATTGTTTCAGTCATCCTTGTGAGCCATTAGACTCTTGTACAGTTTTAAACATAAATATTTTGTGGTTTGATTTTTCTTTTCTTCTATGCAATTTGAGCTAGCAAAGCCATTATTGCAAGCATGGGAATTGCACAATTGGGAAATCTGTCTTGCTGAGAGAAAAATCAGGCCTAATATATTTTCATTTATTTTAATATATGCCATATGGAAAAGGCAGAATTGAAACTAAGAGTTTAATATGCAAAGCAGGGAACAAACTTTTCATTTGAAGCTTTCACTCTCTTTTATATTGTAAAATGGATTTGTCCTGGAGCTTAGGACAGTGTAAATACTAAAAATAAGGGTAATTTGGACTCGGGAATAGCTTATTTCTGTTTACTCTGTATTGAAATGTCTACTCAGCTTGTGTCACCCAAATAAAAGCTCACACACAAAAATCTCACAGCCTCAATGAGACAATATCACAACTTAAAAAGTGAATTTATTTATTGCAGTAAATTCAGTTAAAAACTCAGCCAAGTGCCGTGTTTGCATACACACCAACCTTACTCTATTAAATTTGGGGCAGTAAGTAGATCATTATCAGAGAAAAAAAACCCATGTGTATTTTAATCTCATCAGTATTTCACAAGCTGAAGTCTCCAAAACCTGCAAAGGCCCCAGACTCTGCCAGGCCCTAAGCAAATGTCAAAGCTCTGCCTGGGCTACCATGGGTAGAGAAGACAATGCATTCCCTGCTTTGGTTCTAGCTCTTCATTTATTTTATCTAAAGTAAACGTGTACACTCTGACACTGCTGCCAGGGTTCTATTTCCAGACTGGTGGCCACAGTGTTGAGTGTATGAAAAGCCAATTTTTCTGGCTAAAGGAAGGCTGCAGCCACACATTGTTGCTCCCTCTCTGCCCTGCCCTCTGCAAAAAGCTTGTACAGCTGAAATCTCCAGCATCAGCCACATCCCAGGGTGGAAATCTGTAACCCCAGGAACCACGGGAGGTGCCACTGGTTTGTCATAAAGGGTTTTAAAAGAGCTGGGTCTCTTTCTGCAGGTGTAACTCTGGAAAACAGGGGAGCTATTTCAGCCAGTGACACCTGTGTGACAAAGGGCCACAAGGTCTGAGCTTCAGGGGCACAGGGGATGCCCAGCAAATCCTGCCAGTGGTTGTGATCTGTAATTGCTGCTGAAATCAATGTGAGCTCTGTTTGCTGCCCCAGATGCCTCCGCACAGAGGAAACTTGCAGTCTATGGGAAAAAAGCCAAAATCCAAGTTCCTCAGGGGAGTTTTCCAGCCAGCAGATAACAGTGTTTCCTCTTTCTGCACCCCACCCGTTCTTCCAGATATATCAAAGCTGTATTAGGAAAATGGGAATGATGGGACTCCCACTAGATCAGAAAAAACAAATGCAGGATGAAAAACTGCAAAGTCACTCTACTGAGAAATGTCACCTTTAGGACTCTGCTCCACCTCACACACCAAGGTTTCATAAAGTCACTGGGACCTCTTCATGGATGGATCATTACCAGCTTATTTCTGCATAAAACTTAAAACTTTCCTGTGTGTGTGTGTGCGTGACATTTTAAATCTTCACATCAAAGCAATGCAGGGTATCTGAATGCAGCTTCACAGCTTTTGGCAGCTACATCTACAGCTAAGATGTCTGTACATTATTTTATCAATTATTAACATGGAGAATCAACAGCCCTCTTTGAGAGTGATTTCTGAGCTTTCCTTTTCAAACGGCCTGACTGATATCTTGGCATTTTGTTACCTCAGGGCTCATAAAACCTCTCAACTTTTTCATCATCAACTTCTCAGTGACTATAAATCTCTACTTCTGTGTATTCTAAACCCAAGGTGTACTACTCCACTTTAAGAATATTTTAAGGACAGTTTTTATTGATGTGAGTCTCACTTCAGTTTCATCAGCTCTGTTGCAGGATTCCCTGTTTACCTGTTGGGGAATTAGATTACAACTTGGGAGCAATGTTTTATTCAGAAAACAATATCTGCAAAATCAGGCTTTATTTCACATGGGTAATGTAGATATTGATGGTCTGATTTCTTGGCTGTGCCATGTTTTAGAATGTAAAGGATGGATAAAACAGGGGAATGTGAAGAATTGTCATAACCTCATGTAGGAGCATCACGGGAACCTGTAGAGACCAGCATGGCTTCAGTATTAATTAGGAAATCCTTGGGATATTAAGGCAACACAGAGCTCCTTATTTTGTCAATAAAATCCAGTCCATATTGACACTGAACAAGAAATTTGCTTTCTAGTGGTTGTAATTTACATATCACTTGGAAAACACCCTATCTGATTTTCATGTCCTCAGCAAATTAAAGATAAGCATCTTGGGTAGTTGCATTGTGATAGCAACATAAAGGCAGGACAAGGAACAGAAACCTTTAGATAAGCATATAGTTATAAAAAAGAATCCTGGAAGCTCTGGGCCTGGGGATAATATTATTAAAAAGCACTTATGAGTTACTTGACTCTTTAAAATTTCTAAATATGTGAGTGAATTCCAGGTACAGAGCCAATATTGAAAATTACAAAAAGAAATTTCCTAGGACTATATAAAAACCTCAATTACATGGCAGGGAAAGAGTTTTATTCAGTATTTTCCCTGCATATGTGTCATTACAGCTTTAGGCTCTCTACATCAGAAGGTGTTTTTATCATTCAATGACTACCTTATTTTTATTGTGCCCTCATTCATATCTTCTCCCTTAGAATCATTTTTTTTCACTCTATGTATTTAATCACCCTCAATTTAACACTTCATTGACCCTTATGTGAAGTCAGAGGCATATTACTCTTGAAAAGGAGAGAGAATTGCCACATTAATTTACTGCACCTTTCTCAAATACATTTGATCAGTTCTTGAATGAAATAGAACAGTTACAGCTTAGTGGAGCAATGCTGATTTACATTGTGAGTCGCTGTTCTGGTCTTAGATCACTTTTGTTGGGAATAGAATTTTTTTCTGCAATGATAACAACTTGGAAAAATTCCTACAAGAGCAGAAAGAAAAATAGTATTTGCTTTCCTTTCCTTCTTTTTAGCTACCTGACTAAATTTGGCAGAAAACCTACAACTTTTGATTGCAACGGGCAAACATTTCCACCTCTTACTTTTGAGGTCATGCACCAACTGCTACAGAAAAGCAGAAAACAACACAAATATTTTTTGACTCTACACTGACCTTTATTGTATGAACTCATTAGTACATATAAAACATCCTGATATCTCTATCTTGGGAGAAGATATTAATCTTTCTGGTGAAAGATGCCTTATATCCAAGGTCATTCTATTTGTCTGGATGTTGGAAGACACTGCAGGAGAAGCACCACTCAGCACAGACACCCTTCAATTCATTAACATTTTTGGAGAGACAAAAGAGGGGTCACCTCTTCAGAGCTCTGCATCTTGTGAATGAGTTCTGTGACTGCAACTCACAGGAGTACAAGGCTCTGAAATCCCTGCTGCAAATTAAAAACTGGATCAGGCAGGTCCCTGGGGCATTTCAGAGGATGTTCTGTTTGTGTTCTCTGGAAGCAGCACATCAGAGACAAATGTCCATCCTGACAGGGCAATGATTTAACACGACTTAACCTTCACCTTTAAGCATCTGAATGAAATACACAGGCATTTAATTGACATAATAGCAAGTTATATGTTTGTTATTGATTAACACACTTACTAAAGGTCAACTAGTATTTTAAGCACTTTGCAAATACAGTGTGTACTCTAATTATCCTGAAGGACTTGTAATTATTTTGTTAAATGTCAATTAAATGCAGAAACATTTCTTACCAGCCTGAACCTCTATGTTACAAACTGTACAACTTTGTGTTTTATTGTTCCTGTAATTGTCAGACAATTGCTTGGCAAATAGATTGACCTCTCATCTTAAACTGCAATGCCATGTTCAATTATGAGTTGGCTTAAAACCAATAAAAGACAGTTTATCAGTCCTGTGCTTTATGTGTGAGACAGTGTGGGAGTGAATGGACATTTCCACAGTGCAGGGAGGATTTTGGTCGTGGCTCAAACCAAGTAATTTACAAAGCTATTTATGCTCATCAGTAGCTCTCTGTGAACTTATTGCAAGCTGTTGAGTGTTCCCTCCCTTCCGGGAGCTCTACACTCAGAGAAACCTTCTGAAGTAGGAGGTTTTTCTAGGGACAATTAACATCTAAATATCACCTTGGAGAAATCTAGGCCATAGTCATTGAGTGTTTGGGGCTTGCCACACAAAAACTGCCCCAGACTTCTCTAAAGTTTACATGAACTCAAGCTCTAGATCCCCTTTTTGAAATCCCCCAGTTCTGCTCATTGCACTTTTTTGAACTCAATGATTTCATGATGACAGCTTGCATAGGACAGAAGTAGTTTATTACCATTTACCACGAGAAGATTTTAATTTTAAAATGTAATATGTATCAATTCAGTGGCCACATTCACTCTTCCTAACACAGGGCTGGATTTCAAAAGATGAAGTGCATCATGGCAGTCTGAAAAGCCTGTTTTCCTCCAAGACACGTGAAAATAAGAGATCTGAAAGTAACATTTACCACCTTCATCTGACTGGCCAAGCTGGGCAGCCAAGCAGAATCAATGCTGCCTCCTGCTCCACATTCTGCCCACCTTCAAGGCATTGATACAACCCAAACTGCAGATATTTGGAGAGCAGTAAAAGTCTAAACCTTGCAGCAAAAGGCACTACAGAAACAATGATGCTCTTTATTGATCAGCTGCTAATTGCCAGCTCCTTGAGACCTGACTGTAAACCTCCCCAGTTAAAGGTCAAGCACAAATTCCTTCCAAACAGGATTAGCAATAAAAACAGTAACAAAACTGGGGCAGTTTGCAGTGTGTTGTTTCATTACAGCTCCCCTGGGATCAGAAATGTCAATGGCAAAAGGGAAGTGAAGTCATGCTAATGAGGGGTTCAGCTCTGTTCCATGTGCTGTTAGAGCATCCTGGTTCTGTGCTTGGCTTCTCTCCCAGGGCTCTGCAGGTCACTGGCACCTGACAGTTGTCACTCTCACAATGGAAATAACTGTCCTGCTTCTCTAAATTGCCACTGGGCTGAGCTTTAATTCAGAAATTTTATTCATCTTGGGTAAGATGATAAAACTCAGCCTTGTCTTCTTACCTGGGGGTGGCAGGCTGCTTTTCAGAAGGACCTTGAGTGCTGATTTTATTTTACATATTTTTATTTCATATGTGCCTAAACACTTTTTGTATCTGCTCTGTCTCATATAATGTTATAAATGCTAAAAAAAAAAAAAATCCCAACCCTTAATATTTTTTTAAGTCTTTGAAGATTAGGAAGCCTTTAGAAATTCTCAGATCTCCTCATTGACTCTTCTATTCTTTGACACAGCAAGATCAAGCATTTATTTCTTCTCACTTTCACAATTCCCCTGCCTGGCTGTGTTTCTGCTCCCGCTTCTGTTTGCTTTGCACACCCTCCTCCTGCTCCACCTCATTCCCCCACCCCCAGCCCTGGCTCTTTGAATCTCCAGTGCTTTTCAGAGGGGCTTTTCAGGGAGGGCTTTTTGAAGTCAGTCTCAGAGACCAATTTTTGGAGGTACTTAGCATTTCTTTGCATACTTTCTTCTGGGACTGAACTAGCAAAAGGTTCTGGGAACCTCTCACATGGAGGTCCTTGGAGAGTCTTTCAGCAGGCACTGGTTAAATGGGATACAGCTCCAAAAAGGCTTTCTCATCCTAAACCTAGCAAACTGCTGCCAAACGGAGAATTCAGAATTCCCTGAGTCATGTTTATATCCAAAGGAGGTATATTTGTGTATATATTCAGTGACTGTAATGCTGATATGCATCAATCTGATTTCTGAGCAGTACCACAAACTCATGATCATGATATGATAATATTCCACATTAAGGCTTTCATGGCTATAAAGACAGACATATTAAATGAGCAAAAGATAATTAGAGATACAGGTAGAAAAATAGATAGTCAAGGCTTTCATGTAATTACTTGACCTAGAGGTCAAAATCTGGCAACATTTCTCATATTTTCTTTTCTTTTCTTTTCCACCTCCTTCCCTCCTTCTCTCACCAAATAAATCAGCTCCTAGGACACGAGTTTCTGCTGCCTTCAAGAAGATGAAGATCCAGCTCATTGGTATCTTCACAGTGCAATATTCAGCTGAACTGTGCAGTAAATTAGAACTGGACATTAGTGCTACACTTAGACTCGGTTTGGAATAGCTCGTCTCTTCCTCTGTATCCTAAAATAATTCTGCAAAATAAAATATGCCCTCAGACCCCTCAACCCCTCCTCCCATGCCCCTAAATCAAAGCACTTCACACTTATCCGTCTCTGCCATAAACAACCCCCCCAGCTTTGCTCACACTGGATGGAGTAATAGATGTGTTCTATTCCCCAGATATGACTGAAATCCTGTTTTCATGGAAATGTGGATATTCAAAAATGCACTCCCTTTTGCCAAAAAAAGAACAAACCCCCATAAACTTGTTCATAAACACACAGAGAAGCGATAGCTGGGAAAACCATTCTGGGTATTTCCAATAGAGGCTGACATGAATTGTGTTCATTTTTAAAATGTATCAGTTTGTGCAACAGAGCAGCTCATGGCACCACCAGCTTGCATTTAATAACCTGATAGAGCTGATTGAGGTGCTGGAAAGAATTGCTGCTCCATTTTAGCAGGCAGGGTTAAACTGATGTGCATGTGATTTTCCACACCAGGCTTCTATCCAAGCTATCCAAGTGTTGCAGAAAGTTAAATTAGTGCCTGCTGCAGTGCCTGATGGATCCGTGTCATTCCTACATGCGTGCTCTTCAGTCCTTCTAAAGGTTAATAGCAATTCCTGTTACTTTTGTATTTCCACTGCAGCAAGTCTCAGTCCCTGTGTTATTCCAGCTCAAATCTATGACTAGGGGGTTGCTTTTTACCACTGATAAACAAAGATTGATGCTGGATGCTGCTCATCCATTCATAAGTGCTCCTGTGCTATGATTGGGTTCTCACCAAAATTAAGACTGAAAGAGTAATCTCTCATCCTTCCAAGCACTGTGTTGCCTAGTCACGGTCAATAAAACCAGCAAACCAGCAAAAATCATGTATTTTCTGCCCTTGCTCTTGGATTCCTGAGATTTCAGCCCAGGAGCAGGACCATAATGATTTCATCGTGTTGCACACAGCAATTGGTGCCTCATGTGGCATCCAAACTGAAATGGGAATCCACACTGGGAATGGCAGTGCAAGTGAAGAAAATGCATGGAAATAAGGAAAAAAAGCCTCCTGAACTCACTTCCAAGGTCTGGCAGAAGCTGAAATACACTTTGATCCCAAGGGGTTAAACGTTGTCAGGGCACTGGAGTGAGAAAAGCAATGCAAGTCTCAAAACAGGTGATTTGTTTTTATGCCATTGCTGCTTCCAGGTCCCAAACTTTCCAGAAAGCCTTGGAATTAACTCAGAAAGCACGCTGTTCTTCCATCAAAACATGTGTTTGTGAGTTAGTTTGCTCAATCTGCCCATGAGCTGCTGTTTTTAGGGGTTCTGTTACATGTCTGCAAGTGTTTGCAATTTGTACTGAGGCTAATTGACCTTGCACTGCAGTTATTGAACACTGTGAATCATGTCAGTTTTGTTTACTTTGAAAATATATATATATAGTACGGATTTGAGGCTGGATACTGAATCACATATTAAATGTTATTTTTAAAGGCTCCCTTGTTTCTCCTAACCTCTCTCCCTATTCTTCCCAAGGAAGAAAATGAAAACAAACTCCAGCCATCCTCTCTTACACCATCGTTCACTGGTGTTACCTTACCTGTCAAAACAACTCCTTCAAAGTGTTTGTTCCTACCCCAATAAGAAGAATTAAGCTACAGATACACTCCAGGCCGTGGAGGATTGTTTTATTCTGGCTGAAACTGCAAAATAAAGATGTGGTGGTGGTTTTGACACCAGCAGGAATTCCCTGAGCCAGTCTGAAGCAGCACGTCACCCTTCTGCTGTCACCTTCAACAGCTGCTACCTGCAACCCACAGAAACCTCCAGCCCTTCTGTCCTTCACTAGACCCAAAATTCAGCCAAACAATAACTTCCTTTGATGTAGAGGGAAGTCTCAGACATGGCAGATGAAATGATTTTTCTGTGGTTAAATGCAAACCCACTCTTGGTGCTTGCATGGACAAGATGCTCTTCCAAACCTGGGGTTTTGTTAAAGCTCACACAGTAAGGATGGGCTGTCCACTGGCATTGATGTGTCACAGGCAGAGTTTGCTAATATTTAATTATCACAGAGATAACAACAGAAAAGTAGGGACACTCTTTACCTGGAGGAGCGTTTTCCAGTACCAATTTCTCAAGTATAAACCCTCACTAATAAAGATTTTTACACTGCCACATCAAAAACACTCTCACTGTGGACATTTTAATGCCATAATTCTGCTAGGTTAAATCAGAAAACATGCATGGAGGAATGAAAAGTTGAAAAATGCAACCAAAAAGTTTTGAAAACCTCAACAAAACCAAACTTTCTCAACACTGAAGGATTTACACTGGAGAAGAGGAATACACTTAATTGACTCCAACCTCCTGTCCAAGGTCAGGGAAGAGGGGAAATAAATAAACAGAAAACTTTGAGTGAAACGGCCTGAAACCTTCTGATTATATTGCAGGCTTACCCTCAGAAAGAAATGGATTTCCACAGCTAGTGCAGGCCTCATGGAAGAGTTGCTGTTCCTTTTAGTTCTCAAACATGGGCTGTAACCACCCCCAAACAAATTCCATTGCACCAACTCCCAACCCGTTCATGTAGTGAATTAACACCTATCAAAGGTCACTGCAGACTCACCTATTCCATGGTTTACCTTCAGTCTACCTCCCTCATGAAATTATTCTTTAAAAAATAGAGATCGATATCTTCCCAAAAACCATCCCAGCATCTACCAGAGTGCTGAAATCTTTCTTGTTTAAAACAAAGCCATCCAACTAGAATAAACAATTTTTTTTAAAGGATCATATCTTCTATGAGGAGCATTGAGATAGAGGCAGGAAGCTGATGGCTGAATTTTTAAACCCACATTATTTAAATTATTGCCCCACACAGTTCTGATGGAATATTTATTAAGCAGATGGGACCTACAGTTTAGGCTTTTAATTGCTGGAAGTCATCAGGTTGATTGTAATTTAATTTAATTTTTTTCCATGCTTTTTTAATTGGTTGCTTTTTTAATTAAATATTCCATTATAAGCTATTTGCAACTAAACCTTTTTAAAATTGCTTTAATTTTAAATGTTGCACTTGTTGGCCTCTATTAATTAATCTTTTTTCCTTGATGCAGATCTGTTTTAATGCCCTTAATGAGAAGCAGTAAATAACATCATTAATTTTCTCTTCATTGAAATTTATTTGCTTTAGTTATTTTGTTGCAGTCAAGTGTATGGTCAGGAAGTGTTATCTTCATCACAAACAACCAAGCACAGTAGACTCAAAACTCTGATAACACAGTTTATTTGGAAAGCAGGAAATTAAAATTACAAGCACAAGGTATGAATGAAGCAAAGAAAATTTCTGCTTTAAGAGAAAGCAGTTTTCCTTTCAATTAATTTACTTTATTTTTCAGGCTTCAGATTTTTTTGTGGCACTTTCCAGGAAACTCTAATTTAACATCAGTGTTCAAGGACAAATCTGATGTTTAAATTAATGATCTCCCTCAAGTGGAATCCTAAGATCACAATCTTGGGAAAATTTGGTTCAGAACCCAAACCATGGGCTGCGTGGGATTTAACCTGATTCACTGCACTGCTGTTTCATAATAAAATTATCTGGAGGGATTGCACTCAAAATGCATAAGCAAATAAAATAAATAGAAATCCAAACCCAAAGCAGTGCTACACACAAGGAAATGAATCAGCAACTTAAACCCCATCAGCAATGGTTCATCTTCTTTCCTTGTTCGTGCTGCACGATTTATGGGATTTGAAATCTCTGCTTAGGCAGCTGTTCTGGGGCGTTTCATGTGAATTTCTGAATTTCCCAGCCCAGCTGCAGAATATGAGCTGTGCCTGCCTCACGTCCTGGTGCCCGCCCTGCTGATGGCTCCAGCCTTGGAACAGAATCCCTGAGATCTCCACCTGAGCAGGGAGAGGACTTCTGTAAATCTTCCACTCGAGCTGGTGGGGGACTGTTCCATCAAATCTTGGTTCACATTTATTTCTGTTGGCCTGCAATACATTTTTATTTTTAAAGGAAAGAATGAACAGGTGCTTGTGTAATTCTTAATGACTGATGAATCTACTGTTGCATGGGAAAAGCACAATGTCACTTTACAAAATAACTGAGCACGTCTGCAGTAATATCTGCTTGTTCTTTGGATTGTATTGTTATTTTCTGAGTTCTCTTTTTTTTTCTTGGATGGAAAGGGGGATGAATCAACATCTTCTGGATCCAAATACATGTTGTATTTTGTCAGTAAGAGATGCAGAAATTCAAACCCACAGACCACAGGCACCCTAAGGAAGCAACATAAATTATTTTTTAGTTATCTAATAACTTAAAGTTTTCAAGATAAAAAAGTTAACATTTTTTTATACTAAATGCTTTATTACAATCTGTGATCTTGTAAGGGTGACTGGTTTATTTGATGTGCAAATCCAGAGCATGTGGAAATACAGAGACAATATATTTAGGGTTCTATTCTGTCAAGCACTGAGTAGTGGTCTCAGTCTAGATAAAGCCTTATCTCTATGCATGTGAGTAGCTGAACTGATTTTAATGGGATTTTTAACACACTTTTAAATGCCTTGACAAATAAGGGTCTCAATCTTCCCTACCTTGCAAACCCAAGCTAAATAGCAGGTTTATTAATACTTAATACCTGCCTCCCAGATACCTGTCACAGTGACAAGTGTGGATTACACCAAAGCTATTAAGAAACCAGCCTAAATCTCTGGGCTCCAGGCAGGAGATAAAGGCAGTGTGGCAATGGGAACATTCCCTGGAAAATGGGAGTCTGCAAAGGCAGGAACTGCTTTCTCCAGCCTGCAGATTCAAAACACTTTCTGTGTCCTTCCAGAGATCTAACAAGTGCTCACAAGGGGTCATACCCTGCAACAAGAGATTGAGGGAGAGTATGAAGTCTCAATTTTTGGAAATATGCAAAACCCAGCATAATCCTGAGCATCCTACCACAGCTGACCCTGCTCCAAGCAAGGACTGTTTGCTCTCCAGAGCTCCCTTCCAACCCCACTAATCCTATACAGAGATATTTAGTAAGATTCTAAAACCTATGAGTTATGAATTATGTCAGGGAACTGAGCAATATATTCTTCAATTCAGGTGGGACCTTTAATCCACACTAGTCTCAAGGTGCCTCATAAACAATAGGAAATGTGAAACACTTCATGAGCTTTTGAAATGCAGCCAGTTCTGGGGTGAAATGTAGAACAGTTTAGTAGTTACCAACAAAAAATATAAACAACCAACAGAAGCCAAAGCATGCCATATGCAACTGAAACTGCTGGGGGAATTAGGTAGGAAGAATTTAATTATCCATGCTGGATTCTGGCCAAAGCTAAAAGTAATCAGAAAGTCAGTGAAAGACCAGAACAAATTGATCTCATTACTCTTGCATTACTTGGATCTACTTCTAAATGCAAAACTCTTTCCTGTGTCTCCTGGCCTGATACTGTTCACACGTAGGTGTGTTCAAAAAGATCATTTCACCACCAGTTAAAAACGTAGGAAGCTGATAACAAAGGTGGAATCCCAGTCTGGGTTAAGATAGGCTGGGATTTGATTCTCCTGCTCCTGAGGGCAGCAGAATTTTGTCTTCACTGAAGCTGCCTCTCGTGACATTTGGAAGTGAAATGAGTTGCATCTCATAAGCCAATTAATAAATATTCACTGCTCTCTACAGAACACCAGAATTTAGCATGCAATGAACACATGAACTACCCAAAGGCTGATCCTAAGAAGATAAAATCTAGTTTCTCTCAGTAGGCACAAACCACAAATATGAACTATTGTGAGGAAAGTAATTGAAAGTATTGTGAGCGAGAAGGCAACAAATTTAGGTGCAATTATGTTTACTCTCTAAAAGTTGGGAACAGTTTGGAAACCAGCTCAAAAGTAAAAATATAACAGAATGGTGAGCAGGTTACTGAAAAAGTAAGAGCAAAAATCCAGGCTATATTCTGACTCTGTCAGCGATTTCTTTTTTTGTTTGCTTTTTTGTACTACAACATTTTTATTTTCAATATTCCTAGTAAAGAACTGTTATTCCTATTCCCATATCTTTGCCTGAAAGCCCCTTAATTTCAAAATTACAGTAATTCAGAGGGAGGGGGTTTACATTCTCCATTCCAAGGGAAGCTCTGGCTTTCCCCTGGCAGACACCTGTCTTCCCAAACCAACATTAATTTTCCCCCTTTTCGCAAAAATAGTGTAAAACACATTCATTAAAGAACACCTCAACCCTCCAAGGCCAAACCCACTTTCAGCCAGAGCTGAGCTCTTCCCCATTATGAGGCTTCCAGCAATGAATAGTTTATTATTTCAGCAGTGAATCCTTGTACCTGACAAACAGCCAGCGTTGTGCTACAGGAGGAGAGAACAAATGAAAAATACAAAGATTTGGGTGAGGAAAGGTGAGAAAAACCATAAATACGGATCTGTTTCTTAAGTAAATACAATAATGCGTCAGTTCTGAAGTGGCATTAGGAAGGCAGAAAACTTTTGGTGCTGGATTCCTCTTTTACACAACATCTTTCAATCTGTATTAGTGTAGAATTTTTCAATAAACACAAACATAAATCTCTGATCGCAAAAGTGAAGAGGGGCACACACCTCCTTGTCTCCCACAACGAAAGCTTTAACAAAGAGCAGGGTTTCAGGGATTCTGCACAAAAGTCCTGAGAGTGGGGTTTTGAAGGATGAAAATCCAACTGCAAATCTTGCCAGCACTTGCAAAGGACCTACCACTTTTTTTATGAAAAACCAAAAAGGGACAAAGAGGAGGATCTGGCCCATCTCCTGTGCTGACACAGGGCACTTTCAACTCTGTGTGCCCCCTGCACAAAGCCCTGGGGATGGCTGCTCCAGTGGAATACAGGCCTGAGGCTCCTTAGGTAGCTGGAAGAGCTCCTTTGCCACACAGGAGGTTTACTACTGAGACATTCCCACAGTTTAAGTGAGAATTACCTTTCTCAAACAGCTCCATGAAAACAGAAATTACGGTTTGGATGAACTATGCCAATGATTAATTACTCCCACTGTTGAAAAGCTGGCCTTTTGTTTCCAATTTGAATGCTTTTAGCTCTCATTTTCAGAGACTGGATCATGTTATGCCATTGCTGGATAAATTGAAGAGTCTTTGAGAGGAGTAAACATTGAGCAGCTCTTCCTTGGAGCCTGGAGGCACAGATTCCAAATGAACCAGTTCAGGAAAAAACAGCAACAAGGAGTTGGGCAGGAGCTGAACAAGCTCTCTAGGAATTTGGATTGCAGGGGAAAGTCAATCTCTCCTACTCTTAGCCAGAGTGAAGTGTCCTGACAATCCCATTCCAAATTTCAGCCCTACCCCACTTGCACTTCACTGACTTTCAGGTTGTTTGAGAACCAAAGCAGCACAAAAAAATCATCCTATTCAGAATTAACCAAGAATGGCCAGGTTTGTGCCACAGCACAGGTTCAGGTTGGACATCAGGAAGAAATTCTTCACAGAATGAGTGGTTGGGCACTGGAATGGGCTGCCCAGGGAGGTGTCACCGTCCCTGGAGGTGTTTAAGGACAGACTGGACGTGGCACTCAGTGCCATGGGCTGGGGGACAGGGTGGTGTTGGGTCACTGGATGGTCTCAAAGGCCTTCTCCAACCTCATTTATTCTGTGATTCTGTGAATGGACACAAGTCCCCACTGCAGTGGCTCCCCACCCTGAACTGGTGGGGTCTCTGGATTCCCATGGGCTCACCTGGAGCTCGTCCTGCTGCAGTCACAGCAGCACCATCCTGTTTTTCCCTCTCTGTTGTGCTCTGCCCGTTTACCCCCCTGAAAACATTGATTTGTCTCTGTGCATGTGCATGTTTTTATCCACGTGTGCTCTGCTTGTTGTCCATCCCAGGCAAATCTTTATTCTCTGAGCATCCCCAAAAGCATGTTCCACTTAGAGCCATAATTTCTAATGGGGTGTTGCAAAATCACTGCAGTTAATGGAGTTACCACAAAGCACAGAAAAATCAGGCCTCTGCTGGGTGTTGGCAATTGTCTCATTAAGCACAAGCATTTATCAACTGCAGATTTATGTAGAAGAAAAAAAAAATCAACAAGCTGTCCCTAGTGATCTAAGAACAGAAAAATGTAGAGGACAAAGAATAAAAGGAAAACATTTGAAATTAAAAATAAATGAAATAATATTAAAAAATCAATCTTTCTTCCTTTTTGCCATTTCATTTATTGATTCCAGCTTCCCCACTAAAATAACACAGCAGTAGGATTGTTAGAAAAAACATAGGTGGGTTAAATAAAATTAGATTTAAAAAAATTCAGGTGATAAAGTTGATTAGATAAACAAGACAGATAAATCTATAGAGAGATTAATAAATCAGATACCGGATTGACTGTCTGGGGATCCCCTGAGCTCCTTCTCTTAGAATTTGTATGTGCCTTGGAGATTTCTCAGAAGCTGCTATATCTGACAAAATTACCCCAAAATTACTTGCCAGCACTGCTGGATCCCAATTCAGAGGCACCCACTTTAATGCTACCCTTGGAAAGAATATTCTCCACTACAGAAATCATGCTGACAACCACCACACCTCACCCCTGCCACTGCAGGCCAGAGAAAGCTCTGTGAGGAAATAAATATTCCTTTATGTTGAACCAGAAACATATATCAGATCTCTTGCTCCAACTACAGGTCATTAAATTGGCTTTATTACCCCTTTCTCTCAATCTTCCTGGCTTGTTTATCAGGATGAGTTTATTCTCTGGTGAAACATTGCCAACTCCCTCATGCCCCAGCCCTCCCCCAGCCCTCCAAATCTGTCAAAGCTGCTGTTTGACCATCAGTGGGTTCCTTTTCTTCTGGAGCAGCCCCTGAGGCCACAAGCTGCAATTTTGGGTACTCTGAACACATCCTAGGCCACTCCATGGGTAGAACTGAGAGAATGTAAAAGCCATTTAAATTCTCCTTTGCTGGGTCACATTAAAAATGTGTTGCCCAGCTGCAAGGATTGAATTGCAGCCAGCACACTCACTGTGTGGGCTGTGTCAAGATTTATGATGTCCTTTAACTAATCATTTTCTAGCTGTTAAGTTCTTGAGATTTGTAAATAATGTGGCAGATAAGTGCACTGCAATCACTCAGCATCTGCAGTGAGTTTTAAAACAAGGCTATCTGCTTTTAGCAGAGAGGAGGAGGATGTCTGCACACCCCTCCAGTGAAAAATGAAGCACATTCTGTGTCAGCAGGGAAAAGAAGCACCTTCTAATGAACGAGTGTTTGGGTGGATGGATTAATTTCCCAAAGGCATTCTGGATCACTAATGGGACAACTCTGTCCCTCTGGGGGATACCTGCAACTCGAAGGGGTCCACTTTTGTCATCCACTTGTTGAAGGACACTGTAATGCCCACATTCCTGGAAATGGTTTGCAAAGGTAAAACCAAATGGCTGCTGATGGTTTTCCTACAAAAGTTCTGTGCTATCACTGTGAAGAGCAGCCAGGGCATGTTCCAGGCTTCATTTCCAAGGGACACTCGATTCCTGCATTGTCACCACAGTCACCCAGGACAACCTGCCCTGCTGAATCCTGGCACATCTCATCAAATCTCAGGTTCTTTCCACTCATGACTTCATGGTCTTCACAATATAAAATGAGCAGCACCATCAGTTTCTGCTGCATCCAGATAAAAGCAGCACTCTAAACCACATTAGCACTAATGCAGTGTGTTACCCACCTTGAGTCCCAAGTCTATTTTTAAGAATGATTTATGAACAAAAATTGACACGCATAATTAACTTAATTTGAGCATTCTGTGGTAAATGTTATTATAGAACTCTGGTCTAAATTAAACAAAATTAAATCCTGATAAAAATTTACTATCCTGCAGTCCCCCAATGAGCCTATGCTTTAACAGAAGATATCATGTAAAAACCATTAGTTTAAAACTGAATGAATCTCATTCTTGCACTATTAATTTTAGTCCTTTGGTTTCACACTTCAGGTTTTTGCAGATTATGCCTAATTAACTTTTTATAATGGTATTTAAATTACCTGTTTGACATGTGATAAGAATACCTTGACAGATACGTTTCTAATTTGACCTACAGGATTTAATTTCAGAAAGTTGCACTTAATTTGATGTCTTTGTATCCCTTCCTCCTTGTCCTGGGTTCCTCTGGGTGCCACACGCTTTCCTCTCATGCCTTTGATATCCCAGGAAGGCAAACAGCAACAAATACTCAGCTCCAATCATGCCAATGCATATTTATTTCTATTTTAGCTGGCATTAGAAGAAATTTATTCTAAGGCAGCTTAGAGAAAAACATAGTTTAAAAAAATCAGTGTTAAATGTATATCTGGGCTCAGCACAAAAATCCCCCTGCTCTGGGCAGGGAATGCCCCCTATTGTGCCTTTCTTTTTACCTACAGAGCATAATAATCAGAGGTGAATTAAGGTTATCACAACTTAAAAAGACCTCTCATGCTAAAGGATGTTGGTGCTTGAGAGGAGGGGAAATACCTGTTCTCTACTGTTCTAATGAAACAGAAAAAACAGGGTAATTTATTTTTTTCTGTTCCCATTACAGATGGGAAGCAAAAAGGACATCAATTTATGGCCATTCTCAGGATATTTCAACTAAATGAACAGCATTTAAAATATGTGTATGAAATATTAGATGGGTGAAGTCTGGAATCTGAGAAGTCATTAAGTCCTCATTTGGCTTAACTTACAAAGACTGTTCAATAATTAGTAGAATTTTTTATATTTGAGAGGCAAGGATAAAGACAGTGATGATTCAAAAATAACCACAGAGAACAGACTATAAAATAACCAAGGCAAAAGAAATCTGTGCAGATTTTATGCAAAAAGGCAATATTTCATTCCCAGATTTACATTATGTCACACTGATGATTCCTAAAGTGTTCAGCAAATGGGAAATATCCATAGTGATTTCAAAATGCTCAGATTAATAGTTGTTAAATTAGATGGGTTCATTAGGACAAAAGTTATAAAATGTGCAGACAGTAAAATGCAGAAATAATGATTAAAAAAAAAAAAAAAAAAAAAGGAAAAATTCCCAAAACTTCTACTGCTGAGATGAAGTAAAGCTGACTTTGCAGGAGAATTTTCAGGAGCTCCTGAGCACTTTTTCCAAAGTGTGTTTTCAGTGTGTCCAGGAAAGCAGAGAGGCAGAAATTTGTTCCTGCATAAGGAGATCACTTGCTCCTTCCCAGGCTGAAAATGAGGGCATCCTGTTTGATAACAGCACCTGAGCTTCAAAAAACCCTCCACATCATTCAGGACAGATGTGACATTTGATAACACAACAATACAGGACAAAGCATTATTTTTTTTAACATTCTTGTCCGGACTCCTTCCTTAAATCTCCTCCTGTTCCAAAATTCTGCCTGGCTCAGCTCTGCTCTTCCTCATGTTCATCCTCTATTGATCATTCAGGAAGCATCTGGATTTTTCCTTCCTTTCAGTCCTATAGTTAAATATATATATTTTAATTCAACAGCTGCACTGCCAGTGAATTCAAGGTGTAGCTTTTTCCCACTCACACAAGGGAGGCTTTTTAAAGGACAAAAAGATAAAACAGGAACACCCACAGGCATGGGCCAGTCAACCAGCCTACAATTTTCTGTCCTGCCTTCCCAAAAAGCCCAGCCTGGGAGGGAAGGTCACAAAGCCAGGTTGGTGTCAGTCACACAGCAAAGCCAGCAAGGACATAACCCCTTAAAAAATCGAAGAGAATCAACATAAAATAAAATAAATAGGTGGAGGGTGGAGGAACAGCTCGTATATACCTGGAAGATAAATAATAATCATGTGAAACTTTAGATCTCCAAAGAGGGAATGGCAGAGGGGCATTACTGTGCTCACAGGTAATTTCTGCCCAGCACAAAAACTCCTCCTCTTCCCTCTCCTCCACTGAATTTTTCTCCCTTTTTCATCTCTGTTCCCTCTGGAGGGTTGCCTGAGCAGCACTCCCCACTCCATGGGCAGCCTGCATTAAGTGCAGGGAAAAAAACCAGGCAATGTCTCAGCTAAAGGAATTCCCTCCCCTCTGCCTCACTCTGCACCGCAGGAACTCCACGGAGAGCCAGGGAGGTTTTTCTGAAGGAGCAAAAATCCTGCCCAAAAACCCATTCTTATCAAACACCCTGCCCAAAAACCCATTCTTATCAGACAAGGAGAGCCTGGCTCTGCTCATTCCTGTTAATTACCACAGCTTCTGACAAAGGAGGACGTCTTCTTTCCCAAAAGTGTTTGCTTTCGTGTTTGGAGAAGGAAAATAAAGAGAAAAATGACAAGCACATATTAATCTGTCCAGGCAATTGCTCCGTGCAGCCAGGGGTGAACAGAGAGCCCTCAGACCTCTCACTGAAGCTGCAGTCACTGGCAAATGGCAATACATGCTCAAAAGCAAATAGATTAAGATTAAAAACATTTGTGTTGAATGCCACAAGAGGTTAGAGCACTTCTACAGATGTTTTCCTCTCAATGGCAAAAAAACCCCAAAAACCAAAAGCCAAACAACAACAACAAAAACCCCAAAATAACCAAAACAAAAAACCCAAAAAAAACCCCAAAACCCCCTAAAAAACAACCCCCCCCAAACCCCCCAAAACAAACACAAAAAACAACCAAAAAACAACCAAAAAAACCCACCACAAAAACAAAACCACAACCTACCAGCCTATCAACACAGGTTTAACTACAGCCTCAAACAAAATGTTAGCTAGAAATTGTTCATTCTATGCTTGGAAAATTCACTTTGGCACACGAGAGCTTCTTAGTCCAGTGATATCCAGCAGGAGAAACACCTTTAGGCCTTTTTTATGAGCTCTGCTTAATTATCCATCCATGCTTAGATGTGCAATCCTGTCATTTGACTCATCTCCTCCTTATGACCAGACAGCATTTGGACCATGCACCTGTTTTATACATTTTTCTTTAACAAACAAGGAAGGGTTCTGTGTATTTATGTGCACACATGTCTGTATATGATTCATACTTACATCCAGGAAGGTGCAAAATTACAGGAAGAGTTGCAATGAAGAGTTGAGTGCAATGGCAAATCTCAGAGTAAATCACAGGCCAAGTGACCATCACTGAATATCACGAAAACCTGTCCTTAATTCTCCTTTATCAGCAAGGAAAAGTGATGGACATTATAACAAGTTCCAAGAAATAATGCATCCTATCTCTTCCAAGAATCTGGAAATGCATTTGTTTGCATATCCAGACTGAAAGCCTGGGGTTAATAATGAGATACTTAAACTCAAGGAGAAAAAGAAACAGATGTTCAGTAATACCAATATTTCCCATTCCACTGGCACTACAAAGAAAATATTTCTTCTAGCTGGAAAATATTCCTTTAATATACATCTACAAACATCTCCTTTTAATGTGTTTGAGAGTTTTCATGGAAACTTAAATTAAACAGGTTGGAAGGAAAAGAAACATAATAAAATGACTTTATCTGGGTTGAAATTCAACAATTCTCCTTGGTGGGGAGGGTTGGGGTTCAGGAGGGCATCAAAATCAGTCAACAAATAGATTTATATTTTATGCTTTAGAAACTTGAGAAGTAAATCAAATACAACAGAAGTAAATGAAGCACAACAGGGAACCATCACTGGTGACAGAGCCAGGGCTGGTGCCCTGTGCTAATCTTGGAGTTCCTAGAAGAGTCCAAGTGACAAGAAGATGACAGATTGTACTCACAATTGTTGTTATTTAGATTATATCAAATACAGGATAGTTATTTTGAAAGAAATATGATCTGTTGCTTTAGCACCACTGTATTTGCCAGCTCTAAACTCCAGCAAGTCAGAGCTATGGAGAAAATGGTTCCTAAGCAGCTTGCACAAACCAGGATTACAAATAGATTTTTCTGGTTTTGGTATCATTTTCCTCACAAGAAGTCTCCTTTAATATTTAGGGTGAAAACTCCTAGGTCCAGATAAATATCAAACATTAATCTCCATTTCAAAAAACATTATTCCTTTCTACAGAATTTCTCAGGCTGAGGTATTCAGAGCAAAAGAGAATTTAATCTGAAATGTTGGGCTGGGTTTCTTTCTCATGTCCGGACCTCAGCCCACATTTACCAGTTCTAACAAGAACACACCAGCTCCCACTGTGACTTGTCTTCAGAAATGAGGGCTGATGATTCTCACTTTGCAGCTCCCTCCAGAATATATCTGGGAAAATCAAAATCCCAGGCTTGTCATATCTGTCAAGCTGATGTTGCTTTGAGACAGCTGAGTTACTGTGGTTAACTTAATCACAATACACTGCTTCCACTTTGTTTGTGGCCACTGATACACAGAACACTCGAGTCAAAATTAAAACTGAACAAAGCAGAGCAATATGCTGCATTGTTTCATTTATTTCTCCAAACTAAGCACACTAGTAATACAATTTAAATACAAAGTAAGCTCACTCAAGTGGCACCCAAGAGAAGATTTCAGCGCAGATAAATGATACTTGGAGAAAATCCTGTCATGCTCTGAAACACAACAATGATTATCTCGCTGCAATAAAGAGCAGGGTGGAAATTTCCTCACCCAACAGGTCTGTACTAAGTGGCTTTGCCATTACAGATAACGATTGCTGTAATCCTTGTCAGCAGACACTGCCTGTCACCTCTGCCACTGAAACACCTTCCCAATAAAACCCTGCACAGAGGATCCTGCCAGGCCAGGAGCAGGAGCAGGTTGTGATCAATCCTTGCAAAGCAGTCAAATAAACCTGTGAGGCAACCAATGACCAAAGCCACACTGTTAGACCAGCCATGATTAATTGCTTTCAAATTATGGGATTTTTTTTTGTCCTAAATACTTCACTTTGTCTCTAATTTCTGAAAGGTTTATTTTTTATTTACAGAAACCAGTTTTCTTCATCAGGAAGAGCATTAACACTGTCCTGGTCATGTAAAACAGGTGTGACAGTGCTGGTCATGCACAGCAGCTCTGATGCTGTGTCTGCAAACACATGATGTCTTTACACTGAAATATTTGTGTGTTTCTTTTTTTTTTTTTTTTTTTTTTGCTTGGTTGTGTTTATTTTTTGGGGAGTTTGTTTTTTCTTTGTTTGTTTGGTTGGTTGGTTGGGTTTTCTTTAATTTTTGAATTTATCTGGCTGAAGGAGATTAGCACACCACCCAGAAAGCTGATCTGGCTTAATCACTGCCTCCTTGAAAACTAAGTTACAAGTAAGCCCAAGGGCTTCTTCTAGGCCCATTCTTAAAAATAAAATGTATCTGCATCTCAAACTCAGGTCCTCACTGTTTCTTCTGAGCTCTTCCAATAATAAATACTATTTTCATTCAGGATATACTGTCAGAGAACTGCTGCATCCAGAGGAATAACTACTGTTCAAACCATTGGCACAGCAGGACTTTAGGCAATAAAAACCCCCCACTTGCTCTTTGCCCATCTCTGTATTTGATCAGTCTCTGTACATTCTGTAGCAAACATCAATCAGCCCCATATATTTGTGTTTTGACCTCCCTGGCATTACCAACACAATGAATAAACAGATCCTGTCTGAAAACCGGGCAAGTCGAGCCAGTCTCCTCTGTATCAAAGAGCTTTAGAATCCCTGATCCAGGAAAGGGTTATTCTCTGCATGTCTGAATCTGCCACAGTGGGAAATCAATGCTCCCCACTGCAGGCTGAAACTCCTGGCAAAAAACTCGTGCTGTGCCTCTGTGCAAAAAAGTCACCCTTTAACTGTGCTTGCAAATCTGTTTACAAATAGCTGCAGACTTCACTGCCAGATACCCAGGTTTAAATAAGGAAGGGGAAGAAAAAAAAAACCCAACAAGAAAAAAGGACCCTTCAAAGCTGAGCTAAAGCGTATGATGATAATATTAAACAAACTGCACATGAAAGTCTGTTTGCTAAATAATATATTGCTATAGCAGTGCTGTAATGGGCAACAAAAACCTTGTGATTTTCTGCGGCAAGCTTTCCTGAGGAGCACTACAGAATTTATCAGCTGTTGAGAAGCAATGACTCTAAGCTGCTTTTTCAGCAGATAGGCCCCCTGCATCAGCCATCCCTGCTCCTGTTGAGCTCTCTTGCCTAATGTACCTGGCTCAACAATTGTCAAAAACAACGGGGGATTTGGAAACCCCTTTGTTTGGGAGGTGCCTGTGAGGCTGGATGCAGGGAGATGTGCCACGATCAAAGCTCGGTTTTTAGGAATGCCCTGAGCAGGAGAACTGAGCTGCAGAGGATTTCAGCACGGGGGTAGAAAGAGCCTTCTCACAGCCTTAGAGAAGGCTGGGGGAGAGGCTGCAGAAGCGACATCATCATCAGGGCTTTTGGAGAGTCAGAAATGGGCAAATGTCGCAATTCGGCACGAAAGAACCGCGCAAGGACACGGTGATGATCAAAGCAGGAAAAGGGATGAGTTTATTTACAAAACTCAATTTTATACATTTCCAAAGGTGCCCGTGGATTGGAGGATGGAATCCCACCTCTCAAACCACAATGGTAAAGCCAACTGTTAATAAACTTTCTCCTCCTACCTAAAGATATGTGAACAATGAAGGACAGTTAGCAAAACACGGCTACTGTTTATAGTAGAAAGTGTGAGAAAACAAGAATTCTGACTCCAATATGAAAGACAAATCAGAAGGCTTAGAAAAGTCTTTGAAAACAGGGGGACAGACAAACTGGCCTGAGGCAGCACAGCCAGCCCCATGTAAAGCAAGAAGTGCATCCCAGTCCCCATTTCCATGACTAAAGAATCATCTGTATTGTTATCAGATGAACTGATGAAGGTGACACAGGGTTGGAAATCACATGGGGGGTGAGGGAGAGTTATGACTGGGGGGCTGAGCAGAGCAGCCAAGGGATGCCCTTCTTCCGTGAAGTTTTGGGTTTGCCTGAAGGTTTTGGTTGCCACTGATTGGGGCATTCGGGGGAGGGCAGGTATGGCAACACCTGACCTCCAGTCAAGTAAGAAAATGATCTCCACCAGTGGATGGCAGAGGTATAAAAGATATTAAAGGTATAAAAGGGGAATGATTTCCACAATGATCTCCTGCAGATGCATCAGGGGGTCTGTGTCTCTTTGTTCCCCAGTGCTACAGGAGCAGAACTGTTGGAATTGCTGACATGATTTATGGCTTTGGTGATAAGTGTGTTGGTCTGATAGTTTAGCCTCACTTGCAATGCTGAACTTTCTCTTCTGTAACATTTGTAATTATGCCACAACACCTCACTAATGGGACATTTTAAAGGGATGAACATCTATCTCTTGCTCCAGCATCATGGGGGTTCCATGGCTCTTTGCTTAAAAGAACAGTGACATTCCTAAAGACTCTCTCTCTGCACTGTGTGTGACATTTTCAAACAGGTGAAGGGGCTCACATCCACCCATGCCATTAAATGATTTGCTGTTTCACACAGCTCAAAACATTTTCCTGCTGGAAATGGCACTGAGGAGCATCACACAATAAAACTGGAACCTATTGTGTTGCCTTCCATTAGTGGCCCTGTCCTTTGAGCAATTAAATTTGACAAAACAAACACTGGCACTGCCAAACCCCAGGCAAATACGAGAGAAACCATCAGAGCACAGACAGGAAAAACATCACTTTTGTTTATTTTTTCCTAAGATATTCACTGACTATTTATACACATGAGCACACACACATCAAACCCAGCACAGACTGGGAGAGAAGCAGCTGTGTCATGGAGCTGAGGCTGAAAATGCTGCTTACACCACACTTCTCCCACTGAGGAGCAGAATTCTCTCTGCTCAAAGAGGAGCAGCAGGGGAAGCCCAGCCCCTGTCCTAACAACATTCCTGGGAATCACCAACATCCCACCCTGAGCACTTTTAATTGTTCCTAATGTCAGCCAGTTCAACAGCACCATACAGGTATTTTTCCCTAGCCAATGCTGCTGTTGAGTTTGTTATAAAATACTAAATAATCATCATTGAATGAGACAAATTCTGGGAATATCTATCCTCCATCAACTGTACTTTTCTTCCAAAACCTTCTTGAGGTGTTTATTCAACTAGAAACTCCTTGTGGCAAAGAATAAATCAGACTAAATTTGAATTTTGAAAAAAAATCATGTTAAATTTGTTACTGGATCTTCCTGGCATCCTAAAACATTCGTACAAAACTTAGAGAGTCCCAGTACAGCAAATACTTTGATTCTATTTCTAAAGGAATATTTTGCAAATTGGAAGTTTTATGGCTGATATAGCCCTTGGATAAAAATCTGAGCAAATCCAGTTTGTCTACGTAGCCACAGCCAGCTGCAGATAGATCTTGCTTCTTGGAAAAAAACATTAACTCCCTATAAAAGCACTACCAGTGCATTATTATGGCAGACAATTGCTATCAATTTAACAAAAAAAGATAGTGAGATGAGTCAAGGCTGCCTCAACTGCTCATTCCACTGGCTCTGGGACAAATTTTGAGGTAATGGCAACTTTGCCTTTCTTTTAGTGCAGCCAGGACTTGCCTCTTACTATTTGAATGAGTGAATTCAGCAGTTGTACAGTGATGTCCACTTACAGACACCCGGGCAGACACATAACAACAGCCTGCAAGTGCCAGAACTTCAAAGGAGAATAAATTTATATTTCAATGTTAGTTCAGTATTAAGAAAAAACGCCATCATAATAACTCAAGCAGGTGGCAGAGGTGGGAATGTGCTTCAGCAGACTGGTATTTTGAAGTTGAAACCCTCCCTACATCTACAAACCGACAGTTACTGTGCAATGATCTATTTTTATGGATGTCATCATCATATGGAAACAACCTCGCTCTCCTTTTTACATGGCCATTCATTTTTAATTGCATGGGCCACGGAGACATTTATTCATTTCCACCACAGATGTAGGTGTGCATCAGCATGTGCAAGAGCCACTGCAAATCTATCGTGCACCTGCAGTGCACATTAGGAAAGCCATCCAACAAGTGAGCCTGAAATCCACATTTGCAGTTTTGCAGGGAATAAAAATCAGGCTGACTCAGTAAAAGGTGCTTTGATGCTGATTCCCTGCACTTATTGCCAGAGCAACTGTTCCTGTTTGGGAGAACTGAAAGCTTTCTCTCCTAAAAATACGTGAGAAAGAGGAATAAATATATGCAAGCAGCAGGTTGGTGTAAGTCAGGGAAGCACATGAGAAGGAGCCACAAGCAGGGAAAATGAGCTCTGGATGCAGGCAGGGAAAGGCTGTCTGCATTTGAGAGTGCCCCTGGCCCTGGATGGGCTCAGGCTTAGGATGGAGCTGAGCTGGGAGCCTGTGCTGAGACTCCCAGACGTTCCTGTTTATATCCAAGAGCTGTCGTGGCTCTAACCTGGAGCCAACACTGAGGCTGGGGAAGGGATTTACTGATGATGAGTGGAGCCTTTGTGCCTGTAATGAGGACAGAGAGGGGTGCACAGGGCTCCAGTGCTGCCCCAAAGGGAAAGATTTATCTTCCTGACAGATAGCAAAAGAGAGTAATGGCTTTTTGTCTCCCCAGCAGCTTTCTTCACTGTCTTCTTTTGACTCAGCATGAACTCCATTCCTCCAATCTGTTTTTCTTTTCGTGGTTGTATTCAGCCCAGCCTTGCCTCCTACAGATTCTGGGTTTGTGTTTGTGGTTTTGTTTGGTTTTATTTGGCTGGGAGTGGGATGAGTATTCAGATTTGAGCTTCTAGGAACTTTGGGTTTGGTTATAGACAGAAGTTAAGGAAACAAATAAACCTGACAGCCCAATGGTAAGATTTCTGTTAGTGTAGAGTCTGAGCAGCACTGAAATGACTATTTTATACAGCAGGACAAGAGTTTCTAAACCATCCTTTAAATTTGCCAGTGTCATAAAATGTCACAAAAGTTCCTTATACTTCGATTTTCCATGACAGTGTTTCAAAATGGTATTTTCATGGAACATTTGATAGATGAGTAATGAGATGGTTGGCTCTCACAATCAAAGGATGAATATTATGTGTATGTTAAGAGAAGTTTTATGGATATATAGTTATGTGATTTTTCTATCTTCTCCCCATAGTCCTCTTTCCCTTGCCCATCCTATTGTTGCCACAGGTTGGGGCATTTGGGGGAGGGCAGGTATGGCAACACCTGACACCAGTCAAGTAAGAAAGGGATCTCCACCAGTGGATGGAAGAGAAGGGGTTGACTGACAAGATTTTGGGAAGGGCCAAGGCTATGAAAAAGCAGAATTTTGTAGACAAGCGCCTGGCTGCTGAACACAGAGACTCCCAGGGCTCCTCTCTCCCCTTATTCAGTCTTTTGTTGTATTTTGTTAAGGTTTAATAAACCTTTTAAATTTTAAGAGTGAGCCTCGTTTCTCGCGCTGATTCCACTTCTGACTATGCACAAAATCACAGCAGCCCAGCACAGGCACAAGAGGATTTTTCTTTTTTCAGAGGCTTGACAGAGTAAGACAAACAAATGAATTTTCAAAGCTCCAAAACCCTACTTTATCCTAAATTCCTGGTAGCCTTCCTTCCCAGAAAAATGTCAGCATCTTGAAGTGTGCTGAAAATGTTTTGTTAGTGATATTTCAGTTGAAGACATCCAGCCTTTCACTCAGCTTCAGCACAGACAGGTCCTTGTCAAGGCACAAGTCCACCATGCAAGGGAGAAAGATTTGTTCTCCAAAGGACAAATCCAACTGGCACAGGGTTACAAAGCTTCCAGCATGTCCCCTCTATGTCCTAGGCAATAATTACTTGGAAATACTTCCAGGTATCAGGATTTCCAGGCCTCTGAATGTGCTCAAAGCACAAGGCAGCTGCAGATTCAAGTCACACTCCTGGATGTTCCCAGACACACCAACGGGCACAAGCCTAGCACACACAGAGTTGAATTCCTCTGTCCATGTAAAAAATAAGGGAGATACTTTGTGAATAAGCCTGTGTCCATATGGAAAGCCTTAAATAAGTACTATCCTAAAAAAAAAAATCTTTATATATAAAGATTTTTGGAAATAACATGTTTTTAAGGTCTCATTAGTAACACAGGTCTCAACTTTCGTTTGACACATTTATTTCCAGTAACTTTTTTTAGGCAGGCATCTTCCACATGCAACAGAAATCTATCAGCTTCTTTAGGGAAAACAAGTAGAATGGCTTTTAAAGACTTTTAAACCTTTTACTTACAAGTGCATGGGCTTTTGGAGCCTATGACCAAGCACTGGTTCACTGAGGCTCTCCCTGCGTTGCACTGATGTGTATACTGATGATTCTGCTATATTTCATCAAAGATAAAATGCAGAGAAATTCAATATGCTGCTTCTCCTTTAGGAATTCATTTGCTGACAAATAGTTATTCTGTCAAGAATTATAACCATATAGGGAGACATCAAAATAATTTGTCTAACTTCTTCCTTTTGCACAGTGCATATCTGCAGTGCTTGCACTGTGCAAGCTGTTAAAGAAAATAAAATATAAATCCCCAAATTCAGGGCAAGCATTGCATGGGATATATGCTGCCAGACCCAGGTTCTAAGGTGAAATCACTGTCTTTAAAGGACTGTAAAATTGCTTTGAAATATCGTGTGCTTCTAACAAAAAATGTATTCAAAATACACGTGATGAACTCCAGTGCAAATGAGCTCTGCATGTAGAGCTTAGCCCTGCTAATCCCTGTAAATGAGGCTCATTGCCTTGTCTTCCCCATCTCGTGCTGGGTTTGGAAACAAATAGTTTTGAATTTTATAAATCACCAAAGTGTTCCTGAACAATACCTTTCTTGACTCATTCCCCTACATTTCTATTAGCAGTGAAAAATATGATAGAGCACAGAAGGAGAGAAAGGAACAAAAATTCAGGACAAAGAATTGTCAAATACAGCTTTTTCTCAAAAAGCTGATTCATACAATGCTGAACAGTCCCTTTTTCAAATGCAGTAAGACATGGAAGGATATGTCATATTGTATTCATACAAAAATACAACAGAATAAAGTTAATCCTGATTTTATTTTCCAGGTAACCTATGAACAACATGTTTATTCGCATTATGTAAACAGTTGGCTTTTTTTTCCACTCTGAAACACTTCACTCATAAGTAGATGTGAACTCCAATGATATAAATAACCTGTTAATCTATTCCCTATTGAAGCCAAGATCTAATTTCTTAGCAATTTATGGCACATGCCAAGTAATACTGAAATACGTTATTATTATTATAGAGCCCAGACCTTGCAGTTTGACAAGTAATGATGAGTATGGGAAAAATATGTCAGCATGTTTCTGGTGTGGAATTTATAGACTTTTGAAGTTTTTAATTTCAAATTGGTAACTGTACAATAAGAGGTATTGTCTTTTGAAAGATATCTGTTTCACAGCTGATAACATACCATGGACTTCAATAACATATTTCTGAAAACCTCTAACATATGGAATAGATAACATTCACTGAAATATAACAATACCACAACTTGGAAAGGACACAAATCCCAGAGGGGCTATGGAGAAAATTAATTACTTAAAATGATGGGTGTTACGGAGAATAAAATCACTAATTATTGCAGTAAAAAAATAAAGAAACACATCAGATCTGTCATCCCCTGCACAGGGAGAACCCCGAATGCACAGTGGCCTTTGGTGCCCCAGTGTGCAGGAGGCAAACACGCAGGGATGTGGCAGGACCCTGCAGGGGTGGCAGTTTTGGGTGTTCCTTGGTGCTCCTCCTGCCTGCCATCCTTCCTGCCTGCTCTCTGGGGAGCAGTGAAACCTGTGCAGTAGCCAGAGAGATCAAACTGGCTGCTGTCACCATGAGATTCTCCTGGTTTTCTGAGCGTTCATATTAAAGTAGAAGTGTGCACCTTCTCACGCTCGTTCATGTAAACAAGGAGATTGTATTTATAAATATTTCCATTGTTTTCATATTCTTCTCCAAGGAGAGGAATGGTTGTGTGACAGCCCCTTTGACCAATGTGGTTGAGAGGTGGGAATACCACCCTCCAACCCATGGTCACCTTTCAAAAAGTACATGATAAGAAGTAATAAACAAAGGGCAGAGATCTTTCTCTGCTGATGCTGCTCTCCCAAATTCCAACTCTGTGTGTCATTTGAGTGTGGCTAACAGTGACATGCTGCAGGGGGGCATTTAGCCCATTTCTGACTGCAAGATGAATTAGCCTTTATTTCCCAGGTTAGTTCACACCCCCTAAAGTCCTACAATTATACTTATTCAAACTATGATGAAAGTCTTTGGGTTAAGAGCCAAAGAT
Source organism: Prinia subflava (assembly GCF_021018805.1). Lineage (NCBI taxonomy): Eukaryota > Metazoa > Chordata > Aves > Passeriformes > Cisticolidae > Prinia > Prinia subflava. The sequence continues at coordinate 16,178,273 of NC_086258.1, forward strand.
GTGATAATTGAACCAAAAAAGGGAGAAGACTTGCAACTGTTGTAATAAGTCAGCCAAGACTCAATTTTCTTCATGCTGGAAAAGCCAATTTTTTTCACAACTCATTTTACACAGTTTTTACTGACCTCGTGTGCAACTTTAATTGGTTAATAGCTTTCTTGCTAATTACTCTATTGGTTGGTAATCTCTGTCATCAGCGTTTCCCCATCGTGTCCATGTTCTGGTGGCTGCCCTGAGGACCCCAAATTCATCCTCTTTGTGTTCTCTTGTTCTCCTCACACACATCCAAAGCCCCCAGTGCCTCCCATATCAGCTCTGAGCAGCACAGAATACTTTTTTTCTTTCTTTTTTTTTTTTTTTTCCATTTTTATGTCAAACAAAATGTCAGCAGGTAACTGTCCTTGCTTCTCTGAAGCCATTCTGAAATGTAGGAATGCCAAATATAGACTGATTTAAATACAATCCCTTTAGCTGATATTTCATTATCTTGACTTTTTTTTTTAACAAACCGTTTGTAATGAGACAAATGGCCCAGCAGCAATATGCCAAAGAATATTTTATATTGAAAGTACCTTAAAACCCTACCTCCAATTGCTACAAATTACTGACTAAAGAATATACATTGGGTGCAATAAAAATAGATTTCACACACACCATCACCTGTTCAGCTGTACTATCCTCTGATAAGGCCATTTCAGAAGTGAAGGTAATTTTAGATAAGCTCTCTTTAAAAATAATCACAGCAATAACATAAAAATGATGATTAAATGAGTATCTCATCATTTCTTTAAATTCAGTAAGAAAACTTCCTGAATTTCCCATATTTACAAAGGCAGCTTTCTCAGGAGCACCAAGGCTCCAGTCTGGACACCTTGCTGGGCCAGTGGAGCTGGGAGAGGTTATTTTTGAAATACAGATTTACATTTTTTATTGGGATCTCAGCAACATTCTCTCTTTCCAAAGCTGCTTGAAGCATCTTTAGCCTTAATTACACACCTGTCTGCTTCCATTGGCTCCTAGAATCCTATCTAAAAACCCTGTCTGAATATTTTGTGTTTCCATGGGCTGAAAAGCTCGTTTTTAGAATACAGGTTCATAGCTAATTTCCTCTGCATCCCAATTAAAGTTGCTAATTTCAGATTGGAATCAATAGATTTAGTTTTGGTTTTGCCTCTCAAAGCAATGCTCTGAGGTTTTGCTGTTTGGGTTTTTTCTAAAGATAAATGATCAGATAATGCATTACCTAAAGCAGAATTTATTGTTACTGAAAGCACCACTACCCACAGCTTTAATTCTCAATAACCTCTGCTTATTGTAAGTCAGGAAGCAGAGAAAAGTAATTGTTATGTCTGTAATGGTTTCCAGGGGTTTATTCTGTTTAGATGCACCTAAAATTGCAATATTGTTGCTGAATGCATATCAGTGTTACACTTAAGCAAAAAGGATCAGGGATTTTTGGGTGGAGAGCACTTCAAATTCAGTTTATCAATATACAACTATTCATGCTCCTCTTGAGGGCAAGTGAATTAAACTGAGTGTGTTTGTACTGTATGTAGGCACCATAAAACAGGAAAGGCAAAAATTATTCTATTGTAAACCCATGGAACGAACATGTAAATAGTCTCAATTGTTCCTGAAGGGGTTAAATACAAATTCACATGAGTAAAGAGATTTGCACCACTCTGTAAACACCTTGTACCACAGCACAGTCCCAACAGAAGGGATGTCTGAGTTTTGAGTTGCCATTTCTGAGTCTTGAGGTGATTTGATTTGATTTGATTTGATTATTATGAGCACTCTGAGGCGTGTTGCACATAAATGTCATCCTACTGCAGTATCAGCAATATCCCCGTACTCAGCATTACCTGAGGAAGCTGTAGGTGCACTGGCACTGACAGAAGAAGGGAGCCAGGGCAGTAAAAAATAAAATAAACAAAAAAGAAAAAATAAAGAAAAAATAAAGAAAAAAGAAAAAATAAAGAAAAAAATAAAGTGCTCAGGTTTGAGCACTGTGGTGTCGCAAGTGCTGTGTCCTCATTCCCTGCATCTGTCTCACCCAGCAATGAACCACAGACATGCACAGGGCTCCCAGAACTCATCCTGGCTCTTACTGCTACCACAAAACCAGGCCAGCTCTGCCCTTTTCTCTAATATTTACCCAACCTGTTTTTAAAACCTCCAGAGTAAGGAACGTTACAGGCTCTCCACGTTATTTGTGCAAGTCCTCGTGTATGCTCAGCAATGGAGTTCCCCCAGCTCAATCCCCACTGTTATTATCTGAATGGTGACTCTAATGGCATTTTGGATCAAGGGAATGTGCTTCCTGCCCTGCTGTGAGGAACACTAAATGACATTTGTCACTTTGCTTCCCAGTGACTGCCAACTTTTTATGATATGTAGGGCAGTAAAGGAAAATAAGGCTTCTGTGGAATCACAAGGAGTCCCATAAAGCTTCTGCCCATTAATCAAAGGAGCCACTTACCACAGCTAAGTGCAGCTTTTCTGTGCAGACAAATATTTGTTTTCCTAGAGGATGAAAATAAAAGCACATTTAAAATAGATGAGCTTCCATCAGATTAAATTCAGAGGTGGAAGAAACAATTCAGGTAAATTAATAAATTACCTACGCTTCTCAAATGAGCTTTGAGGTTTAGATGTGGCTGAATATAGCTTTTCTGGATGCAATCAGAGGAGCATCTGGAGATTCAACTAGATCATTTGAAAAGCCTTTACAATTTCAGTGGATTAGTCAGCTGAAGAATGGACAAGTTGTTATTCTTACAGTAAACATGGAGATAACTTCCAAAGACTTTCAGAGTTCTGTTCTGTTTGCACAGAATAATGACACCACCACAAAAAAAAAAAAAAAAAAAAAAAAAAAAAAAAAAAAAAAAAAAAAAAAAAGAAGAGCAAATGCTGGTTAGGATAAGATATTGGAAAGCTAAATAAATGTAGTTAAACATTGGCAAATGCATTTAAAAATAAAACTCATTGCCAGCAATACTCCATTGAATTTCATTACTGGGGAGGATATTTCATAGGTATCCTCTTTCTTAGCTGTGTATTTCCCCTTGAGCTCTTTATGTCCTTAAAATATAATTAGACAAAGACTGTAAATGCAGTACTGGAATCCAAAATCAGAGTAATTCAATGAGGGTTTAGAAAGGTTGGAAACTGGTAAACTGTTCATTACTTCTATTTTAGATGCTATTTAAATCTCACAATTTAAGCAAGTGATGTTTTAGTCTATGAGAAAATCTCAATTGGCCTGAGAAGTTCTGCTCTCCTGGGTCTCAATCAAAGACAAAATCAAATCACAAAGCAAGGTCTTTTTGCAGACTGAGGACGAGCCAGAAACAACAAACCCTCACAAGTTTGCCAATCTCTTGTGAACAGAAACTCTGCTCTGACACAGAGAAAGGAAACTGGAAAGAGAAAAGGGAGGGCTCTGATTTTGGAGCAGGATCATCCACTTGACACAAGTGTTCATAATCACTGTCCTGAAAGAAAAATTACTTTGTTTCTTTTTAGTACAGGAGGATTTTTTTGGTGAAGTTTGAGTACAGCAGGAATGGAAAAAGGAACAGATTTCAGAAATTCCAATTTCCCTGAATAAAACCCATCCTGACAGCCCCATGAATGACATGTCTATTAGCTTGAAGTGTCAGTCCCAGCAAGATGCAATTTATGAACATCTGGACTTCTTTGCAGTCATTTCTATTGTCACTTTCAGGCATTCAAAAATGTCTCCTGTGGTTTCTGAATGACCACAGATAACCTGTGTTAGAAGACAGAAAAGCCCAGCAATTGAAGGAAGGCCAAAGCAGTTTCATATATTTGCATATAACAAAATAATCTCAAACTTCATGACTTCACTGTGGGTGACTCAGCACTCCAACCCTTGGGGCTCTGCACCTAAATCAGTCTTTCCTTTTCTCAACTGCAAGGTAAAGACATTAAAAATATAATAATATATATACACATGTAAAAATATAAATCAGAAAGGAAGGAAAAGTGTAGCACTAAACAAAATAAAGTTTGCAGATGATGTTCCTGCTTGGCAAGAGCTACAAAGAAAAGGAAATACATGTTCTCCTCTGCCTGCAACTGTTGTGATTTTGGAAAATTATCTTCTGTACATAACTTCAGCTCTTTGATTAAATCCTATCTCAAGCATATGTTACCATTAACGCCCTAATTTTCCAGACTCTAAGCACGTACATAAGCACAGTAAATCACAGGATTATTTATATTTGAGTACCAGCACAGCATGTGAAGTTAAGCCTTTTTAAGATCAAGGTCTACAAAGATGAAAACAGACTCAAGGGAACGTGTGCTTTCGTTCAGAGTTTCTGCATTGGATCAAATCACTCCAAGGTATGACTGCTTTTACACAAAGACTCTCCCATGCTGGAGAAAGCCTCTTAAAAATAAGCTGATATCTGTTTATTTAAACCCAGCAGTTAAAACGTCATGTGGAACAATAACCATTAGCTGTGGTATTACTGTTACAGTGACATAAGATAAAACAATCTTTTACCCAACAGATCTTACCAAAAAAAAGAGAGAAGACATTTTTCCTAGAGGAAATGCAATAAAGTCCAAAACAGAGATCTCAGTTCTTTGTGGTTATTAAAGATCCTAGGAGACATTTTTCTGGAACAGGAATTTCACCCATATACCTTTCATTAAGTGTAAATATGGCTTATGGACACAGAGGTGTCTCCAGCAAGCCCATATTTATTTATTTCCCTACAGGACCACAGTGGTGTCATTCAGAGCTGCCTGCAGGTTTTAGACAACACAAATGAGGGGCTCGTGTCCACCTACAGGAGATACTCCAGAACTGCTCTAATTATTTAGGCAGTGCTCTCAGAATTCTTGAAATGACCATATTGTACAAACTGTTAAATAACATTTTAACCAGCAACCACTGAACATTTGCTAACAAACCAAAATATTTGAACTGGTCTAATTTCTTGTCCCTATTCCCCAGGAGAAAATACCATGGCCTACCAGAATGTAAAAAATAGTAGAGACTAGAATTTCACATGGGCAAGTGCTCTGAAGTGCTAAGTCATACTTAAAACACATTTCCTACAATTACAGGAAAAGCAGTTCATCCTGTTAGAAATCAATTTGCTAAAGAAGGCATTTCTGTCAAGAATTATAACAGCATAAGGAGATATCAAAAGGAATAATTTATTTCTTTTCCTACAGAGAAGGATTTCAGCTTTAAGCCTTGCTTTGAGATGTGTTTCCCAGTGCCACAGTGCCTGTGCAGCAGATAGAACCAGGACATCTTCTAAACACATTTAATCCCTCATTTTGCAGCACATTGATAGTTAGTGATGTGCAACCATTGTGCAGCAGCTCAGCAGCTGCTCAGCATCCAAAATTCGAATGAGACATTAAAGGCAGCCTAATCTGCTTTATGATTAACCAAACTTTAAACATGTGGACATCTTGGGCCTGCCTGAACTCGAGCTGTTCCTGAAGGGGAGAGAGTTATCCCGAGTCAGAAAAATCCTTTTTGAAAATGCAGGCCTGAGAGAAGTTAGAGCTAAAGTTTCTACTAAACAGTAATAATAATAATAATAATAATAATAGACATTTATACAACAAATTCTTTGAGACTTCATGGTCTATGAGCACATCCACCATAACAAGGTGCATCAGAATGTAATTCTTGTCTAATAGTGGTTTTACTGAGAATTACAGCAATTAAATCTCTTCAGCACAATAAAAGACACTTTATGTCAGCTTGTTGGGCAGTTTTAAGACGTTCCCAAAGCTACTCTAAAGAGCAAGTGACAGGTATTGATTGCTGAATATGCATCCTGCACAAAATGCTGAAACCTTCCCGAGGACAGGGAAGTCTCTGGAGATGTGACACTGCAGGAACTGGGGGGGTTCTGGTGCTGTCACAGTATAAAAGGGAGGAGAGGCATGCAAAAGGTTCTGATTACACATTTCAAACTCATTAACATATTAAATTATCAAAACAAGCCCATTTTCCGATATTTCTCATTATTTGAGAGACTTTTTTTTTTTTAAACAGTGGAAGTTGACATCAAAATATTCCTAAATGAATAGTGGGCTGCAGCACCCATCTCCCCGGGGATTATTGAGGTTGGGCAGATATAATTGGTGTATCACACACTCCCCTTTCAAATATAGAAGCAAGACATACAGAGGCTGCAAAGCTCCTAGTTGCCCACTGATAGAATCTATGGTCTTTTTATTGCACATTTTTATTCTTGGCAGTATTTCCTCTCCCTCAGGAGATAGTCCAATATCAACTACAATACACCACATAAATCCCCATTAAAATTAAGGACAGAGTTTCCACCCATCCCCATGTGTATTGTTTTCCATCTAAACTGTACTTGCACTGCAGAGAAAAAGGATTCATCCTGTGTCTGAGGAGCACGAGTGGGTCTCAGGAGGCTTGGGATTTAGTGTGGTGCCAGACTGTACACAACATCACAGGGAAAATAATTTAAAATTTCTGTTCCTGCACAAATGCTATTAATGTCATTTGTATATGGCCCTGATCCTGCAGATGGAAGTGAGGAAGACAAACAAAAACACCTTCCCATCGTGTCCAATTCCCTCCTGCTGTGCCTCTTGTCTCTCTCAGATATCTGAAGCTTGCAGAGGGTTTTCAGGTTTTAGCTCTGGGGACTGGCATCTGTAGAGTTAATTTTAAAGCTTAAAAAAGCAAAATCACCTCCAGGCAAGCCCTTTATGAACAGTAAGCAGTGCCATTCATTTCTAATCCCTGCTTCTCTACACCCACAGGAAATAACCGTGAGAAATGTGGGGTCTATGAATCATTTATGGTGTTTCCCTTGCATGGAAAATTGCTTTCCCTACCTATATGATCAGGATGTCCATTCCAGTTTTTCAATGCCTTTCAGACAGCAGCAGCAGGTCAAAACAGAGGGAATTTTCTACCCTTACCCTCACAGGGGCAGATGCTGGGGTGGTTTTAGCTCAAGTCCAGCTGTTGTCCTGCTGTTATTTGCCACCCTGCCCACTTTCGAGGCAGATTTACACCCCAATAGCCTGAGGAAGCATCACCTCAGGACAGATTTCATGATACAGTGCTGCAGAATGAGGCAATGGACAATAAGGGATGGAAGATGGTGCAGAAAGTTCTAAAGTAATTTTTACATGATTCTGGAAACATCCTGCTAATGTTAATTTCATTTCCATTCAGTTTGGGGCTGTGAGTGTCTGCATCTCTTAACTGATAACTGGTTTTCCAATTACGGTGTTCATGGCAATAATCACTTTAAAACTAACACAGCCATCCTCCTGCTGCTGCAAATGTAGAGTGGAAACCACTCTGAGGGGGATGGGAAGCTGTGGAGGGACCAGGGACAGGACATGGGACATTCCTGCTGCCCTCCACTCCTTCCCACAGAGCCCACCCTGCTCTGCAGGAGCTCTGCAAGCTCCCAGACCCCCTCAAAAGGAGAAAAGGAGTGTTGGGAAGGTAAGAAAAGCTTGCTGCCCCACCAAACCTCCCTGGGATTGCTGGCTGTTGTTGTAACACAAAAATCAACCACTCTTTTTTTTTTTCCTGACGCACCCTGTGGGTACAGAAAGGTGAAATGCCCAACTGAAGGAAGCTACAACCCTTCACTGAAGATTTTGCTCTTGTAAAATCTACAGTGAAGTTTTAATTGTGTGTCCATCTTAAACAATGGCCACTCAGGAAGACCAGCCACAATTTTGCTGCTAACTCCCTCCAGTTGGTGCCAGAACATGAATTCACCCATCAGCACTTTAAAACATCCTTCTCCAGTGTGTGGTGACTCACATACCTTTGCTAGCATTGGTGGACTGATTAGCCTCCTCCAGAACTTTCATTTTCTGACTAATTTAATGACATGTGGGCTTTATTCTAATATCTACAGCAATCCTGTACTTAACTCCCAGCTACCTGCATTTTTTGTATTTATAAATAGCAATTTGCACGTACAATCCACGTTGTGTTTGCAGCTCTCAAAGCACTTTGCAGAGGACATTTTCCCCATTTGCTTCAAAAGGAGAAAGAATGAATAATCCCATTTACTCATTTGCTAAAATGCCCAATTTTTAGCCCATCATAATGGTGTGATGTGCTCTCTTTCATCAGCTACCATTGTTATCCTAACAATGCTAAAGATGGCAATAAACCCAGCAGCAGCAGCAACCATTTCACATGTCAAAGCAGCAGGGAAAAAACTCCAACCTGCACTCCAAAAAAGCTGCAAAATAACAGATTTCTCATGCAGAGAAGCTCTAGAGCCACTTCAAACCCAAGCAATAAGGCATGCCAGGAGATTACCAGCTCTGAAGTTTATCTAGTGCTTCACATCGTTGTCTTTTATAGCAGAATGCATTCATATCATGCTCAGATAAGCACAGCAATAGGTGGAAAGATGTAATAGCATCTCTGGATCCTAAGTAATACATGGGAGATTCATTTGGGGGGAGCTGGTTTCTGCTGCTGTGGATCTGTTACATATCAGAAGAGGTAAAAATAATCCCCTTCCATCAGCCTTAAAGGAAAAATAAACCAGACTAAAATACAGCACGTTTACATTCAATATCCCAGTATCAAAAAAGTTTGGAGCCTTTCAGAAGATGTGAAATGGGTTTAATTTCAGCATCATTTGACTAAATCTTGCCCTCAGCTTTGCTTAATTATAGACAACCTGGAAAAGACAAGAGATCATAAATCTGAGGGTGTTGGGAAGCTGGACTAGTTAAAAATACAGCTAATAAAGAACAGGTGCCTCCTGTGAGGTTCAGCATGGATACACGGTAGAAACAACACTTAAAAAGCACAACTCCATTAATTACCTGCAATCCTTACTAGGTTGTCTTTTCCAATGTATTTCCTGCACTACACTCTGAACATTTTTAAGTTTTTTATTATAAATGTCTCAAAAACCCAGCTCGCAGTGCCTGCTTGTTTCTCTTGTCAGCTGTTTCCTAGGGGCTTTAGAAGTAAGGTATAGAATTAAAAGAGGGATCTCCTTAGAGAGAGCCACAGCCTGGAGGAACCCAGAGAATCCTTCAACACCTCACTGGAAAATTGTGGGGAACACAGTGAAAACCAGATACCCCTCTTACTATCACTATAGTTATCAATATTTTCTATAACTGAATCAGATTAAAATTAAAACACTTCTAATTAAATGGCAATGGATTTCAAATAAAGATGAAGTTTGCAGGTTTTCTGGAATCATATCTCCATTCATGCCAACAGAGCTGAGAACTCCACGTACTCAATAGTCCAACAACAAAAAGCAGAGACAGAACACAGACCATCAAATTAAGACCCATCAGATCCTAAAGCTTTCCTCACAATCCAGCCTATTAGTCTCGTGCTTTGCATATTTTTAAAAGACATTATGACAGGAAGAAAGACACACAAAATATTCTCTTCAGATGGTTTAGAAAAATTGTAAATGGAACTGCAGAATGAGGCTTTTACGTCTGGGTTACTCTGATAAATCAGGCTACTGGCAGTCTCAGGTAATGTAAATCACATGGTGCAGTTTTGATGTGACAAACGCATTGATCTTTGCTGAGAGCTGTTTTGCATCATTTGAAATACACACCAAGCCAGGCCTAAGGGAAAATGCTCTTAACCTGAGATAAACTTCTCTATTGACTTGAGCCAAGTTCTGTTGCAAAATGCAAATCCTGAAACTTTCTTCCAGATTGTTTTTTAATTAACACCTTGCTCAGAGCTAATTCACAGCCTTTAAAGCAAGCCGGTGAGACACTTTGATCTCTCTCCTTCCTCACCAGACATTTTGGCTGATGAGGAAAGCTTCCTCTGGGGTTCCTGTTTAAACACTTGTGGGTCATGTTAACCAATACTAGCCTGGGTTTATCTTCCACTGCCTCTCTGGGGGTGACAGAGCAGCTCACCTGCCAAGTACAGGTATGATCTGCCCCATCCAACACCTGCTCTGTGCCTGTGCTGTTCGGGCGCGTTGTGTTCTGCATCATCTGGACATCCCCGCTAACAGTTCTTAGAGTGTTTTTTCACACATTTATTATCACATTCCAGGCCTTTTCCAGAGCTGCCATTAGTTGCTCATATTGATAAACAGCCAGCACGGCAATCCAGCTGAAAGCAGTCAGGTTTACAGATTCTCTCTTCCCAAAAAGGGACACAGAACCCGGAGCGTGAGAATCAGCTCTGCAGAAACCTCCCTCAGAACAGACTCCTGAAAGTCCAGGAGCTGCTTTGTAGGGCCTGGCATGAAACATGGCACAAAATAAAAGACTCTGAGTTCCCTTTAATGCTAAACATATTATGGTCAACAGGAGAAAAGAGGTCCTGGGATAAGCATGAACCTCCTGCACAGCTCCTGGCAGTGACTGCTGTTTGCTGTCACCTGGCAGCTCATGAACTCACCTGGGCTTGGATCCTGCACAAGTTACACAAAGGCTACAAGTGGACTTTGTGCCTTTAGGAGTTATAATAAATAGATTATCCTCTTGTATTTAAGATGGTGATCTTGGCATCTACATCTCTCCCAAGGGGAGAGATTCTGCTAATCCAGAATCCCCTGACTTATTGCACAAAATGCATCTGGGGCTTGGATCTCTCAAGCAGGGCAGGAGCCATGAGGGCAGCAGAAACTTGATTCTGTAGCACATTTCAATTTCAGTTTTATATCTATCTATCTAGCTAGCTATATATAGCTATATATTGATATATATATGTGTGATATCCAGATATAATTCATTGCATTATGGCTCTACAGAGAATAGACCAAAAATGACAATTCCACCCCACATGCCCAATCTGTTCCGTTCCCACTTTTTTTTTTTTTTTTTTACAAACTTCTCAAAAGAGCTGCATTTGTCTTTCTCACTTTCACTTACCTAAAAAACTCTTTCTGGCCTGCTGGATGCAAGGCAGAGTGTGATTAGCTTTAACCAAATGCCCTCTCCTAATCTTGCAAATTGTTCCTATGGAGAACATATCCTACAGAAATTCTTACATGTGCTGACTCCAACCAATATCTGCAATGTAAGTGCACCAACTCAGAACTTTACAGTCTGTTCAAAAATGCACTTTATCCAGCAGTTTGTTTGCATGCTTTTACTTTTTGGAGTGCCATCCACTTGACATTTTGCATGAATAATAACGATAAAAAAATCTTTCAAATAAACCGAAACAATAAGATTGTTTTTCTCTGTTGTTGGTTTTGTTCTTGTTGTTATTATTATTATTATTATAGAAAAGGTAAGTTGGAAGTACAGTTAAGTAGCCTAAAATCTTGATTCTGTTCCTTGAGACACCAGATATCAGAACAATTGACATTTTCTACTGATTACACACAAGGTAATCCACAGAAAGAAAAACAGGAGTAAAGAGATGGAAAACTGAAGGGAGGGTTTCACTACTGCTGCTGTTGCCTGAATGTTAATCAATAAAGCAATAAATAAGCTGCCAAATTAGGCATATTTTAGCTGTGCATTTCAGTCATAATTCCCTAGAGCACGTTTATGCAGAGAAAAAAGTTGATTTTTTTATTGAATTTAAATTGAAATTTAAGCCTTAGAAACAAAATACAGATCTTCAGTTAGCAGTGGAGGAATCCTTTCTTTCCACTTCAAACACAGAATAAAAATGTCTTTCTGCTGCAGCATTCAGGAATGTAACCTTCTCTAGGAGTTTACAGAGAACATTTCTTTTAGTTTTTTGTTGTCCCTGTGAATGAGTTTGAACAAGTTCAGTGTAGAAAAAGCAGAGAAGCAACAACTTGATTTATATACTTCAAAAAGAACTGAACTAGACCTCTAACTATAGAGAATACAATGTGTTCAAAGCCTTAAGATGTCAGCTATTATTGTCTTGCACCCTTCCAGGAATGCAAGACTTGTTAGACAAATTCCTGGCTGACCTGGAAGTCCAGCTTGGAGTAGGAGGATTGATAGGAGACCTCCAGAGGCCCTTTACAACCCCCAAATCTTTGATTCTGGGTTTCAAAGTAGAACAAAAACCCCAAACATGTTTTCCTTTCATTATTCTGTTTTCTTATTCTATTTCATAAACATGGTTTTAAAAACAAACAAGAAAGAATGAAAGAAGTGTGTATTTTTCAAGAAGGAATATTTGTGAAAGCAATCAATTGACAAATAAAGGACAGTCTGAGGACTCATCCTAGTAGAAAATTAACAATAATTAAAAAATAAATAATGTGAAATCCATTCTATTTAAAAACAAACAAAAAAAGCCCCAAATTAGAAAAGCATTTATGTTGCTATAACAGATAAACTAAACATTACATAATGGAAGGAAAAAGACAGTCTGTACCACATGAGGAGCCCAGAGTCTTCTGAAATACAGCTCTGCATTGGAGCAGAAAACTAACTTGGATAATCCAAAAGCCAATTAATTACTTGGAATTAAAAGTAAAGAAAAATTCTTTAGGAATTAGAGCAATCTGCTGCTTCAGTTGTTTCCTCCTGCCCTGATTCATTAATACATATCTGCTATTTTTTGAGAATGTTAAAACAGGGAGGCCCATTGACCATTATTAGGTAAGATGATCTAAAAATTCTTTCATGATTATCCAACATGAATTATTTTTAATCTGAAATTAATGCAGAGAGCAGACCTTTCCAGATGCTTCCATCTCCATCCTGAATCAGGCTCTCCAGAGGGGTGGGGGCTCTCCAAGCTGTGTCACCCCCACTCTGTCTTTGCAGGAACAGAGCTTTGGAAGAGAAGTCACAGACATTACACTGCACATTTTAGTGTCTTAGTTTTCCCAAAGGAACCCTGGAGGGACCAGCCTGCTTTATTAAACTTTAGAGGAATTACAGAGCCTGATCACAATTAATTCCAAAATATGTTTTCTGAATTGCCTTTTTCCCCAGGGGAAGGAATCTCGCATGACAAAGCAAACTGAATTCACCTTTTCAGTGCAAAGCGGCTGCCTCCCAGTTTTTAAAAAGTGCCATTTTCCATTGATAACAGCTCCTGAAAGTGGGCTTTATTTCTCATTATTGATTGTGTTCATGAGCTTTTCAAAAATGGTCTGAACTCCCCCATGCAAGCCCAAACTCAGCTTTTGGTGAATGTGCACAGGGACCATCTTCACCAGCAGCCAAGGGTGGAGCAGGGAGCTCAGCACATCTCAGACCCCCAGTGTGGGACCACCAACATCTTTTCTGATATTTAGCAGAACCATTGCCCTTCCCACCACAGTTTGTGGTTGAAGACCCTTCAAAGGTCTTGAGTGATCCCTTTTCTCCAGGCTGAGCCCCTTTCCAGCTCCTCCAGCCACACCTCACAGGACTCATCCTCCTCAGCTTCACTGCCCTCCTCCTATCATTCCAACCTCCTGCTCTGAAACAAATAAACAATCAAATACAAACCAAAATTGGTAACAGCAGCAGTTTCTCGCCATTATATCCTTACAAAAAATATTCTGTTTGCCATAAATGCTCCCCCCAGCAACAGAGAAGCCTCAAGATAAAGGGAAATGGGCGTGACAGGGTTAAACAATATCAAAGATTATTTTCATATTCAAATACTCATGTTTTTCTGTGTTCCTGAAGCTTTATAAATAACATAAAAGCTAGCTGGCATAGCAAGAGACCTAATTATAAACAAGTCATAATTAAGCACCATCTCTAAATTATATAACATAATATCAATATAAGTGTATTCATTATGTAAATGGTTATTTTATTGCTCATTTAAAATACATAATGGAAATGCAGATGGTAGGTGGACAGCATGCTAAATAAGGGCACAAATGAAGGAAACGTATCTTGGCAGAAACAGGAGCTGTAGGTGTGAAAGAACAAGTGCAACACTTGGTTGCCTCTTCCATCACAGACAAGAATATTCACTTGTGAATTGGTTTCATGCATCAAATCCCAGTCTGGAGGTTTCAGTCAGAGTCATTCACCACATTTGCTTTGGCTTTCAGGACCCTCTCTCCTTTCTCTCTCAAAAGGGCATTGGAAGGATGAGGAAGACACAGGCACAACAAACTCTTGCTGTTTTCTCAACCAGAATCAGTTCAAACTAAATGCAAGAACTCCCCCTGTATGCAAAGCTGACCAGAAACATGGGGTTGGACAAGATACCTGAGGAGCTGAAAGATTTTCAACCACTTGAGCTCCTAAGGAGGCAGCCAGAGACTGCAGAGCTGATGTTTTCTGTGGGCCAGGCCAGGGAATTCTTCACTTCCACACCCCTGCTAGTCAAGCACATTTTGGAAAGCTGTAGGATGAAATAATAACAATTCATCACCCCAGCCCAGAGCTGGCTCCCCTGGATTCACTGCAGCTCAACTGTGTTTGTAGCTATGATCAGGAAACTTCCCTGGGTGACCCTTCCTGGGAGCTGTGGCTGTCACACCACCACAACCAGAGGCAGCAGCCAAGGACTCCCCATCAGTCCAGACAAACTTCTATTGAAAGCACCAATGGATGCCTTAGGATTTTAGCTTTTGTGTTTTTCATGTATTTATAATCCTGCAGTTTTTAGTGTGTAACTCTGAGCTCCACACACAGTGTGAGCTGCTGCTTCCCCATTTTGGGCAGACACAGCAATTCCTCTCTGGGCCTGGGGATCAAGGACACCTCACTGCCTCAGGCCCTGAGATGGAAACAGAAGTGAGCTGGGGGAGAGCAAACTGGGGTAAATTACTTCATTATCTGAAGCTGTAATTGGAAAATTAAGCCCCAATATGCAAATGGAACAAACTTATAAAAATATGAAAACCGGTGACCCATCTCCATTTTTGGGTGTCGCCCCTGGGAGGCTTTTTCTGCCCTAAATGTACCTGAAGGCCCTTCAATAAATATAAATGCTTTTTATTGTCTTTATTTTGTCTGGCCTCTGTTTTAAAGAGGCATCACAACCACTCCATCAGGCACCTGCTGAGTGCTCACACCCAATTTTGATGATTTTTTTTTTACTTGGCCAGAATGTGAAGCAACATGAGTTGGCATTTTCCAAATAGACCTCTCCTCCTCCCTCTCAGTATTAAATGTCTGTTTTATTTTACAAGCCCCTGGTTTCAGCTACTGAAGTTGTCAGCTTGTAGGCACTTAATAACAACATTTAGCTCTTCAGATTTTATGTAAGGAAAACATTAGTCAGTGCTTTAAAAAACAGTTCCTTATTTTGGGCTTCTTTGAGAAATTTGAAGTGCAAAAATTAGCAGCTGTCATCATGAAAACCAAATATTTAAATATCCTTTAAAAATAAATATTCTACCAAACATTTACTCAAATCTGTTCTGAGTGCTACAAAAAGCTTCAAGGCAAATGCAAGACTCACTCCCTTCAGCTTCACTCCAAGCTGCTTTTTCCCCCCAAGAAGCTCAGCACAACCTTTGCAAGCCTTCATTTGAGACATCTCCTGTCTAAAATTCTTAATTCTGAGAATGATACTGCTGATTCTTGAGCAGGATTCATAAGTAATAATTAATATCTCTACAGCACTGGTATGTCTGGCTGTCCCACACAGCTCATGATTTACAGTTTGTTGGTTTCCCAGCACATTTGATTCTGTAGTAAAAGAAAATAATCCCTGACCCTGCAGAATGATTTGGGCTGAAAGGGACCTTAAAGATAATCTTGATGTCTTTCAGTTTATCAAAAACCTCCTCCTATACCCAGCAGATCTTCCAAATCAGACTCGAGAGAGGAGATCTTGGTTTGCAGACACCAGACTTGACTGAAGCACAAGTTGGGGACTCTCCTGTCCATTTGGCTTCCTCACAGCAGGTTTGGCAAATGCCTCTTTTAAATTTACTAACATTTAAATAAAACCCCAGAAACTGCGTGGCTCCCTGGTGTTCACAATAACAACCTAACCAGAACACCACAACCCCCAGGGCATATCAACAACCAAAAAAATCTTTCAGACTAAAATCAGTGTGTTTCAACATCAATTCTCAACAGAATCCCCAGGCCTCCAATATTTGAGCTGTGCTGGGAATACTTAACCTCATGCTTAGATCTCACAGTTTAATTTGCCTTATTACCACCTTTGGACTCAAGTCCATCCTGAAATCCTTAAAAAAACTAGATTTCTCAAGGGAATAATTTGTTTAAATAAATTTTAAATGAGTGAAAGCTTTGTGGAGTCAGATGCCCAGCTCAGCAGCATCTGAGCAGCAGAGCAGTTCCCTCACTCGGGTCCTGCCTTTGCAGACACATCACCACGTGCTTGAAAATGCACCAGGAGCAGTCCCAATACCTGAAAGGGGATTGATTCCAGCATAGAAAAGTGGACTGGAATTAAGGCAGCTGGATGTTAAGTAGTTTTATTTACTTTATTGTGTAAGATGTACTCAAAATGCCTAAGGGTTTTTTTTTTCTTCTTTCTAGACAGGAATGAGGTTATTCCCTACAGGTATCACATTTGTAGACTGGAAACCTTGGTTTTACTTTCCAGACAATTCTTCCTTGAGTAGCATTTTATCCTGAAATATGTTCAGACTTTGATTGTTACAAAAATCTGACTCAATTTTTTCATTTTTGATGCTAGTTTCTTGGGTTTTTTTAAAGTGACTACCAGTTTCTGCTCCTAAGTCACGATAGAAATAAGTTAAAAACCATTTTTTATCCTGTCACCTCCCTATCCAGGAGCAAGGAACTCCAATGTAGACTTCCACAGAAATACCAGAACAAGCTCTCCAATGCTACAGAGACAGTGTAGAACATACAGACAGTTTATTTTCTGGAGCCCTTACTCTGAGATTGACAAAAAAATCTCAAATAAACTCAGCTGGGCTTTAGCCTTTCCAGCCATGCAGCAGAGCAGAAGCCCAGCTCTGGAAATCTCATACCTGAAGCATGACATCCACATCAGGTCTGTGACTGCATAAAGATGGCAATTAATCTTGTGCTGAAAGAGATTTAATTTTGCTGTCTTGAGGCGTACAAAATTTGATTTATATTCAGAAAAAATGGAGCTATCTTTTCCAAGGGATAATCTGGATTTTATTCATTAAGTGAATGAAATTACGCAGTGTGAAATTCCAAGTGTGAGCTGCTGTTTAAGTGCTGTGATTTGCTCAAAGAATACTCAATAAATACTTTATTATGGTTTCTGGACTCTAATTAGCTGCTCAGAGCAGGCTGAATCTCTGTGACTATATTTGTCCAATGGTCAAAATCCCATTATAACTGGTCATTTATATACAGGAATGTAAATTGTGTTTTCATCATAGCCCCTCCATCACAAAATTAAAAAATAACTCATTCATTAGTAATTACCAAGTGCTGATACACAGGGTTTTTTTGTGGGTATTTGTGCTGCAGAAGTCTGGCCAGAGGGATTAAAGCTATTAACTGAAAGGTGGGTAGAAAAACTGCAGCAACCTGCATCATGTATTATAGATCTCCTGAGAAATCCCAGTGGCAGCCAGGCATGGGAGGAGAAATTTCCTCCTCAGATCCTCCTGGAAACAGCTGAGTTGGGCATTCAGAGCAGGGAGAGGCAGCAGATCCCCCCAAAGTCAGGCTGACATCAAGGTAAAGTAACTGAATATCACCACTAAATGCAATCCCAGGGGGGGAAATCTGCACTGAATTTCAAACACTTTAATCCATGTGTGAATTGAAAAGGAAGGTGGTGGAAAAGCGAGGGTAATATTAGATTCTAGAATTTTAAGGATAGCGATAAGCCATTGTGTGAGGGTCTGGAGGTGACATTTCAGCTAAAGAAAGAAAATTCAGCCCCTGGTTATTAAGTTTAAAGTACCAGTTTCAAGACTGTGGAGTCAGGATATTTTATACCTCAATAAAAACAGCTGTCCTACAAGCACAAGCTGCATTATGTTGTCTTTAACCTCCATCATCCAAAGTCATATTAACATACTAAAGTTAGCTCCAAATAGTGAGAGAAAAATACTTAATAGATCTCAGAATCAGAAGTGGGATTTTTAACAGTGAAAATAAAAACATCTCTACAACCATACAGTGCTCATGAAACTTGCTGTGTCTAATCCTTTTTTCTTCACACCATTTGCCATAATTTAAGTGTGAACTGGGAACTCCTCCAAACTCACTCAGGAAGATGTTTCTTGGTTTATTGGGTGAATTCCAAAATGATGGTGTTTTAGGGAACGGGAAAAATCTGAAAATTCAACAGCTCACAGAGCAAAAAGGCAAAATATTTACCCCACTAGAGATGCCTGGAGGTTAAACTGATTACTTAAAGCAGTGTGGTCTGATGATTTGGTTCTGGACTTGTCCAAAAGGTTCAGGTTTATTTTATTTTCCCTTTCCCTGGGAAAACTGGCAGAAGAAGTGTTGTGGAACCCTTTTTCTTTCCAATTTTTTATTCAAGATACTCCAGAGTTACTTGATTTTGTTTTGCTAAGAAACAAACTGGAGACCCTAAATCCTAGTGCCAAGTTTTCCAGCAAAATACAGTTAATTTCTACAATTATAATTTCTCTACATTTCACCCAGGATTCTTTTCTCCCTGCATTTCACACCAGGGACTTTGGTGTGACTGTCAGCTAGAAAATTATCAATTAACTGAGGGAACTCTTCCCTTCTCTACAATTTCTCTCATTAGCAAGAAGAAAAGGAGGAAAACAAAAGAAACTTAAATTATTTATCTGCGTATTTCTCCATATAGACAAGATTCAATTATAAGAAAATCCACACATACCAGTCATGTCGTGCACCCCTCAGAGAAATGACATTATTGAGCTTGGGAAATGCCTCCATTGCTCCTCATTTTAAATGAGGATGCAAAAACATTATTAAACACAGTAATTTAAATAGAAAAACGGATCATTTCCAGGCAGAGTCCATTTGTATCCCTCTTTCCCAACACTTCCCCACAGGACAGGTGGGGATGGGATACTCATGTGGTAACACCTTTTCTGTGAGGCATCATTTTGTCTCCAGGTATTTGGATCTGCTTTGCCACAGGACTGGTAAAAAACAAAGGATGGAAAGGGGAAGGGAAGCAGTTTCACCAGGGACTCCTCCAGTCCTGGAAGAATTTATATATTCCAAATTTTAATATTGCAGCAAGCTCTGGTAGCACCCAAACTTTCACAGTGAAGTGGATGTTGTCAAAATCTACATATCCAGTGTGACCTATGAAGTGATATTAATTAATGCTGGCTCAAAATCCAACCCAACTCTATTGCTTTAAGTATTTGTAGTGTTAGTGATGTTAATGCCAAAATCAAGCCAATATCAAATGCCTTTTTGACATAAAATTTAGGAACTCAAGAGTGGTTCTTTGCTCAGCTGTTTCCTAAGCTGGGTAAATTATTCAATTTTTATTAAATAATCAATTTTCTCTTTTATGATTTCCCAGCTATAATGGAGAAGACACTTCACAACACTGGCAGAAGGACTACATTAACATTCACCCCATTAGCTGTAAACAACCGAGAGCAACTCTTCTCTAGGATACAAGAATTCTCCCTTCTTTTTATAGATAACAAGAGTTATCTATATATAATACAGATAGAACACAGTCCCTTTTTCCTTTGCCTTGGTATTTTTAGAAAAATCACTTGTGATGCTCAGTGAATTCAAGGAAAGGGGACCTGCTCCCACTGTTTGGAGTTTTCCAAGCAGACTGCTCTCCAGCAGCACAAGCTCTGTCATGCCCAGTTTAACATCAGACAGATAAGTGCTATTAAAAAAGCCCTAAATGTAATGAAATCGTAGTGGGGAAATGTAGTACTAAAGCAAATTATTATCTCTATATGATCACATGATGTGGAGGCTTTCTCCACTTCATAGTACCTTCAGATATACAGTTCATCCATGGAATTTTGAAAAAGATTTGCTGAATTATGATGCACATTTTTGAATTAAATGTATCTCAATTTTTTTTGATTTTGTTTGGTTTTTCTTCATTTGTTTTGGTTCTTTTACTAATAAACATGGAGAGATTAACCACGTTTGCTCAGTAAAACTAGCCAGCAATTTTTATTAATTTATTTTATTTGCAGTGTCTCCGTTGGAAGCAGCAGGGGGCTACACCTAATGATCTTTTGGATTTGGTCAGAATCAAAGGAATAAAATCTAGTAAAATCCATCTTAAACTAAACAATAATAAACCACTTCTAAGGCTGAACAACTGTTCAGGTATTTTCTTTTGTCAGACTTTTATGGTGACATAGATACCTTTAAGCAATATATTTTTAAAAATCATTATAATCTAGAAGGTGATGGAATGCCCCAGCTGTTTTAGGGTTGAGTGAGTTTTAGGCCTTTGGTAAGAACGGGGATATTTTAAGGTATTATGTCACAGCCAGACATAGTTTTACCCAGGGAAAGTTCAGGATTTATAGCTCTGCCTTCAAACACCAGACACGGACTTTAGATGAATAAAAATATATTGTTGAATTTAGGATTAATAAAAATAGGCTGTTAAACTCCATTTTCCTCCTGTTCCCCAGATTGGGTCTAACCATATACTGATAAATGTAATATATTACATCCTCTACATAATGTCTGTGTATATTTCTTGCTTAAAATTCCCTGCAGAATGGAGATAATTTATGTGTTTACCTCAGACACTCACGTAGCTGTCAACAGGTCCAGGGAAAACTCAAGAGGTTTCAGGAATCAGGAATGGTGTGGGCAGCAGGAGCAGGGAGGACATTCTGCCCCTGGACTGGGCACTGGTGAGGGCACACCTCGAGTGCTGTGTCCAGCTCAGGAAGGACATTGAGTGCTGTGTCCAGTTTGTCCCCTCAGTTCAGGAAGGACATTGAGTGCTGTGTCCAGTTTGTCCCCTCAGTTTAGGAAGGACATTGAGAGCTGTGTCCAGTTTGTCCCCTCAGTTTAGGAAGGACATTGAGTGCTGTGTCCAGTTTGTCCCCTCAGTTTAGGAAGGACATTGAGTGCTGTGTCCAGTTTATCCCCTCAGTTTAGGAAGGACATTGAGTGCTGTGTCCAGATCAGGAAGGACATTGAGGGCTGTGTCCATCTGTGTCCCCTCAGTTTAGGAAGGACATGCAGATCCTTGAGCACATCCAGAGGAGGCAGCGAGGCTGGAGAGGGGCTGGGAACACAAACCCTGTGAGGAAGGGCTGAGGGAGCTGGGGGTGTTTAACCTGGAGAAAAGGAGGCTCAGGAGTGACCTCATCACTCTCCACAACTCCCTGAAAGGGGCTGTGTCAGGTGGGGTTGGTCTCCTCACCTGGGCAACCATGGACAGAATGAGAGGACACAGCATTAAGATGTGCCAGGGCAAGTTTAGGTCAGAGATTAGGAAAAAATTCCTCACTGAAGGAGTCATTGGGCACTGGAATTGTCTGCCCATGGAGGCGGTGGAGTCACCATCCCTGGGGGTGTTTAAAAAAAGACTGGAGGTGTCAGCCAGTGCCATGGTTTAGTTGACAAGGTGGGGATAGGTCACAGGTTGGACTGGATGATCTCAAAGGTCTTTTCCAACCTAGTTAATTCTGTGATTCTATGATCTCCACTACAACAGGATGTTGGTGTTAACCAGGATGACTTATGTTTGAATTTATCAGTTCCCTAAATGGGTTACAGTTATTAGCTGAGATTAGATCTACACAAATATCAAAGCATTTGAACTGTTCTGTCCTTTACAGCTTCAGTCCCTGGTGTCTTGCTAAGATATTTCCATTTCAGCTTGAAAGTACACATCATACTGATTTACAATTTACACTCCTACAATTTAAATACCCATCCTGTCAATCTCACCAAGTACTCCATTATTCTAGGATTTATTTCAGAAGTCTGCTAGTTTAGAATTAAGCAATTCATACTAATTTTTTCCTTTGTTCACTTACAGTTTTCTTTATCTTAATCTTTTCATTATCCCATTGTTATTTTCAGATATGAATTACTACCTATATAGTCTTTATTGCATCACAAATAACACCCATATGCTGAATTAACCTTGGAAGGAGCCTCAGCACATCAGGCAAGCAGGACATATGAATAGATATTTTTATTTCCCACTCATTTAGGCATCAGTGGTCCCCCAGGCCCCTGGTTATCCCAGAGACAAATTGGCTGGAGAGCCATGCAAGCATTTATTTTCCCCCTAACTCAGGGATCGTGGTTCTCCTTCCAGTCTAATTATGTTCCTTTAAACTACAATTAGTTTTTCCTGTTTACCAATTAGCCTGGAGGATTTTCTGAATGTATTTTGACACTCAACCACAAGGTACTTGCAGAAAGTGCAAATTATGAGCTAAGAATTCATTTGTAATACAGTGGAATCTAAATAAAGAATGAATACTTAGTAATTTATTCATGTGGTAACATCAACTACATAGAGTAATTCTTGTAAAAATCAATGCAGTCTTATTTCCTGGCAGTGACATGTGGATTAAAAAACAAACCCAAACATACAGAGTAATTTTACAAATAATGTAACTATTTAAAAAAATTCTCTATAATGCAAACAACTTGCATTATCTAAATTGTTTTGTGTGATATTCCTTGTCTCTATTATTAGTAGTAAATATAAATGCTGAGTGTAGCATTTCCTTTCAGCTGGTTCCATTGTTGTTATCTGTATGTTAAAAACATAATGAAGAACTCTTCCCACGAGCTCCCTTGAGGCAGTGAGATCCTGGGGGCAGCAGGAAAATCCTTCTTGCATCACATTTAAGGAATAATCTGATGATTTTGTAGTGTACAGCAATCAACAGCTGGTGAGTTTGATTAAATATTGAAGCTGAGGCATTTAATCAATCCTGATAACCATTCATGGGAGGCACATTGAGGCTCAGGCATTTAATCAATCCTGATGGCCATTAATGGCAAGAACTATATACCACAAAGCAATAAAGATTAGGGCTATTATACAAAAACTGTGCCACAGGAAAAGAGAAAAGGGAAAAAGGGAAAAATATCTTCCACTCTTTCAGAGGATGGGCCCTGTTAAAGTTCTTTGGATGTTCCAAAGAGATCATCAGTGCTTCACTCTGTCCTTGACATCCATGTACTCTGGGTGTTGGTAATGTGGTGGTGGGAACAATGTCCACAATACCTAATTTAGCCATTTTGGAAGTAAAATGAGAGAAGAGAGAGAGAGAGAGAGAGAGAGAGAGAGAGAGAGAGAGAGAGAGAGAGGGAGAGATTAGAGCAACCAACAGAGAGCAGAGAGAGGTTGGGAAGTTTTCTCCTTCCCAAGAACTAATGAGGTCCTTGGAGATGCTGTGGCCAGCAGAGCCATCCAGCCAGGTATTCCTGCATCCCTGTCTGACCACTCAGTCAGGAGCTGCCTTCCCACGGGGCCTGGCAGAGATTGGCATTTGACACTGTGTGAGTGGGAAAGAAGATTAAAATTCTGTGTTTCTGCTGCACAACTTTTTACACACACACTGCCCCCCCAAAAACCCAAACCCAGAGGAAATTATTCTTCTTTCCCACCCAAATAACTCCTAGAGAGAATAAGATCCTCTAGATTTTGGAATTTTAGTCTATTGAGGTTATATGTGAGTTTTTATCCAGTGTTTCCTTACAAATAAGAGCCTTCCAGCTGCTTCTGATGAGCAAATGCTGCAGTCAATACACCTTGCAAAATTTTTGGTGTGTGAAGTGAAATCAAAAAGCTTTCCAAATTAAATAAACTGATATTCAAACCTGAACACTGTGGGCCTCCAAAATATATATATATCTCCTCTTTTTTAAAAATAATCTCTATTGGGAAAAAAATCCTGCCATTTGATGAAGGCACCATTGATACTTAAGCAACTCTTCTCATAAAATTTTACTAAAGGATGGGCAGATTTTCAGGGGCAGAATTCCTATTGTTAAACAACTAAGAATACTTTTGGGTCATACAATCTTATTCAGGAAGCAGAAGCCAAATGTCTCCTCAAAGAAAACAGGCCAGGTCATACCCTAATTAAATGAGGTTTAAGAACTTGTCTTGAGATAATTGTTCATTACAAGGACTCCCGACCTTGCTAAAGGATAAGCCCTGCTCCTTGTTGGGTTAAATATTTGTTTACCTTCCTTGGCTGTTCAATTTGTAGCTTAGGAATGTGCAAAGTCTCCGTGTTAGTGTACTTGCATTAATGAGAAATGCACCTCATCAATGCTGGTGCATCTCCCCTTCCCCTTTCCCTGTCCCTCCCTCTCTGCTGCTCACAGCTTTCATGGAAAACCATTCCAACAAAACCCAAAGCAGTGGCCGCAATGCATTCACAGCCTCCTACAACCATGATTATCATAATTACAGTGTTAAACCACTGTAATCTTACCTGTTAAACACACAAAAATTTGTTTTTCCACGATGGATGTTCTTCACATGTATAATTCCAGTGCTGTATGTGCAACAGGAATGTAATAAAATTGTCACGTATGAGTGAGTTTTACAAGGTACAGTTCCAAGAGCTGCTAATTGAAAGCCATTCTCAGTATATTCAAATTTTCCAGGCAGTGCTATCAGTGGTGTCACTGTACACATTGTTATTGCTTTTCCATTACTTCTGTATTTTGTATTCTCCTATGCAAGGCAGGGTGGATTCTATCAATTAATGAGGAGACACAGGGAAGTGTTCCACTTTCAGAGTGCAGTTACCATATCCAGCTCCTCCTTCCCACAGGTTCCTACTGGGGTAGTTCAGTGGGCCCAATAAATAATATTAATAACTGGGTCCTCAAATTTAATATCAGAGAATTTGCACACACTTCCCTTCAATTGTCCTGCTCCCTGGGAAGCAGAACTCATAGAACAATCATTTAAAAAATATTAAGAACTGGAAGACAGGTGATTATATATAGTTGCTAGGTTTATTTGCTTTGTACTATTTTTTACTGATTCTGATGGGCAAATCCAAAGTATAACTATTACAAAATACGTAAAATAATAATTAATAAAAGCAGGAGTACAGCTCAACAACTATAACCTCTTGTATCCACCAGTCACCAAGACTGAAAGAAGTCCTTCAGAATTAATTTAGCTTTTCTCAGAATGCTGCTGACTGCAGGAGATTTGCCCAGGTCAAGAGGACATTTCAGTGTATAACCACACTGCAAAACTACCTGAGCTTTCCCAGGTACCATGGGCAGTCAAGCCACTTGTGAGGGGAAAAGCATTTCTATTTTTAAGATAAAACAGGAAGAAGGCAATCTGGGGGCTTTGTCTTTTCTATAGATCTGATGACAGATCCTTCTCAAACCCCTAATCAAAAATGAAATCTTTAAATTATTAGAGGACAAAGTTGCCAACCTGAAGGTTGATTTGAAAATTCTGTTTTTAAGATTAATGGTCCAAATCAGGCTGCTGGCTGTTCTAGCATGGAGTTTGGTGTTCTGAACAATGTAATTTTCCTTCTCCAAGTGAATAAAAATGTCAAGGGCCTCACATTTGAGGGGGAAAAATGGCCACTGCAAAGCATTGAGAAAAGCTCTGTCACACCAGCTACCTTGAAAGGAAATTCATATCAAATACACAAAAATGAGAATAGACACAAATATGGGAACCAGGTGAATTTCATGGCAGCATTGCATTGGTTTGAGGTTATTTAATGAAAAAAAGGAAGGTTTGGGAGATGAAGGTGTAATTATTGAAGAGAGCATAAGAAACTACAAACTTGAAAGTGAATGAATAGGACTGCAGGGAAGAAAAGAAGAAAGAATCCAAACCAGTTGAGTTATTTCAGGGAACATTTCTTTAGTGAGGCAACAAAGGGACCTTTGAAAGTAGAGTTGGGCACCTACTTAAACCAGCCTACGTGGGAATAATATCAATTAAAATAGAAGTTCATCATTTTAGCAAGAAGATAATAGAATGCAACAATAGAATTATTAAAAAGAAAATGTCTGGTTTAAAATATTTGAGTGCACAGACAACAGAAAATGAAATGCTGATGGATGTGTGCCTGCTCTGGGTGTGTGGGGAGGATTACCATGGTCCTGAGTGTGTGGGAATTCAGAAACCCACCAGATATTCAGATGTATCAGCAGATGGATCAAGAACTTTGCAAATAAGACCTGAAGAGAGAAGAAATAAAGTGAGGAAATAAATAAAATTGAAGCAAAAGATTTTCTGTGCATTAGTTCTTTCTTCAATAAATTTTCTGGTGACAATAATGAAATATGGCTGGGAGAACTGTAAGCATAAAATGAAGGTGAAAGATGTCATTTCTAGCCTCAGATCAATGTCATTTGAAGCAGCCCTAATCATTAATTAACAAGGGAATTCAATTTTTACTTAATTAAAATATTGGACTAATAATAAATCTTATTCTGTAGAGAAATAGCTCCACGTTCATCAGCTTAGTGTGTATTGTTGAGCTGTGCATTGACTGACCTGGCTGATATCAGATATTATTTTATCTTCCCATCTCCTTCATGGGAGAAAAGAGCCCAGATCATCACTCCAAGGGCTCCAAACCCTGCTGATGTGAGCAGAGGTCAGAGCTGAAATGCATAAGTGCCTCCAGGTTCCCCTTCACTCTCCACTAAATCCACTTCTGCAAAAAGGTTTCATTTTCTCAGTACAATTTAGGGTAGTACTTAAAGTCCTACAGTGCCGGATGTGCTGTGCTGGAGAGACGACAACCACTTAAAAGAGTTTATTTTATATTTTACAAACTTTTATTTATCTCTGTTTCATGTTTGACTACACAGACAATTGGCATTAAAAAGACAAGCAGTAAAACCTTGTCATTTTTTGTAATTACTGAGAACAAAAAATGATTTTCTATATTATGGATTTGAGCATTGTTTTATATTTTGTTTTAGAAACACATCAACCGACAAAATCCAGAAAATTGAACATGATCCACTTATTCCATCCTCTTACAATATTTTATGGGGACAGAAATAAAGTCACAGCACCTAGAAAATACCCTGAATCTCTGGCAATTATTCACATAATACTGTGGAGTTAAAGGAGAAAATGAAAAGGAAGAAATTTATTATCATTGTCCTATGAATTCACAATCTGTACATCACTGTACATCACCCAGAATACATGTCAAGCCCTTATGACTTATTTGAAAGGAATTCTAATGACATAATCATTTCAGCAGAAATGATTAGTGACATTGAGACAGAAAAATAATTACTGTCAAAATATATAGAAAGCTGCATTCATTTCATAGAGAAGTAGGAAAAAAAAAACCCAAAACTGAGACACATTGAGATAATTCCTGCAAAAATGACAGGTGTTTCCAAACTAAGCAACAAAAAACGTCAGTAGGATCCTACATCACTCCAGGGCAAAGATCTGCAAATTAAAGTAGATCAATAGTAATTTATGCACATGACAATTAAAAAAAAAGCAGGAAAGTGTCTGAAATATGAAAGCTCTACACAAGCATCATCTCTACCTGCTTGGAGGACAAAGGAAAAGTGATCAAAGGATTTTTTCTAAATAAAACTATAACTACGTATGTCTAAATAAGACTACAACTGTTCAGAACAGGCGAAATGTAACAAAAGTGGCAAAGGGATGAGGCAAAAGGAAGTGAGAGTAACCACACAAATTAATAACTATAAAAAATCTCAGATTACTGTGCTCTGTTGCTGGTAAAATAAATTACTATTTATCTTACAACCTTTCAATACATCTCCACTCTTTTGCAGCATCTCTCACTGCATGGCCCTCGTTAGTGTTAATTGTGTGCCATTACACTTTGCCAATGTGCTGCTCATTCCCAATCCCTATTTATCTGTTGAAAATGCATACTCTTTCCATTGAACAGCAAGTTTAAAAAAAAGTCTTTTATGAAAAAAAAAATGCATCAAGGGTTACCAACAATGTTTCTACGACAGATGAAAGCCTTTTATTTTACTTCCCTACAGCTGAATATCCCACAGATTTCAGCTTCCTACATGCCAAATATCCCCATGTCTCTTTGGAATCAGTGGCAGGAAACCGAGTGTAACATGTACAAAGAGACAGACAGAGTCACAGATGGTGTCCCACAACTCTGGGATTGGTTTGTTTGCTTTCACAGATGATGCTGGTGTCTCTAGAAATGGATTTATTTCCCATTTCTCTTGTATTATCCTGGTTCTGAATTTTTTTTAAAAATCCAGAATATCAGTGCACTTATGACTTTGGCAATTATTTCATAAATACTTTGAAAATGTTAAAATCCATTCAAGTATCTTCATAATGTGCCAAGTTTGCCTACAATTTAGGAGTTATAGAACTAAAATATCCAAATCAATATCCAGAAGGTATCACATCTTTAAACCCAATTAACTTATGTAGGAGCAGTTAATCCTTGGTGTCAAGCCCTGCTGCCTTTTTATTTTTCTCCCCTTAAGTAATTTAAAAGATAATTTCCCTGAGGATTTAAAAGCCCTGAGATGTGCTATATAGAGTAGCATCAGCTCTGCCTGGGAAGGACACAATTTACATGTCTTTAAAATAAATTGCCAGAGAATGGAATGCAGCCTTCCTGGATACTTCCATCATAGCACAACCTATTTGTTATCAAGAGAAGTGTCAAATCCAGATGCTAATTCAGGAAGGAAAAATCTTATAGACTGAACCATGAAAATGATAATACACAGAGAAAGAGCAGCAAAACCAAGGAAACTAAGATGATAAATCTGACTTGAGAGTATCTGTAATTAAAATGAGAGTGCACATAATAAGCAGGGTTTTGCAGATCTCACCTGTGGCAGATCCACCTGCCCCATGTTCAGCTGTCACTGCTGCTCCTCTGTGGCCTTGATCCTGCTCATCCCTAGTCCCTATAATTTACTGCTGAAAACAGTTTCATCAAATAACATGATTATATGACTGTTGAAGAAAATGGCAAGATATTTTCAAACATTAACTGAAAAATACATATTCTTAACCTTCATCTTTTGATTTCCCTGCACTCCACTGAGCAGCCACCCTCTTCATTTTAGCTTCCCTTGACTGCAAATATTCCACATTACTTTTAAAGGCCAAGCCAAACACACTTTTGAGCCAAAATCAAGTGGCTGGTCTTGAATTTAAATCCCTGCATGAGTTTTGTTGAGTTTATGGACACACTGGAGTAGCTGTACCTGCATGTCACAACACAACTGGCTTATCCCAAAGGAGGGAAGGTGTCTGCTCCAGATGTAAGACTCATATCCAGCAGCACAGCTTTTTCACCATGAGCAGAGTCAGAGAAAGCAGCACTAGAACCCACAGACCTCATGGCTTTCAAAATATCACCTCTGAGCTGGTTTTGCTCTAAAACTGAAAAAACCCAACGACTTAGATTCAATAAAAAAGGTGAGAAAAGTGACACTAACCATATATGTTTACACCTAAGATAAATCTCAAAAAGTTGCAATGTTCTCAATTTTACAGTGCTGGAGAAGACAGCATTTTGACAGAGTACTTAGGTATTTAGGGATTTATAACCCTGCTCCAAAGAAGAATTTTTTTTTTTTTAAATCACCTTTCTGGACTTACAGAGGAAAGACAAGTATTTCTAAGGAGGAATTATCTTATTTTAAATTCAATGTGCTAAATAATTTAGCGCAGTGTGCTGCTTAGCAGAACTTTCTGTTCCCAAAGAAAAAGACCAATGTCTAATCAAAGTTGTCCACCTGGAAAATTGTGGTGCTTGTTCAATGTTATCAGAACAGGTTCATTTACTATATTGTACAAAAAAAGTCTTGTGTATAAAACATTATCCTGATATGGGATTACTCTTGTAAGCAGCCATTCATTTGAGAGCATCCTACCCTTCTTAAAGCACTGAGTTCTTTGACAGGAATGGCAGTGAGCACTGCACCCTAACCACAGACAGGGATAATCACAGCTCAAATCCCAGCAGAGCTGACCAAGCTTCACCTCTTAATATTCACCTTAAGCTCTTCACCTCTTATTCACCTTAAGCTTCACCTCTCAATACCTGGAGTTCAAATGTGTGATGTATGAGGGGAGCTCAAGGAGATTTTGAACTCCCAGCTGTTCACTGGGGTCCAGTTCACTGTCTCTGCAGTGCTCATTTTATCTGTCCAGGACTCCTTCCCTGGGGTTCCCCTGTCTTTGTCCTGAGGGCAGGGCTGGCTGCAGTTCAGGACCTGCCTACTCACTCAGCTCCTTGCAAATCCCAGCAAAACCTAAAGGAGCAAACTCCTGCAGCATCTGGGGAGGAGGGGATGGAGGCAGTGATTAAGGGAAACAGAAGGGTTTAATAACTGTGGGATTCCTGCAGAGTCACCAGGCAGCAGAAACCACCAAACAAGGCACTGTCCTTTGCCTGCTCAGCCTGCCTGAGCACACAAGGCAGCAATCACCCACAGTGGGGCACTAGAAAAACTGAAAAGTTGTGCCTGCAGAGGAATGAAAACCCACTCCTCCTCCCACCAACATCCAATCACTCTGTGACTTATGCTCCTTCCCCAAGAGACAGGAATCCTTAGGGCACCACGGCAGTCTTTATTCACAGATGGCCCTCTCTGTTTAATGAGTATGAAATGACTGAAGGAACAAGGAATTAATTGGGGGAGTGATCACTGTTAGGCAATCAGACAAGGCTCTTGAAACCTGACATCCTGCATCCTTAGCCAAACATGGTAAAGAGAGTGTTCATGTCATCTGCTGAGCAGAAATGGTGATACAGGACAGATGAAATACAGTTTCATATTGTAAGGGACTTACTTTAGCAATAGCATGAAAAGCAAATGGAAAATGAAAATTAATGATAGCACAGTTTGCTCTCCCATATGCTTTTCCATCTCACTATTTCACATGGCACCATAAATGGTGTCAGACTGGCTTTCCTACAAGCAATGAGCCATTGAGTAGATTCTTAGCAGATACCTAACAAGATGCACTTCTCTAATTGACTTCATTGTTGGAGTGATTAATGAGATCCAACTTCCCTTCTTGATATGAAATGTGCCCAAGTTGTTCCAAGCATTGTATGAACATTTTCCCCCTGAACGCTTGTATGCAGTGAGAGGAGATTTGGAAGATGAAATTCATAGTCTGTTTTGGAAGAGGGAACATGTGCATAAATGTCCTGATGAATCTCAAGGTGAAGTGAGTTTTCAGCTTTTTTTATGACACATTTTTGTCATTGTTATCTTCAGTGATGGCTGGAGCTGACATTCTTATTAATAACTTTTCAAAATAATTCTCCAGAAACCTGGTGAGGAGAGAGTAAGTCAAACAGGCTGGTACTCAAACAGTCTCACTGGACAAATCTCTTGTAATTGCAAAATTCTGATGATACAATAAATGTCTGCCCACATTTTCCAGATTTTTACTCTAACACAGGCTGATTCTGACGATGATCCCTCAAGAAGGAAAATCAAAAGAAACAGCTCAAGTGTGCAGGATGCAAAAAAGGAAAGACCAGAACAAACCAGAATCTGAAGGGCAACATAAATACATAAAAAAGCTGAAGGAATTGGCATAATAAATGGAGCACAACCCGAATTTTAGCATGAACTACTAAACACAGCTTTCCAAAAGCATTTTTATCTGCTCCCAAAGGCAGGGAATTCTAAAACTGGGACTCTGGCTGTGGTGAAAGAAGCACAGGAGCAATTCCTGACTATCTGTCTCTGTACTTGGGAGTGATGCTGCCATTTTGTAAGGATTGCAAGACTCAAATATAGACTCTGTTTCAGGGAATTCATAATTTATGACAAGATGCAGTACCTTGATACCAAAAAAACAGGTCAGGGGGTGTACAAATACGGATTCAGGGGTTGATAATTAGTGCAGTTTCAATTGCATACCAGAATGGTGGGGGTGCACAGATAGTGAAATTTTTCTCCAGCCTTTCCATTCTGGAGTTTAACAAGGAATGCTGCTCTTCCAGATTAGAATTTTAAACTGAATTTCTCTTTCCCATTCAATTTGAAACATAGTTTTTCATTGTCATCCTGAGATGTGACAGCAATCAAGTGGAAATAGTGACCAGTAGCCCCAGTAAGTCATGACTGGGGAATAGTTAACTTGTCTGTAATTAAACATGGTATCTGGCAAAAAAGTGACATAACTAAAGAGTGGAAAAATTCACATTTAGCATAATTATTGATGATCACTTCAAGTGGAATTTTTTATTAAAGGCATATACAGCAAGGATGTGGATCATCCCACGTTCTGAAATTCCTCACCCTAAATAAATGATTTCTTCAGACCACTCAGACCACTGCTCTACAGAACATCCTCCAAATTCCCCAACCACTCCATGATTGCTTTACCAAATATCCATCCCACCCATGCCTGCAGATTTCTTAAAGTGATCACTAAAATTGGTATTTCTTGTAATCTCTAATGGAACTTCTAAATCACTTAGGAACACACTACAGTTTGCAAGAAACAGAACCAACACTGTATTTTAGAGATATAAGGGTCAGAAGGTAGCATCAAGCCTTACCCAGCCTAGTTCCTACAGTGGATGCTTTCAGAGATGAAGAATACAGAGGTAACATATATTATTGTGTCAGAATTTTAAAATCAGAGTGTCATTCATAGCCCACCTTTGGTTGGTTTTATTCCCACATTAACACCAACCAATCCAATATCAAATACTGTCTGCACTTTGCAAAATTGAGCTTCCTTTAGAGCAGCAGAGTCTTCCCTCAAGTGTTCCTGGACTTGTGCTTTGAATTGTGTTTCTGCTGAGGCAAAATAAGAACACATTACCTGATTTAAATGAATCCTACTCTTATTTGGTACTAATACAAGTACCTGTGCTTTTAGTTACACAGGTCCCCAGGAATGCCAATGAGGCACAGGCAAAATCAGGACAAAGGTGGTTTAATATCTGTGGGTGCTGACAGGACCTGTCAGCATAAACACCATGCACAACCACTGTCAAAATGCAAATAGTGAAAAAAGTCCTTAAGAACAGCTTATTACCATTGCTGACCTCGCTGGGAACACTGCTGTGCCAAGAGCTTCCAACAGACTGAAATGCAGAGATATAATTGGCTCTACAAAAGCTAAGCTTAGGGCTGCAACAAGAAAAAAAAAATGCTGTTTAGATGCTAATTGATCCTATAAAAGTACATGGAGGAGTGAATTGTGTCATTAAATTGCTGCACAGTTGGGTTTTTTGAGCTCCATGCTCAATTTAAAAAATAAAAATAAATGGATTTGAGCATACAGTGGATTATTAGAAACAATTTCTCCTATATATAATGAAAAAATAAATATCTTGCTGCCCTGCTGCTCCAGGTCGATGGGGCTTTGTGATGACTCCTCTTGGGCTCACACTGCAAACACCCAATAAAGCTGCTAAGCCATAACATGAGCCTTCAGCAACCTCACAGGAAAACCAAATAGGGTCAATTGTTGGGTCTAATTCCAGATTTGAATAGAGATGCATTCAGCTTTCTCCATTTGGGCACATTGCAAATACAGGCAATACCAATACCTGGAAAATGCATTCCTCTGTGCTGCTTTGGGAATATTTTGACTTTTGCTCCTTGGGCACAGACATGGTGTTGCTCTCCCTGCTCACAGGGAAGTTAATAATGTATTGAATGACAGATACAAGAAATGATACGTTGTGCATTTCTGTGCTCTCAGATCTGTTTGTTCTGCAAAGCCTTTTGTTCTAATATTTATAAGGTTCCACAGTAAAATATGTTTTACAGGGAAGCATTTAGAAGATATCAGACTTGTGAGTAAATTTCAGAATTTACTTACTGCATAATTTCAGAAATGACTTAAAAATATAACAAGCTGTTCATTTTAGGCTCACAGGAATATCTTGGGCTAATTACTCATAATTTTAAAAGAGATAAAACCAAAAGTCCTTTTCAAGGTTGGATGGGTCACTGGTCTACTGAGCAGCCTGGTCTAGTAGAAGTTGTCCCAGCCCATGGCAGGGGTTGGAACAAGAAGGTCTTAAAGATCCCCTCTAACCCAAATCATTACATGATTCTTCAGTAAAGGCCTTCTATTTCTCTTCCCCTTCTTTTCTAGTTCTTTACCCATGAAACTTGGTAAAATAAATCAAGAAACACTATTTAATGTGCTTGCTTTTATTTAGATTGCAGCTGTGGCAAGGCACTAATGTCAACCCTCTTTTGCATTAGACTCGAACAGGCAAAATTCCTGATCCCATCAGCTGAACCAGTAAATCTTCCCCAGACAGACAGTGCACAGTTCCAAGGGTAAAGGGGCAAGGACCTGATTCATGCCTGGTGCAGAATGTCTGAAGTGGTCCCAGCATGATCTGTGACGTGGGTAACTCACCAGGGACCTGGGAAGAATTGCCACCTGTAATTGAAGAGGTTGTTGAATCCAGCAGCTCCCAGTTCCCACAAATCCAGTTTTCAGATCCAAACCACCCTCCAGCTGGCCCCAGGCTGCCCTATGGCTCCGAGCACATCTGCTGTGACCCATCCTTTAGATTCCAGCAGCAGACAGGCCATGGTGGGGGTTCCATGCTGTAAAACCAAGCACAGCTTGGGGACAGCAAGGTCAGGCCCCACGTTCTTCCCTTGCCACTACAGATATCACAGAGTGACACGGTTTGGGTTGGAAGGGACCTCAAAGTGCAGCTCATTCCACCCCATCCCATGGGCAGGGACACTTCCACTGTCCCAGGTGCTCCAAGCCCTGTCCAGCCTGGCCCTGGACACTTCCAGGGATCCAGGAGCAGACAAAGCTGCTCTAAGAACCTGTGCCAGGGTCTCACCTCCCTCCCAGGGAACAATTCTTCCCCAATATCCCATCCATCCCTGCCCTCTGCCAGTGGGAACCCATTCCCCTTCATCCTGACACTCCAACCCCTTGTAAAGAGTCTTTCCCCATCTCGTTGCTCCTTCAGGTACTGGAAGGCCAAAATTAGGTCACCCCAAAGCCATCTCATTTCCAGGCTGAACAATCCCAATTCTTTCAGCCTTTCCTTACAGGAGAGGTGCTCCATGCCTCCAATCAATTCCAAATTGATGCTTTCTGTGAAGAAAAGATACCTTCCCATCTGCACTGCAGATCCTTCAATAATAAATATTCATATATAGTGGTGCATTTTAGCAGGGAAGCATACTGGCACTGTGATTAAAAAAAATGGAATTTTCTGCATGTTGAGCAAAGAGCTTAATGCCTTGATTTAGAAATATGCATCTAGTTAAATCCAGGCTTACAGGTCTTCCTTGTACTGATGGATTTAAGTATGTGCTTAAGTGCTTTTCTGAAGCAGAGTTTAATAGATGGAAAACCTTTTGAAACAAGAAGACTGAAAATCAAAAAGCCCAGAAAGAGGGCTATTTAAATCTTCATGTAATCCTATTTGCTCAAATATTTACAAGATTCCTTTTCTGTCAACAGATAAAAATATCATTATTTTAATAACTGTAGAGAACAGGTTAAACAGATAAAGGAGCGGACCAGGGAAAATTAATTTTGTAAATTCCATGTGCTTGTAAATCCTATTTGCCCCTCACTACTTGACCCTAGAAGCCACGACTAGGTAGTCTCAGACTGGGGCCTGCTCTACACCACATCTCAGCAGGAATTAATACTATTCACTTCATGACAACTCATTCAAGCTGATCTATCAGAAGAGGAGACAGAGAATAGAGGAGAAAAAGAAGCTGTTATTTAAAAATCAAAACTGTGCTGCCAAAGGGTAAGAAAAGACCAAACACTTCACAGAGCTTCTGTGACAACTAAACTTATCTGAGTAAATGATACAGCAATTTAAAATAAAGCTGGAAAGAATGTGATGTGTGGAATTAATGAAGTGTATGACAGGGAATCTGAGGTAAAAACCTCAATTGCTAATGCATTTACCAAGTCAGAAATACACAAAAGTATTTCATCAATCCAGGTATCATTAAGAGTGGAAAAAAAAAAGAAAAAAAGGTATTTGGACAGATTTAGTTACTACCTGTCATTTCAGAAATAGATAAAGCTCCTTCATTTGATTAAGCAAAACCAACATGCAGAAAGGGAGCATCACCTGAGAGTGACCTACGAGGCTGAGGACAAAGGTGCCTCAGATGTGTTATCAGTGACATAACTGATCCCTCTGCTCAAAAAATGCACAGGAACGGGAGGAGAACACTGAGGAGGAGGAGGAGAACAAAGGGGTTTGGCAGAGCTCAAGTGCAGACGTTGCCACAAGTAAATGCTCATGGCAGACAAAGAGCATTTCAGCAGGAATAAAGCTGGAGATATATTTAATGATAATATCCCGGTTCTCCATTCCCTCTGACTCCCAGATATCTGCTGATATCTATTATGGTATTTGCATTTATCAGAGGCTTGGCCTTGTTATGGGTCTTACCAGAATGTAACACTGGAAATGAATCTATTGCAACAAAAAATCTGCTCTTGCCCTGAGGGCTGGTGTGTACACACTGGTATCTCACCAAATTCCACTCATACACTCACAGCCCAGCATATGCTAGACTCTATTGCTGGACCAATGTCAGAAATCCATGACTTCAGGATAAATAAAAATAAATAAATAAGGACAAAACCAGCTAAAGGTGAAATGATAAAAAAGAATTCCTTACAAAGGCAGTTGCAGCTGCGTTACTGAAGTCCAGGGCTGGGTGATTATGACTCCTATCAACAGATTAAATGACTGAGTTTTAATCAACTCCAAGGGCGTGGCAGCCCTGTGTCCATAACCAGACAAATTCTGACACCAACAGCATTCCCAGAAAACAAATGCTGGGTTTCCCTAATTTAAAAAGTTGTCTCATTTCTTTGTTAGGAGAAGGTAACACTGTTAATTGTAGAAATACCAATTGTGCTCACGGTATCCACAGCCTGCACCCATTCACTTTAAAATAAATTCTGGCACTTACATTTATTTTCATAGGAGTCATTCCTGACCCAGGGAAAATAAATGCCAAGAAGGATGCAAGTTTTAATCTGTATATTTCATTTGGTATTTTCAAGTTTTAGAGACTTGTACAATGATCAATATATTTATCCAGCAAAGTCCTGCATTCCTTATGAATTTATTGTCCCCTAGAAAGACAGAAAATAAGAGCAAATTTGCACAAGTGAACACCTATATTCCAGTGTGAACTGCTGGAGACCAGAAGCACTCTCAGCATTTACAAAATGAAGCCCTTGATGTTTAAACACTGCCATCCTATTTGTGATGTCAAATGGGTGTCTTTGCCTTTTATGAAGGGCAGGATCCACAAACAGAATGCAGAAATGATATTTATCACAAGGAGTGGGAGATGAGAAAAAGCAGGAGACAGCAAGAAAAAATGCAACCCAAGGGAAGGAATGAAAGAATGTGCTGCATTAACAAAAGGCTTCAGAAAAAAAAAAAGAAATACTAGAAAAGAGTAGGCAATGGGTACAGTAAAGCCACTGAATAGGATTAGATAAAAATCTTAAAAAGATAATAGAATAGTTTATTCAAGAAATAAAAAAGAATGAGAAGGGAGATAAAGGGAAAAAGAATTCACATTTTTAGCACAATGGACAGAGGGAAAACTATTCTGAGCTCAGCTATACATGATTACATCTTGTTACCTCATGCAGTAGAAAAATGTTTCAGGTCATTGTATATGAATTTATAGAAAAATGCATGTTTCATAAGTTTGAAGATTTAAATATTTGAAAATATTACTGTATGTAAACCACACCAACTTTACATGGCCATGAGTATTCAATATACAAGAACAGAAAAAAATCCTCTTCAACTCCAGCTGAAACCAAAGTGTGCAGCTCTGCCTCACACGAAGAGCCCACAAGCTCATTGATTGTAAACCTCTTGCAGAGAAGGGTTTCAGAAATGAATTATGCATCCTGACTGAAAGAAAAACACTGCATGGAGAATCAATCTTCATACAGCAACTGAAGACTTCACACTTATTCCAAAATATCAACCTAAGAACAATATCCAGGGTTGTCAAGCCTTTAGAGTCATGTTTGAGTAGAAGAAACAATTGGTGTGTGACATCTGGTGTAACTTCACGCTCTAGATGGAACAGTCAGTCCTTCATGCTAATATTTTAAGGTAATCACCACAGAAACCAGAGAATCCAATGCTTCCTTTCAACTCTAGGGAATTATTTTGGATCTAGCACCAAGACTTCAATTTAGACAAAATCAGAAATGCTTAAAGAGACACTAAATACAATGCAGATGCTATTTCAAATGTGATATACCCTCCAGATATTTTAAAGTAATGCAATCTTCTGCAGTAATCTGCAAGCTTCCCTTCGTTAGAATGGGAAGGTATCATAGAAAAAAAAATATCCTGCACTAATGTCACTTTTGGAGCCAGTTTTTGGGGAAGAAGCATGATGCAGTGATTTCAGCCTGCATCTAGAAAACCTGCTTTCAGTGAAATGCTGCCACAAATATCTGTAACAGGTTGGCAAAGAAATCATCATCCTGTACCTTTGTTATGCCTAAGAAAGTAAAGAAAGAAAGGGGGGTTTAAACAGAAGCCTGTTGAGAAATATTAGTGATTGCAAGGTGCTCTGAGATGGTACAGAAATGTCATGTAAAGAACCTGTCTCAGGCAAGGAAAATGAAATACCAGACTGTCTGGGAGGAGACAGAGAAATATTCCCAAATGCTGAGCCTCAGCTGCCATGCTCCCTCCAAAATCAATAGTGATGTTTCCATTTAGACTCAAGAAAATATTCACCACTTTCAGAAATGGAACCACAAACTTCAGCAGACCAAATTCTCTTCACCAGCCCACACAAAATTACTCCACTCCAGTAACTAGGGTAACTTCTTCAGACAAGCAGGGCTCAGACTGAGAAACTGAGCCCCTGGGGAGTACTTGTACACATCATGAATTCAGAGTATTATTAAAGATAGTTATTCATAAACAGTGAAAGAGAATAGCAAAAGAGAAAAGTGTGTGAGAGATTCCAGAGTTCTTTGTGAGCCTAGACCTGTTGAGCTTTGCTAACTCAAGAACTCAGAAAAGTCCACACGAATTTTGTTCCCAAGAAGCAGAGAGCAACTTCTTTCATGGAAAATCTGGGGATGGCTGCTGCCAGCACATTTTCATTAAGGTGGCCACAAGGCTTTAGGAGCCAGAAATTTGGGCTTGCTCAGTCTTTAGGCAGCAATTCCATTAGTAATGTAAAATTTTTATCGCTGAAAATATGACCAAAGGTATCTTTAAATTGGCAGGAGAGGAATCCACATAGGTAACTACACTGGAAAATTATTTTGCCCTACATTATCTTTCTTCAGCCCAGCATATCATAGAAGCTATTTGTAGTGGGGTTCCTATTCCTCAAATATTTAATTCAGAGAAATTTTTGTAGATCTTTGTTGGTTTTCTAATAAAGCCAATATTTGAATAATGCACTATTATCCTTAGAAGTAGCAATTGCAAAGTTTCTCACTACTTGGTCAAATAAGGAAAAAATCATGGCATTTAGAGAATGCTGCATAAAAATAAAGTATTTTGCAGAAAGTCTTTGACTTCCACATATCACTAAAAAAAAACCTCTTCCTAAATTCTTTTCTGGATGAAATGAGGGCACTTCATGTTCTGACTAAAGACTTCCTGAAATAACTCCTCAGTGAGATGAATATCTGAAAGAGACTGAGAGAAGGTTGACCAAGCATTGCTCAATTCTGAGTTCTGAGGGGCTCCTCTAAAATAGACAGCTTTGTACAAGATCCTTCCTGTAGAAATTTTAAAGCTCACCATCCATGACCATAGACAACTCTTTCCAAAAGCCCAAGGATGACAAAATTTTATGCCTTGAGCCTCCATTACAGAGAGCAGTGAACAGACTTTTCCCACAACTCTGGTACTGATCTGACACGTGGCTTTGATGAAACAATTCTTCATGTCTCTGCTTACAATTCTTTTTATATTCAACTAAAGTTCTTTGTAATTTGGGCTGCTCCCTGTGAAGTATGCACACAGTGGGGTCCTGATACTAATTAACAAATTGTGGTGCTGGAAAATAGACAATTCAGGTTTATATTACAGCACTATATGAATATATATGGCAGAGTAAATTATTGAACAGTGGAAAACCAGCTCCAGTGCAAAAATGAGCAGTTTTCAGCTATCTTCCACCTTTGTGTTAATTTATAAGGCACATAACAGTAATTTGGGGTTTGCTGCTATTAATCCCTCTTATTATCCAGGGGATTTAAGTAGTGTTTATTCAGAATTTATGACCAAAATTTGTAGGAGAGCTGTGTCAGGGGAAACAGAAATTTTAGGACTAATTGTTGTCAATTGGAAATTTGCATCCTCAGCAACAAAAGTTGATGGATAATTGACTCCCAATACATATGTATCAGCATTTTTTCCTTTAAAGGTAAAAGAGAAGAAACACTGCACTCAATGTCCTTCCTAAACTGAGGGGCCAGGCAGGTTTGTTTTCACTATAAAAACTTGCAGCAAATGCAGGAGATGGGTGAGATTAGAAGCAAAAATGTTACACTTTTTATTCACCAAGCTGGTATTGAAGGCAGTGGGAAAATTTGCATAGAGCTGGTATCCTGATGCCATTAGCCTGACATGAATATACACTCAACTAAAGAATTATAACCCAAGAGTCTTGAAAAATTGTCAAAGCATTTTTTGCTTTGATGTCAGCACACTCAAAGCTGTTCTGCAGTCCCCTCTTGCTCCATCCTGGCACACAGCAAGGGGCTGACTCTACAAACCCAGCTGGCTTCACTGAGGGGAGGTGAAGGAGGAAGACCCGTAGCATCTCAGACATTTTTTTTGTCAACTTCCCAACTCTTTTATCTAATACTTCAGAGAATTTTAAGATTTGTCTCATTCACTGATGGTTTTCCGTCCTCAGTTTAGGGAAGGTGGTTTTCAACTAGAGCACACTTCAATATCTTGTGTTTTGGCTCGAGAACACACAAATCAGTCTTTAAAACATCAAAAAAGATCCAACCAAGGTCAGCAGGAAAGAGAAGGACTCAGAGATTTT
This sequence comes from Prinia subflava, assembly GCF_021018805.1. NCBI lineage: Eukaryota > Metazoa > Chordata > Aves > Passeriformes > Cisticolidae > Prinia > Prinia subflava. The sequence continues at coordinate 16,219,088 of NC_086258.1, forward strand.
ACAGTAACATCTCAGCTGAAATTATTACCATAATGGAATCAGTAAGAGTTTGGTCATTGACTGCCACCAGGTCAATGTGTCTTGTTTACCATATGTAACCCTACAGCCAGGACTGCAACTAAATAATTAAAAAAAAAGAAAGAAGAGGGGTGGAGAGATCTGCACACCCATATTTTCCCAAATTGTCATTACACATAAAAAACCCTCTTGTGACAGCTTTGTTCACAGTATGTTCCTTACATCTAGAATTTTTTTTTCCCCAGACATAACATCAGTGATCAGAATTGCTTACAAAGCAAATACACTGTTTCAGAAAGAGGTAAGAATCAGTCCCGTGGATAAAACAATATTTAAAACAAGTTGCCATTTTCTCCACATTTTTACAATACTACACACCTTGGCCTGTATTCATTTTAGTAATTCTGTTACACATCCACTTTATAAGCAGGACAAAACAGTCCCCAAAGAGTGGAAAAGAGTAAACTGAATTGTACTCAATTTATGTTCGTATAGTCCTTCCCCCACAAAGAAACTGAAAGTGGCAGCGATATAATAATGACTGCATTTATCCAATTTTTTCAAATGTTATGTGCTGCTTCAAAACCCTTAAAAGCCTTGTGTTCTAATAGGATGGATTATATTCCTTATAAAAGTGTTTCACAGGGAAGTTATATCTGTCTTCCTTTTTTAAAATTTGTTGTAACACTTTTCCATACAGCTTTGGCTTCTAGCTCCCAGAGGCCCTGAGAGCCTCTACCTCACTAAATTCTCAAAATCTCATTTAATAAAATATAGACTAGAAAGTTGGATGAGTAAAGGGTTCTGAGCCAGTTTATGTTTGGGTCAACAACACAAGGGTGTAACAACATAATTCTGGAGGGACTGGAATGAGGACCAGCCCCAGTGTGCACTGTCCCACTGCCACAGCAGTCTGGAATATTCCACTGATGCCAGTCATTGGAAGGAATCTTGGAGCTATCCTAACAACACTGTGATCCACATGCAGGACAATCTACTTCCAGAATGGCTCAGCAGAAAAAAGCCTCCCAGTACTAATTTTTCCCCTTTTTTATTTTTTTCGGTTAGGCCGAGCAGAGATTTGGAGAAAGAGCTGGCATCTATTAAAAGGATTGATGTACAGGTCTCCCCAGTATCTGCTGAATCACTGTGGATAATCGAGCAGCAATAAAGGCCATGAATCTGCTGCAATCTCTGATCTCCCACATCTGAGCCACAATTACAGCGCCAGGCCAGGGTGAAGAGGCAGCAGAGCCAACAGCCCTGACAGCAGAGCCATTAACAACTGCTGCTCCTCAGCCTCCAGCTGGACTGGGAAATGCCAACATCTTCATTCTCATTCAGTCTATCGGAGTCTGAATGGATTTTCTTTTTAAGTATCTCACAAAAAGACAAAGTATCATATGGAAATGCACCTCAATCTTTTATTCATAAGGCAGCGTCCTGGGGGAACAACCAGCACGTCCTGCAATGCATTCTCCTCTCCTCAGCTAGAATGAAAACCCTCTTACAATTTTTGTTGTAGGAAGTATAAAAACACTAAGTGAAGTTGCAGGAACATTATTTCTGAATGACTGTGAGAGTGTGATACCTTAAAATTGATAAAAAGAGGCTTATGGTAAGGAAAAACTATTTAGAGCAATCACTGTCCACGCCAAGTCCATTCTGCATTAAATGATGTCATTGTGACCTCTGAGCAGTCATTGAAAGATGATAAAAATCATGCATGTGCAATCAGAAAATGCCATTTATGATGTGTGTTTCAGACAATACTGGAATGTGAAAAGGACATTTAGGTGCCATGGGATGAACACAAACAGTCTTAAAACCGATGTTCTGCACAGGAAAGGGGAGTGTAAAGCTTGTTTATCACTTTTGAGCTACATGGCAGCCTGTGCCAGACTGGGAATGAAAATAGGAACACGGAGCGAAGGAAGAATATCACACTGAAAAAAAGGAGAACAAAAATTTAAGGAGAAAAACTGTACCAGTCTGTCCAAGATTGTTGATGTCCTAGATCATGTTGATGCCTTAAGTTTCCAGCTTTTATATTTTTCATATCCTGTACTCCATTAGTGTAGAATTCTGAACTCCATATGGAGTCTGAGTAAGCTCTCTTCATATTTTGGTCAAACAAAACAATCCTTCAGGCCTGGGAACCAAAGACATCCTCTGCCTCAGGCCCCAAAAAGTACAAACAAAAGTGAATGAGGGGGCTGGGAGAGACCAAACTGGGGGAATGTGACTTCATCACCTGAAGCTGTAATTGGAGAATTGACTCCTGCTATGCAAATAGACCACACTTATTTCTGTCTGAAAAATTCATGGGCATTGTCCATCTTGGGTGTAGCCTCTAGAAGGCTTTTGACTGCCCAAGGTGCATCTATTGAAGGCCTTTAATAAACACACACTTTATTCTCTTAACTCTGTCTAGCCTCTGTTCTAGGTAGACACTCCAAGGCATTAATGTCACCAGGCTCCTAATCCAAAACCAGGATTCATTGTTTGGTTATTGTGGTTTGCAACAGTTCACTCCTTGGATCACCAAAAATTTCACTCTTATTTTGAATAATGTGATTTTCTCAGAGTTTGTCCAGAAACAGAAGCGTTATGAGACAACTAAAAAGACACAAATTTCTGAGAAAAGCAAAGCAAATAAAGCAGTAATGAAAACAGCAACAGATACCAAACACATACAAGTCATCTGGAAGCTTTCAGAGCTGTAACTTTTGCTTTTCATTTTGAGGGAGGTGGAAAAGGGGCTGGTACTTTTATTGTGGGCATTTTGGAAGAAATCAAGAGCACCCAAGGCTTAGGGTGATGGGCAGCATTTGCTTTAGCAATGTCACTGGTTGTAATCCAATTGACTGGATGGTGGGATGTTAAATATGGAAAATAAAAGTCAATTTTCACCAGTCATTTATGAACAGGTGGCAGAGTCTTGGATTTTGACAGAGCTGGTGTTTAGGTAAAAGAAAAATCTGCCTTTTAGACTTAAGTTGCCAAAATTCAGAGGGGTTTAAAATTTATTTCATGGATTGGACTCAGTAATGTGATGTCAGCCTGCCCAGAGTTCTCTTGATCTCAACATCCAGCTCAGAAAGCTCCACATCCTGCTCTGTTTGCTGTGTGTAAAGGACCTGAATCAGCCCAGAGAAATTCTCAAAGCATGAAGATGGCTGAGAAGAAAAAAATCACATTTAATTAACTTTTCTCCTGCTTTTTACACTAAAAAAACCCACACAGAACTGCACAAATGTGTGAATTGGGAGACTGGAAGTTCTCCTTCCAATTTAATCACTGAATGGCCATGGCCATAGTAAGGCCATTTTACAAGCTGGAGTTAACAAAGTGAATCCCCTTTCCAGAAAATATTTGCTCTTGCCTGCAAATGTATCAGAGGCTAAATTTATATTCCTAAGAAGAGTAAAATGTTTGACTGAAAGACTACACCAAGGTTATTTTCCACGTCAGAAACACAGCTGGCCAATACATTCAGTCAATTAACTGCAGGAAGGTTAAGGAGGTTTTCAGTTGCTAATTTATGTCATTTTAATATCTCAAACTCCATCCATTAACTCTTTATAAAGAATGTGCACTATACGAAACAAATCTATAAAAATTACTGCTGTGAAACACAAGTAATTCTTCTTTCTTTGGTCAGTAGATACAGACTGCAGATAATTGTACAATCACAGAGGGTGGAAAGGACCTTTAAGATCAAGTCCAACCATCAACTCAGCACCGTGACCTTGTTCCTCACCAAACCAGGTCCTCGAGTGCCACATCCACATGGTTTTTGAACATCTCCAGGGATGGTGAACTCCCCCAGTTCCCCATGCAGCCTTTTCCAATGCTTTACAAACCTTTCCATGAAAAATGCTTTCCTAACATCCAGTCTAAACCTACCATGCCACAACTTGAGGCCATTTCCTCTCATCCTGTCATTTGCTACCTGGGAACCCAATCAGTGGTCAAGATTTTGGGAGATCAAAGTCCCACAAATGTGAGATTGAAAAAGCAGAAGGAGCTCCCCTACAGCTGGCACCACATCCCAAAAGCAGAGGGGAGCTGGGTAGATATTTTCTAGGGCTATCAACCCATGGCTGCTGCTGGAAGGACACTGAGTGATGCCCCAAATTCCAGATTTGCTGAGCAGTGCCATCAGGAACACCTGACCAAACCAACATCTTGAAATAAACATCTCAAAAACAAAACACTAACTACAAAAACACCTTTTCCTCCCTCTGGCCCTGCGCCAAAATACCCTTGATGATAACTGAAGACTCAGAGGGATCACAGTTTTTAAGAGTAATCTATCATGATGGCAGGTGGATATCCTAGAGCTGGGTGCAGGATGAAATCCCAGCTGAACACTAAAATGTCAGATGGTTGAACAGACTCACAGATTGAGAATTCTTAAATAAGAATTGAAAGACACAGGGTTATCTGCCCTCAGAAGAGAAAGAAAAGATGTTTCCTTTTTCTGTCAAGCATTCAGATAATTGTGCTCTGTAACAAGTCACCTTAATAGATTTCAGTATGGTTTCCTCTACCATGTATACCAATATCTGGTGCTGGAAGCAGAGAAAGATATTTTTCTGGGGAGTGAGGTGTACTGATAGCAAGGTTCAGTGGGATTTGCTGCAGTGTCCCAGACATCTTTAATATTAATACTAGGTAGTCAAGGTCCTTTATTTTTCTAAAAGCACAAAAATTTGTACATATAGAAGGATTCTATACAGTAGGTTCAGCTGCAATTCTGCCCTTACAGACTTATTAACTCTTAGCTGGAGAGCAGGGAATGTTCTCAGCTTTAAAACACAGGATGAATTGTTATTGGTTTTTATATATCTTTGTGAATTTACATAACAAAATTAATCTGTCCTGTGCTGTTTGTCATTTCTAATTAAACTGTGGCCTGCCATGAGATGGCAGCATGATCCCAGCTACCTCCACAGGAAGGTGAGCATGGCACACAGGAAAGAGCATCTGGCAGATAAAGAAAAGGCCCTGTGTGTCTCATATGCAAGTGAAAAACAACTCCACTTTGCATCAGAAGGATCTCAAATGTAAGATAATAACAACACGATTATAAAGTATTTACACAACAGGACAGCCTTGCTACTTTGACCAGGAAGATACTTCAGTCAATATTGTTATTGCAGAGCTTAATCCAGATGTCACAGGAGCCTCCTGAGGCCCCCAGGCAGCTGGTGGGAAACAACCAAGTCTGCGATGGGAAGGGACAATAAATGCAAACCTTCAGACCCTGTTTATGCCTCTCATGAGGGGCCTGGGGGAATATTTCTCATGTTGCTCATAATTTCATAGATAAAAGCGATCATCAACTAAAACCTGACACACACTCATGTGTGATAACTTTCACCATCCAAATTGCTGTGAAACAAAGAACATTAAATTGGTGACATTCACTCTCAAGCCATAGAGAAGCTGGCAGCAGGAAGGACAGCAGTGACAAGGGCACCTCTCAGCTGGCACTGGGCATTACCAAGTACCTGGAGGTGCCAAAGCAAAGAGAAAGATCAGGCAGAGAGCTGAGGGAGCACAATGAGGTAACTGAGCCTGATACCTGGAACAAAAGGGAATAAAATTCCTGCCTGTGGACTGGGTGTAAAGCTGCACCTGCTTTTTTCTGCCCCACAGGCATTTACTGTCCAAGCACAGCACACTCAGAAGTGGCAGCTTGGGGTGAGACAGAAGAACAGCACGAGCATCTGCTGAAAACACAGGGGTGATAAGGAATTTTTGAACATTTCTCTTGTTATTAATTATTACAGTGAGAACCTTATTCAGCAAGTCTTTGGAATACATGCAAGAGATACAGGTGGAGAATAATGAAGTCCAAAGCCAAAACCTTTTTGCCTGCATTCCTTGTAGTTTATTTTGCACATTACCTGGAAATAGTCAAACTGCTTCTTTGAAATTCCTTTTGTTGATTTATGAGGAGCTGTTCAGAATCCGCCTTTGCCTGATGATGTACTGACATGTGGCTTTCAAATCATGATAGATACATACATACACACGTGTGTATTCATAGAATCATCACAGAGTCAAAGAATGGTTTGAGTTGGAAGGATCTTAAAGCCCATCTCATTCTACCCCCTGCCATGGCAGGGACACCTCCCCCTGTCCCAGGCTGCTCCAAGCCCTGTCCAGCCTGGCCCTGGACACTGCCAGGGATCCAGAGACAGCCACAGCTCCTCTGGGCACCCTGTGCCAGGGCCTGCCCACCCTGCCAGGGAGCAACTCCTTCCTAATATCCCATCTAAGCCAATTCTCTGTTTAAAACCATATAAATATTGTATATATTTTTCATCTCGGAACTTCCCGCTTGCTAAGTTTGAAAAACTGTCTCCATAAAATGGATATTAAAGCATTAAGTTTCTGGGTGGGCCAAGAAACGTGTTCAGTGTTTTATTCCATGGCGAAGTGCAAAGCTCTCCAATCGATAAGAAGCATTAAAGTGTAATTATGGTACTTTATATTACAATCCCATAATTGTCTCAGTAATTTCCCCCAAGTAACTTAAACGTGCCTTTTAGATATTCAAAGCAGTGAAACTCCAGATATCATCATCCAAGATAATAGCCTTGAATCGATAACCAAACAAGAAAAAAAAATCCCCCACAAAACCCACAGGCCAGAAGAATCTCCTCTCAGTGTTTCTGTGGGTGTGATGTACACAGACAATAACTTCAGTCCCTCTCTGTAGCTGCAAACTACCTCATGCCACTTATTTAAATCCAATTCTCTGCCAGGGAAAAAATAAGTGACACATTCCTAAGCCAAAGAGAACTCCCAGTCTGAACTCCTCCAACACCCAGACAATTCTCAGCCATTTTTCACATCAATAACTTGAGTTTCAGTGAAGGAAAATAGGCATACATGATTGATTTTTCCAGCCTATGATAGCATCAAATTTTTTTTCACTGGAGAACATCATGTACACAATTTTGCTGTTGCACCAGAAGAGAATATCTGATTTTGTTTAGACTAATCAATATTTCCTGAAAAAAAACAAACCAAAAAACAAAAAATAAGCAACCACCAAAAGAACCCAACCAAACAAAAACCAAAAGCCTGTGTGCATGAAGGTGTACCAGGAATGACACAGCTCATGGGAAGGACAGACTGACATTTTGTGGCTGCTCACATATTGAGATCTGTACAGAACAAACTGGAACATTGATATTCCAGTCTCCTAGGGCTCTTCCAACCACTTGAGCAGACTTGGATCACATTCTCTTTCCCTTCTCTTTATTTTGTGATTAATGTGTGCATGAGTACCACAAGCAACTTTTTGATTATTTCCATGGATTTTTTTTTCTCCAGACACTTTCCTAGTGCTGTGCCACTGAAGCTTCACTAATACAAAATCCATCATGACATAAAGGGATAATTGCATCAGATTGCTGGTGCACAATGATACTCTGTGTTATTACACTGTCATGTCACCTGCTCTTTCTGATCTAAACTCAGGGTAATTTGAAACATCTCTTTATCAGCTTCTGCAATAAGGATAGAATCTCTTGCCTTTTTTTCCTAAACATCCAGAAAACAACACCTTCTCAGGCAACAAAGAAACAAGCAAACTCTCCATGTTTGAAAATGGCACCTAATATAATTCTGGGAGGAAAGGTGGGGCTGTCTTGGTTTGGAAGGCAGGTATGTGCTGGGGAGGGCAGGAGCCTCCCTTGGAATGGAGAATGTAAACCCCCTCCCTCCAAAATATTATAATTTTGAAATTAAGGGGCTCTCAGGCAAAGGTATGGGGATAGGAATAACAGTTCTTTACTGGTATGTGTAACAAGGCAAACAAAGAACAATAACCATGGCATTAACAACAAACAGAACAAGGAAACCCGTGACCCCCTTCTCTGCTGAGATGGGAAGGGATGGAGGAGAGGATTTTCTTCCCAAACCCTGGGGCAGTCTGATCCCTGTGCCCCTGCAGGACTCTGAGGATTTTAAGCCAAGCGGGTATTTAGAACATTTTTTTCCTTGCAGTTATTGAATGCTTTTACACTCTCATGAAGGATATTCAGTGTTGGCAAAGGCTAAGTCAGCAGCAGCTCATTTTGCTGTAGTGAGAAGGAAGAGGTGGCAGCAAATGTTTGCACTGGACAGCAAGTGCTGACTTCCCTTCTGCAGGAGCTCCTTGCCAGAAGGGCAGGGATGGAAAATTTGCATTCTCAAGAATTCCAGATTGTTCTCACTCCTCTGACCTGCCAGAGCTGTTCTGTGACTACAGCAGTCTCACCAAATTTGTAAAATAAATGAAAGTGGAGTGCACACAGTTTCAAAAAACAGTAAGAAATAATTACAAGCTTATTCCTTACACAGAAACCAGAAGCTCAGACAGCTTCTCCCGGGACTAAACTCCATCATTTGTGTTCTGCTAAATGACTGTTCCAGAAGATTCTATTACAATGCCTAGAAAAGCCTTCACAGCTATTATTTTTCACTCTTATTCAAGAAAATGGTCTTCATTCAGCCAGCTAAGGGGATTACTCACATGATTAACAGATTTGAATCCCAAATATTTTGAGAAGTAGACAGTCATATTGAAATAAAGAAAAAATAAGAGATCCTGTGTAACAGACTGCAGAGTGAGACATGCAGCCACTCTACAGCCAAATATATCAGGCTAATGTCAAAGGAACTGCATTAAAAATGAGCAATGCTGTCCTCATGGTTCATACCAGCTATTTAACAATCTGATTTTATGGTAACACCATCCAATCCCACTTTACACATTTCTGTGCCCAGAGCACCCAAATACAGGTTCAGGTCTGTGACTGATGGCTCCCAGATTTTATTGATGAAACTGCGGCCTGCTGGGAGGTGACAAGCACTGCTGATGGCCTGAGATTTGGACACTGGTGTTCAAAAGATGTTGCAAATATCACTCCATACACAAACCCCTTAACACATTGCCCCTTTCTGCTGGAGCAGTGCCTGTCTGGCAGGACATGCCTGCAGACAAATCTGTTTTGCTTGACCTTCTGCCATCTTTCTCATCAGCTAAAGCAACACATCAAAAGGCCTTTCTCAATAAAACTTCAATCCCTGGTAGCCAGAATTAATGCCAGGAAAAGGGGGGGAGAAGGGGGAATAAGAGATGAGAAATCAGAGTGTGATCCTTCTACCTCAGGAGGCAGCCAGAGAAGCCAAGCACACTAACAAGTATTTATTTAAAAGGTTGATTGTTTCACAACCTAATTTTAAATCTCCCCACTGAAGCACTTCCTGAAGTCAGTGTTTAATGTCCTCTGAGCAGATAGGCTGGAAGGGAGGAGAGATTAGGTGAGAGATGAGATGTTAATAAGGAAACATGGTATGTCAGTTTTGGGAGCAGAATCAAGGTCATTGAGCTTAAACACTGCACTGAGCTGTAAACACCTACCTACCTATTCTTTAAAAAAAACCCAAACACACACAAAAAAACCCCCCAAAACAAAACCAAACTCCCGAAAACCCAGCAAAGATTCACCCTGCTAATTCTGCAATGATAATGGAATTTACAGACATATCCTGTCCTGCTGTCCTGCTGTGCACTGGTGCTGCTCACTTCATGGACAGGACTCATGAAAAGGCAGAAAAATTCCAGGGAGTAGAGAAAAGCTGTCTAAAAATTGTCTTGAGATGGTGAAATGCATCTGGGGCACAACTGATAAGGATGGAAGCCTGCAAGGGTTTAATTGGAGAGGGTTCTACTCAGACATGAACACAAAAACATGTATTAACTATAAGGTGAACAATAAGCTGATGATCAATACTTTTGTTGAAATCTTGACTCAGTTTGTGATGCTTTTGCAGGCGTGGCAGCCCAAATTGATTCAACACAGCATTAATGAGTCAGTGCCAGGTGAAGCAAAGAAATAACGTGTGAGGCACTGCCAGAAGCTTCTCGTGAGCAGGTGACAAATGTTCTTATTTCCTCCCCTGACATGTGGCATATGGAACTATCCCTGACAATTAGCCTGGAGTTAAAGCAGCTCACATTATTGACATGCAAGAGTAACTTCAGAGGAACACTCTGCTGATGGAAACAAGAGGAATATTTTGCCCCCTGAGAAGAGTTACCCTTGTATGGATGGACAGCAGGTGCCACTGCACTGAGGGGCAACGTGCTGAGAAATCCCAGTCTGCACCAGCAGCCCACACTAGGCTGAAAGCAGAGTTGTGTGCTGTGCTGTTCCATTCTTTGCTGGATTGCACTGGTTAATATGATTCATTTACCACCATTTCAAAAGTGTACTTGGGAGTTTTCAAACAGAAGAGATGCAGTTCTACTCTGACTTCTCCCCACTGGTTGTGTGCTTGTGGGAAAGCAATTCCAAGCAGGTCTCTACAAATTTGTTGCTTAATCCATCATAAAATTATGCATATGCAATCAATAATCCTATCAAAAACAGGTGTTCAGTGTTTTCCTTCTGATTTAATCTTTATATTGTGTATATGGCTGTATTTCCAACCAGCTATGGACAGGATATCTTTATAAAAGCAACAGTTTTGACACGTTTCTGTTATTTGTTGGTGTTTGCTTGTTTGTTTATTTTTATTGTATTTAATACTGTAGCATCCTGGATGTTTTTCAGAGAATTGAAGTTCTCTTTTTCATTGACCAGTGGACAAAACTTCTTTTTTCCATTTACCTCAGGTTGTTTCAGAACCAAAAGGCAAAATTTCCCATCAGCTCTGTTGTTATTTACAACTGGCTACAACCAGGTTCTCAGACTGAAGGTTGGTGACCTTGTACTTGAAAAAAAAAAATTTAGCTGTGAGCAATTAACAAACTCAGCAGACCAGAAAAAAAAGCCCAGGCCTGGTCTGTTCAAAAATGATAAAAACAAAAACTCACCAAATGCAGAAACCAACTGAGCTGCAGCAATGTTTGACAGCTCTATCATTACATGGGCCGTGAATTACACTCAATCATCACCTTGTTTATCATTTCCCTGGCTGTAAATTAGTTGTACAATGGGATGAGGTTCTGGAACTGCTGAACACGTGGGGAGTGCTGACTGGAGAGCACAGCATGGAAAATTCCCCATCAGATCTGCTGCTGAGCACCCCGGGATCCTACGGGACACAGAGGGTGGGATGGAGGCCCAGGCTGCCAGCATGGATCAGTCTCCAAGAAAAGCAAGGACACAAGGCCTGCCAAAACTACAAAGCCGTGTGCTGAATGGAATAATTACTGGTGTCATATATGAATAATCACTGGTGTCATCACTACAGCTCCTGGTGCACTTCACTTTTCCTGGCTGTTGTTTGGAAATCCCTTTTACAGTTTGGGTGCTGTGTGGGTGAGGACTTGCTGGGAAGTTTTCCATTACCTTGATCTATCAGAGAGCACAGGAAAGACACTTTGCAAGCTGAGGTTATGAATTTTCCCAACTGTCACTTCCCAATCCCCAGTTTATGTCTGAGATTCAGGCATGGCAGTGTTTTGTTCAGCTGCCCTTGTGCAGTATCAGGCTGACCCTGGGGAGTCTTACAGAGCTCTCCCATCCCTAATAAACCCCCTCCATCGTTGTTGATGACTGCACTTTCTTTACATCAATAATTCTCAGCTACACCTCCCACGTTCCACAAACAAAACCAGAAAACAATGCAAAAAAAAAAAAAAAAAAAAAAAAAAAAAAAAAAAACACACAAAAAAAACCAAAAAAAACACACACAAAAAAACAAAACAAAAAACAAACAAAAAACCAAACAAACAAACAACAAAAAAGAGTAAATAGTTTATATTTTGTAACTCAGTAAGGCAGAGAAACTGCAAAATTGTATCCCAGGTCTAGGGGCTGCTGCAAAATCCAAATGACTGAGAGCTGTTCCTAACTTGGAGCTGGTGGTTAGAGGTCCTAATTACCTACCCAAATTTGAACTGGTTATGCAGCACCCTCCCTATAGGAATCATTGTCCAATTAATACTAGAGATGATAAAGCAGAAAAAAAATAAAGAAGGGGTTCTGAAGGTTAATGTGCACAGCTGTCATAGCTGACAAGAGAAAAAGGACTGGACGTGGGATGGTGCAAATTTCTATATTCCACAGCCAGCAGGATGATATGCTTTCAGAGCCCTCTTCTTCTGGAGATACTGGCCTTGTTCCAAAAAAACCAGACTATTCCAGACAGACAGGAAGAAGATGCCATAAAAAATTCAGTCTGTTGCAGGGGCTGGTTGTGGTAAATATCCTGATGCAGTTTTGTTCTGGATGTCTCAGCTCCCTTTTCTCCACACCGAGTCTGCAGGTCTAAATTCAGATCAATAGCAGCAATGGATGGGAAACATTTTCAGCTGCAGGACGTTATTATTCCTGGGAAGGAAAGCAGGGACTGTGCACTAATGAGCACCATCTAAATACACAGCCCAAGCAATTAAACAGTCTATATACTTAACCACCTCAGAGAGTCTTTGCTTCATAAGCCAACATATTGTTTCCCAGACTACAGCTACTCAAAAATATAAACAAAAAATACCCTTAAAACTCCATTTAATATGTAGGCAGCAAACAGACAATCATTGGGGAAACATGTTCTCCAAACTCGTGTTTAAATGAGTTTCATGCCTCTCACAATCGTTACGTTTATTTGCACCTCAGAGCTTTCTTCTGCTCTCCTGCCTGCCCAGAAGAAAGAAAAGCTTGTGCACCTCAGTGGGGAGGGCTGAAATCAAGCATTTACTGGCACGGGAAGGAGGTTCCAGTGTGCAGTAATGAAGCGATAATCATCAAGGCAGATTAATGATTGTCTGAGAGAGTTCATCGCCTTGGGCCATTAACCCTCATGTGGTTATTAATTTTGCAGAAGACATCCTGTACTGCTGAGGTCATTACTGCTGTTATTAGCTAATGAAAGATAAAACATCTGAAATTCCCTCTCTCATATATTTGGATATTCATACACCCATCCCTGTGTTGTACGTGTGCCTGATTAAATTGGTCATTTCAAAAGTAAACAGGGGAAGTGGATGGGGAGGTCAGAGCACCCATAAGAGAGTAAATCACCAGAGACTGAGCTTTGCTCTGCCAGGAAGACTCATTCTACTGCCCCAGGCTGTGATTCAGTGGAGCAGACACAGAGAGAAATAGTAAAATCAGCTCTTTTTCCTTTTTTTTTTTTTCCTACAATAGGCAAAGCTTTAGCCTGGAGCATCACAGAGTTAAGCTTTGAAGGAACATGGAGAGATCTCACGTGGAGCTGCCCTGTGATGGCTACAGCTACACTGCTTTTGGCCACTGGTCACAAAACTATGTGGCAGGAAAGGCCAGTGCAAGTTGGGATTCTCTGAGACATCATAAATCAGAAAGTGAATCCACATTCCTCCACTTCCACAGCTCCCATTTTGGGATGCTGTTCCAAATCAGCTGAAGTCCCTGCAAGATTGGTTCCCCTTCTCTCTGGGAGACTCCCACCAGCACAGAGTGGATAATGGGATGGTCAGGGCATGATTGAGTTAAATTCTGTTCTCTCCCCTTTACAGGGCTGTATTTTTTGTCTCAATCAGCTTCCTGAACCAGTTAACCACATGCTCAGCAGTGCCAGAAGGCAGCAAGGGCAGAACTGAGCATGCTGAGATTGTGACTCAAGGCATGAGGAGAGCAGCTATAATTTAGATGAGTTTAGGCTGCCTGAGAACTTCAACTATAGCTCACTGTCAGGGAGACTCCAGCTGAATTCAAAGGAAAACTTGCAAACAGTGAAAATTTGTCAAATATTTCTGCTGGGGGAGGATGCAGCCCAAAGCTGCTGATGTCACAGTTGGAATCAGTACTTTGGCTCAGAAATTAGTTTTTTCAAAAATTTTTAAGTGCCAGCCAGAGAAAAATGAAAATTAGAGGCTTCCTTCTTTTCCAAATACTGATCCTACTTCTTGCTACCTTGCTAGCAAATTAAAGTTTCTAAATCAGTAACTCAGAAAATCTGTAATAAGCACATATCTGTAATCTCTTCTGAACTTTTCTGGACAGAATTTAGAAGATTCAGCAGGTTTTTTTTTTCAATGTGACCCTAAAAAAGTGCTTCATGTACAGACCATGAAAACAAATATATGGGAGCTCATTTCAAAGTTAGTAACCTAAAAAAATACTATGAGCCTCACAGACTGTACATATAACTATGAATTAACAATATTGATATTTAGTTTTATTGTAACACTACTCTCAACAGGCCTGGGGAGGTGATAAACTGTTCCAAGTGGCACCAAGGACAAAGCTGTGGAGGAATGGGAGGTTTAGGAACAGGACCAGAAGTTTTTATGGTTCCTTCTGATATGAAGAGCAGAGATGGGGGATATGGGGAAAAGCAGGGATGGGGAACCACCCTGGGGTGCCCCAGAGACCTTTGGTCCCTGAGACATCAAGGGCTTTGCATTTGTATTCCTCCCCAGCTTCTCTGCAGTGCAAGGGAGGAGAGCTGAGCAGAGCAGGGGCTCTGTCCTCTGGGAAGGAAAAGGACTCTGTGAACCTGGAAGCTCAGTGCTCATGAAGAGGCTGTGGCAGAGAATTCCAGATGAGAGAGACAAGAACAGGCTGGAAGAAATACTGTCAATATAAACCAGGGCTGTGTTTTATGTTGGGCTTACTTGTGATCATCTTCCAGCCTTGCCAACAAAACCTTGAGCTCTGACAGTGACATTTCAGCTCCACAATTAAGACACAACATGTGCCTGCTAATTTCTATCCCACCTGCCCTGCAGGTAAGAGTAGCAGCAATTGCAGAAAATCAGAGGAAGTGTTTGGAAAAATCACGAAATAGCTGCTCACTCACCCAGGTACATTTTTACTTGCACAGACTTATTTACACCCAATAAATATCACAAAAACCACATACTTCAATGATGTACAGACCTAAATATTTCAAATTTGTGTGAACAAAATCATTATTTCCCAGTACCTTAAGGGTTACCAGAGAAGATGCACAGGTTAGATTGTACCAACAGCAGCACTGTGAACCTATTGCTTCAAGATAACGTTGTGTATAAGATTGATAACATTAAAAACAAATCCTAACAATGCCCCACATGTTAGATTGCTCTTTCTAGTTGCCTGATGACATTAATATGATAAAAATCAACCTTGCAACCTGATGAATTGTAAATCAGGGCATGTTCAGCTCAATTCTTCTCTTCCATTGTTATATCTAGATTTAGAGAATAGTTGTCCAAAGATTTTGGGTGTAATTAGTATCTCCTTCTTCCCTGACCCACTTT
Source organism: Prinia subflava (assembly GCF_021018805.1). Lineage (NCBI taxonomy): Eukaryota > Metazoa > Chordata > Aves > Passeriformes > Cisticolidae > Prinia > Prinia subflava. The sequence goes on from NC_086258.1 coordinate 16,234,350, forward strand.
GTAGGAAATCAGCCTTGCCAGAGCTTACCTCAGAGATTCAAGCCTAAAAGCTCTCCAAATCTCTACTAAAACCACAAGACACATGTCAGCACTGAGATTTCTCACTCCAAAAAGCCAGAGCTTTACTTTCTAACATGCAATGATTTTATCATTCCCATTGTAGTAGAAAAACATGTCAGCTGCTGCAGGGAGTTCCAGGCAGGATGTACATCTGTGCATTAGTTTTTTTCTCATTTCCTTTATTTCATACTTGATTGTGAGACTAATTGATGATAAACAGAGAAGGACAATTCCCCTAAAATCAAAACAACTTCTTGCAAAAGACCATTTCCTGATATGGGCCATGTGTTCAGAGTCTGGATCTGTTTTGGGAATAAAAACTTCTACCCCAGGTTTATTCTGCAAATCAGCTCCTGATGCTTAAGCAGGGCGAAGGGGGAACTGCTGTTTTTGAGGGTAAAATTGCTCCAGTTTCAGGTTTCTTTTTGGGTTTTTTTTTAATGCCAATGTGTTTCTACCTCTACATTTATGCATTTGATGGACTGAAAAGCCTTGGAAACCATCAAGGTGGAGAAAGATAAAGCAGGTGGGTGCAAAAGTTATTTTTTGTGGGGTCACTTCAGTCTGAAGGAGGTTCCTCCTCCTGGCTTAAGGAAGCAAAAAGCCAAAGTGCAGTTTTCAAAACCAATGAACACATTTAGAACCCAAACTCTCACCAATGGAGTTCAGTACTCCTAGATAATGAATTAATTTGGATAATGGAAATTCAAGTCCTGGGGGAGTTATCTACATGTGCAGATAAAAAGTCATTAAGAGTAGTGGGGGAAAAAAAAAAATCTTTAACATTATTTCCCAGAATGGTAATATAGTGTTTTCTTTCTGTGACCTGAAGGTAGATTAAAATAATTCCATTTTCTGAAGTTATGACATTTTTAAGATGGTTATATTTTTTTCTTTTAGTTGTTACATTACATTTCTAAAATACACAGTATCTTGACATTTGTCTGTATCTGGATTTTTTACAGAGAATTTTACCAAGAGCTCTGAGTTCAGCATGCCCCTATTTAGTCTTGAGAATTTTCTTCATAACTGGAGTTCTAAGATGTATCTTTAATCCCAAAATTAAAACTGTACTGGATGTATTAAAAAAGATTAGTAATATTTAAATTAATTATTTTCAGAGGAGGAAATGGGGAAAAAAAGGGACAGCATTACTACACGTTATCATTTTCTCTTATAGAAGATCAAGACCAGTAATCACATTTAAAATTCGTTTAAAAATTATACTTCACAGCATCAAGATTGATTTTGGAATTTAAACAGAAAACCTTATTCTTGTAGGTGTTTCCAGGAGGGCTGCTGAAGCCGTAACACAATTTTAGATAGTTTGATCAATACCAGTTTGAGCAGTGATAAAACTTGCTTTGCACCAGAAGTCAATTTTGTACACAAAGGAGTGAGCTCAGGAATTTTCTAAATTATTTTTGCTATAATGAAAGGGCTTTACTCTGCCACTTCAGGACAGATCGATTGGCAGACATACACCATCTGCTTCTATGAAAACCAGGCCAGAATATAGATATATAAACCTACAGTCTGAGCTTTAAACAATAATCAAATGAAAGATGCAATAAAACACACTGAGCACTTTATAACTGAATTACTTTTCAGACAATGTATTTTACTTAAATCAGAACAGTCTCTCTGTCTCTTTTTGGGTGGCTTCTACTCCTTGCAATGCTGCAAGTCTAAAGCAAGCCTGAAGTTTTCAGTGCAGGATGAAAATCACCCAAAAAGGACAGATTCTCCAGAAGAGAAAGATATTTGTTTCTTCCTCCACAGGAAAGTGGCAAATTTTAGACAAAAGTCACAAGCTGCAGAAACTTTCCACGATGTGAAGAGTATCAGACACAGAGCACAGATATGTTTGACATCACAAGGGACCTTTCCCATCTGTACAGACATTTCCAGGAAGAAAACTCAGGACAGAGGCATCTTTACCAACTAGTATTCAGAGGATATGAAAATTTGTTTGAAATTTTTCTTTGAAAATTTTTGTTTGAAAATCTTTTTGTTTGAAAATTTTATCTATTTAACAGTGCAATGTTTCATGTGGAGTTTTGGATGGGTCCCTCAGAAATTATTAACACACATTGCAATGTTATTCTAAATGATATGACATTATCCTTGTAGTATCATAAGCCTGAGAAATTCTCCCCCCTTTCCATTTTTTTCCAGAGGAAAAAAAAATCATTTGAATCATTTGCATTTTGGCCCAAAACTCAGACTTTGCCAGGCTGGAGGCAGAGTGACTGCAAAAGGCAGCAATTCTGAACCACGACACAGAAGATAGAAATCCATATTCCACAATAACTTAATGGGACCATTGTTTGTGAAGAGTGAACAGAATTAGATTTGCTGCTTTTAAAGGCTGTTCTGGCTGACAGAAGCTATGACAAATATTACATTATAAAATCCCCAAGGTGTTTGCATCACCTGTGGAAGAGTAGGTGAGCATGAATGGCTTGATTACCTCCCTCCCCAAAGCTCCTCTATTATCATCTGCTGGGATCCTGCCCACTCCGTGGTTTTTGTCTCTGTGAATTCTGTTTGAATCCCAGTAGGAGGTGATCTCTGGGCAGTTTGCATCCTCTGTTCTCCTATGAACTCCAGAGAGGCCCAAAATGGACAGAGTCTTTAAAAGTGAGAAGTAAACCTTCCACAGCCTTGTTTTCCACAATACACCCCATAGGAATAACTTACACATTTCCTACTTCATGGTGTTATTCTGCCTTGCTCTCACCTGTCAATATATTAGCCCAAAACTCAGAATTGATTGTCTCTCAGCAAGAACGAGTTCCTCCTTCCAATAAGCTTTTATTTTGATTTCTAGAAAAACAAGTTCCACACCAGGACTCCGGCATCTTCTGAATTAGAACAGTTTTCTCTGCATTCAAAGACTTAAAACAGCACAACAACTTTCTCCTTCATTTTATGGACAATATGAGTATTTGGTTCAGAGGGAAGACTCTTACTTTGCCCATGCAGGCCAAACTTTGATCACAGAATAAAAAACGGGATATCCAGAAGATTACATGAAGGAATGTTTCTGCCTATAGATAAGAACTGAAAATGTGCAATATATGAAAGAGCTACTGGTTCTGCCCTTTCAGCTTGAAAGGACAATGTGAAAAACAAGGTTCACCTTCCTGGTAAAATTAAAAAAAAAAAGACAATTAGCAGACAGAAATCAAGCAAAGGATTAATTTTTAGCCAAGTGCACACCTGCTATTTCAGAGAAATTCTTTGTACAGTTTTAGAAAGTGAAAATTCCTCCCTTGCTCACACAAGCAGGATTTATATTGCTCAAGCATCAGCTTCCACAACTGCAAAAGGAAAAGAGCCAGAACTTTTCCTTTGAACTACACTTCCATGCAGAACAGTGTTGTTGCTAAAAAGAACAAACAAAAAAACTGTGAATGCTGCCTGTAAACTAATACTGCAAGGCAAAAATATGAACAATTAAAACCCAAGAGCAGCTGTCTGCTGACGGATCCTCATGGATTATTTAGCTGACCCTTAGCAAGGAGAGGGCCCTGAAAAGTCAATAGGAGCAGGAATTGTCAGGTGGGTGATGAAAAGAAAAACTTCCAACAATATCAGAAATGGAAACCTTAGAACTGACTGAAAAATTTTCTCTTTGTTTCAACTATATTTTCCTCTTGAGATCTCTAATAAATAAAAAGATCATACATGTATAAACATCTTGAAAACAGGAGAAAATACAATCAGAGAAGAGCAATTCCTCAAAAGATCTTGAATTTATATTGATTACAAATTAACTCCCCACACAAACTCCCCACCCACCCCAGCAGCAGATATTCAGTGAGATGCCACAGAAGGCAAAGAAAAACCCATGGAAATGTGAAGCAGGATTAGGATGTGCTGCCTGTAGACTTAGACATATATGTTTAAATACCTCGAGAAGAAAAACAGATCTTGACTCCAACAAGTTCTCAAACTCCTTTCATAGACTAAAAATACATTTTGAATGTAAAGAAAATGAAGAGTCTCATAAAATTTTCAAGGCATTAAGAACCAACCTCTAAGCTGGAGTGACTGTGCTCAGGCAAGGGAGCATTGCCAACATCAATATTGCTGTAGCTTAGCCTTGTGAATCCTCTGTGGTTTGGGAAAATACCTAAAACCTCTAAAAACAGTGAATAATAAAATATGTGACCACAAAGAATTCCTTGAGATGGCTGCATTTGCTAATGATGCAGTGATGAGAAATGCCTGAGTTCATCACCAAGCAAAAAAACTCCAAACCACTCATAAAAACTATATAGAGCTCATTAAAAAAACCCCAACCTAAGCCAAAAAACAATCCACCAAAACCAGAACTCTGTGCTAAAAACATGTAAAAACACCACTCTGCATCCACATGTGTCCTTTTCCACCATATCCTACTTGTGACATCCCTCATAAACTTCAATTAGGATCTCAATTAGGGTCATAGACTCAATTAGGTCATCTCTCTTTATAGATGACAAATTTTGCTCAGTTTTCTTTTAATGCCACTTTTATGTGAAAGATGAGCTGGCCTAAAGCTCAGTAGTATTTCTACTTACAGGAGAAACAACCCCAAACCTTTGAAAACAGTATTTATTCTAACCCTGGCTTTTCTCATAAGCTGAAAGTTCCTCCCAGCAGAAGCAGCGAGTGCTGAACCTGCTCTGCAGGCTCAGAGATGCTCTTCTCTTCCTACAGCAAGTTGGCCCCTTTGTGTGCAGCTTTATTTTCCCAGGTATCATCTGCTTCCACAGATGTGCATCATTAAGATTGGAAGAACCAACAGCAAAATTTCCATATAATTAAACATTTTTATGTGTAAAGTAGGTATGGCACAGAAGCCATTAAATGTCTCCCGTCAGGAGCTCTGCAGCCATCAAACACAATAAAGTGTTTTTGGGAACCTGCATTCAGGCCTCTCATGGAATGGTGAATGGGTGTTGTTGAAAAATTTAAGATCCATTGGCAGGGGATTTAGATAAAACAGTTACATCCTGCATCTGTGAATGCTTCTGTGACCAGCTGAGGGAATGCACCCCACAGAGAGGCACATAAAAATTGAGCACTTCACTAATGATGTTTCTATATATTTTTGTGTGCAACCTTAAAAAGCTTTAAGCCCCTTTAATTAGAGATGATGCATTGGGGTAAGTCAAATAAGTAAAAAAAAATGAAAGGAAAACACTGTTGTGTTGCTGTTGTTTGTACTGAATTCCTAACAATGCGTTTGAATGGGCAGTTTCAGAAATTAATTTGGAATATTATGATCTCTTTCAGCAGCACCGTTTCATAACAAAGGACACCACTGTGCCCACAGCATGGAACAAAGAACATTTTATTTTATTGCTCAATTAACAGTGCTCAGGTTCATTTCTTAGGATAACCAGTGAGTTTAGGATGGCAGGTACACATCTCTCTGTTTCAAGAGTATTTATTCAGGCTTTAATATATATGATTAAACTGGATACAGACAGAAATTCACATTTTCTACCTAGCAATCATCTTTGCAGGGGCTTTATGCTTTGCCCCCAAAGCCCAAAAGATAAACTGATGAAAATACAAATCTCTTCCAGAGGATGAGGATGCTTCAGTCAAATTAACACCTGGTATTTACAAAACTTCCAAGACAGTTATTCCTAGGTATGCACAAGTTAAACACACAAAAAATAAATGCCAGGAGTTGTGTGCGACACAAATGCTGTGGTGGAGCTCTATGGATGTCAGCTTCTGTTATTAGGAAACAATTTTTGTGATGGAAAAAATACTACCTAAGTAGTAAGCTGGGAGAAACAGCAGGGAAGAAAGCAAAAAAGAAAACCAAACAAAACCACCTGAAGTAAGAGAGACAACATAATGAAATACCATCTCTTTTCCTGACATTGAAGAAAAGTAACAAGGAATGGGACAAATCTAATTGTCAAAGCGACTTTTTTCATTATTTCTTTCTTTTTAATTAATCATTTCATTGCAGAAACACCTCTGTCCTCATGAAACTATTTAGGATTTTGTCAAAACAGAATCTCTGTCTTTTTCAATAATCCCTTCCTTCCTTTTAAAAAAAAAGAACAGCTACAAATGTCACACTTTTCTTTCAGCCACACTTTACCAGTTCTCCAGTGTTCCTGGGGGCACAGGTATGTTCAGCTGAGAAACCCCAAAGAAGCCTTTCAAAAAAGAAGGATCCAAAGCTGATAAGCAAAACCCCTCAGCATTCTTAAAGAGAATCCAGAAATTAATGCTAATTTCTACACAAAAACTGTACACAGAGACTCCGATTCTTAAGGATTTTGCTGTGCCAAACCAAAGTTTATGTCTTAGTTGAATTGAAGGCAGAACTATTGAGGAATTGCAGAGCTACAGAAGACAGCCAACAAATGAGATCATAGTACTTAATGTGGCCTGGTTTAGAGTGGGGGAGATGGGGAGACACCTCCTCATTCATGAAATCCCCACAGCTCATTTTATCAAGAAGTGGCTACAGCAGTGCCAGCCTTGCTTCAGCTCCCACAAGCAGAGGGATGCCACAAAATGCTTCCCAGTGCTTCCCACCATGCATATCCTTTTCCCCACACCTACAGAATCCATCCCTTTGGAGCTCCGCCAGCTCCCTGTTTCACATATAAAACCAGCCTGTGGTTTTTTTAAATGCTGTTCTAGCAGTACAAATTGCAGAGCAAAGCCTGCCCTATGCCTCATCCTGACAGGAGATGCAGCTTTCCACAGGCTGCAAAAATCCTTCTCTGGAAAAACAAACGAGGGTCCTGGGCAATAGATTGTGAGGGGCTCATTTGGTGTCTGCTCACAGTTACTGCCCCTGCCAGCTCCCCGAGTGACCTGCCATTAACTCTGCTCTCCACTTGTGATTTAGGGCCACACCACACCCCAGCAGCCAATTCTGCAGGTTTTTAAGCTCTGTTTTCTGTATCTGGTATTGATCCAGGGCAGGAGTTCAGGCCAGACCTGTGAACTGCACTCGTTCCTCTCTCAGATCAGCAGCATCATTCTCACACTCAGTGTGAGCTTCTCTGCACACAGCAGCACCAAACTGTCCCACACTTATCCTGTCCTCCTCAAAGATCAGCTACTCGACCAAATCCATCCCCCTGCAAATAAACTCATCCCCAGAACTGGCAATTTTTAATCTACCTTCAATTATTCTACTTTGAAAAGTCTCATTTTTGACTTTTTAAGGTTTGTCAGAATTCTGCAGCCACTGTGGAGGCACTGCAGCCCTAATGTCCTGAAAGAGGGTGGGTACAGATTAGATATATTTAGATATATCTAATATATATTAGATATATCTAATTAGATATAATTAGATAATAGATATAATTATCTATTAGATTAGATAATCTATATCTAATCTATAGATATAAATTATCTATAGATATAGATAATCTAATACAGATTAGAAATCTTCTTCAGGGAAGAAATTCTTCCTGGGGAGGGTGGTAAGGGCCTGGTTGCCCAGATAAACTGTGGATTCCCCATTCCTGGAAGTGCCCAAGGCCAGACTGGACAGGGCTTGGAGCAACCTGGGGTAGTGGAAGGTGTCCCTGCCATGGCAGGGAGTGCAATGAGCTTTAAGGTCCTTCCAACCAAACCTGTGATTCCATGACAATCCTGCAACAGAAGTGTCTGGAGTATTTGATACAAAATCAACTTTGGGGTCAGAACACATCCCAGCCCTTTTTTATCCTACTAAGTAGATCAGGCTACTTAATAAAGACATAAATGAATGCAAATAGTGGCAGCATACAGAAACACTGTTGACTATTTGCTATTAAGAATATACAAATCAGGGAAAAAAACAAAAACAAAGCTCAAACTGCCCATTCTGGAGCAGTGGGGCTCAAATCAGCCCCCAAAATTGGCTGTTTGTACTCTTTGCTGCTCAGTCTTGTTTTTGATTCATCCTCAGCATCTGACATGTTGGAACTCCTCAGGATTAATAAATCTAACATTTCTCCTCCATGGAAAGGCTTTATCTCACCACGTGCTGTGAGCAAACAAGTTTCAACATGAGAACCTTACCCACCACTATGAGAGAAAGTGAGAAAAATGTGTGCCAGGGGAGCGGGTGTGATGCCCAATATTCTCAAGGAAGGCTGGGGACAGAGCTTTTTCATTTTGAGGCCTGTGCCTCGTGTTATGATAGCTCAGCTCATTATTTTTCAAGTTAATAGACTTAATCAAAATTCCATAATCAAGGAGTCATACATAATTCCAGAATCAGAAGTGCTACACTTCTGAAAAACAAAATGATCATAAAAATACTCTCACTTTATTGTCTTTCAATCTTAAAAGCCATTACAATAAAAAATGAAAGGTCTATTTACCTTTTAATATGGAATATTTATAAAACATCTCAGTGCTTACATTTTCTAGATGCTTGTTTTTCAAATTTTCATTAGTTTTTTATATAAAAAAGCAAGTTTTACACTTATATCTCAAATAAAACCACCACGTAAGCACCATAAAAGGCAATATCAGCTACCCTGTGAGATCACTATATTTAAATGCCCCAAAGCTACTTAACAAACTCTCCTCCCAAAGAAACAAACATTTTTAACTCATTCAGCCACTTCTGAAAATTTTATGACTGTATATTCTCAAGAGGGATAAGAGAGACAATAGAATTTAGAACCCCTTGATGGTGTACATTTGTGTGTTGTTCTATTTTTTAAAAGCTGATACCAACTAAAGCTTGTATGGGCACACAAGAATTGGCTGAGCTGAATCCCTCTGCATTTCTCTTGAGGTTTTACTACTTAATTTCTATCCTATGCATTGTTCCCTTTCAGTATGAGATATTAAGTTTCTGGTCATGTTAAAAACAACTTTGTTAAGCTGCCTGGAAAAGCGGAAGATCCTTCACCCTTAAAATCCTCATCCATTCTCCTCCTGAGAACCCCTGGTTTATAAGAGATAACACCCACTCTCTATTCTATATAAAACAAACAGAAAGCTGAACAATAAATCCTGGATATTGAATAGCAGAATGTCAAGTAAATAAAGGTACATTTAAGGTTTTAAAGAACAGAGTATCTCCTTTCTACTCAACAGGCAACAGACTTTTCCCAAATATATGTGGCAGCATACACAGAGGAAAAAACGTGGCCTTGAAGGAAAAATTGTGTCAAAAAGGTATTTTGGTATTGAAGTGATCAAAGTCTTAACAGGATACAGGGGTTTAAGTGGGCTGAAAGCAAAACCAGTAATATTTTGTAAGATAGAAAAGAATCTATAATGAGGATTGTTTTATTTAATTAAATCATATGACAAAATACTGGAGGTAGTCAGTAAATTGGTCCCATTGGCACTATGATGATGATGATGATGATGATGATGATGATGTCTGAAAACATTCAGGCAAACAGATACAAGGTAAAATGATGTTGCATTTGAAGGTAGAGGAAGTTTTGCTACTGGCTTCAAGGAGCTGGGAATTCACTCAGGAAATCTCACATCGAACTCCAAACATGAAATAAATCTGACTCTTTTTAGAGCAGTTTATTACCGCTGCAATTTCACTTCACACAATTATCCCAATTTACATCGCTCTACACAAGGAAAAACTCATAACTCACCCCATAACAAGCTGTACCCATCTAGTCCTGAGCATCACCTTATTATTCTACCTGTGAGCTCTTCCCAAGCAACACCAGGGTTTTTTTTTTTACCTGGCATCCCTAGAAGAGGTGCCATAGCAGTCTATATTAAGTATATTTGCATGATTTAATTAATAAAAAGATGGTAATTATTACTGAAGCAAATTACCATAAGGTAACATTATACAGCTCCTAAAAAGGCAACTTGAGTGAAAACAAAAATTCTAAAACGTTTTGCAGGAATCTAATGTACTAAGAGTAAATACTAATGTAAAGCTGTAATAATTCACCATTCTCTCTGTAACTGAGTCCTGCTGGGTTGATATCCTGGATATTTATGATCACATGGTGTCAATGAAGGAAGTAATGTGATCTGAATACAAAGCTCAAATCCTAGATGCACACAGATTTCCAGCATTATCCTAGAAAGCTTTAGCTGCCTGTTCTCATTTTTTTATATGTGAAGATAATATTTTATTTACTTTACAACACTATTATGCAATTGAACTAATGTCCACTAGAACTCTGCCTAAGGCAAAAGGAGTATTGCACAAATACACATCTAACTTAAAGAGGAACTGAGCCTTTTAAAAGGGAAAAAAAAAATCAGACATGTCCCACTCCAAATTCTCATAGTTTAACGTGTTAAAGGTACGTGGAATAGAAGCAATTTGAGATTCACAGAGCTGCCAACTTGACAGCAGCAGGGTAATAAAGGCCCCCAACACATGCACAGTTCCTATATCATTTACTGAAAAACAGATTATATAAAGTATAGGAATGAAATTCGCTGATGGTGCAAAAGTGGAACCAAAGGCAGGTAAGGGAAGGGCTGAAGTCAGAACATGGCTAAAATCAGTAAGATTTAGAGAAACTCATTAGCAGTGGTTCTGCAAGTTTCACATACAGATCCTAGAGATAACAAAATAGCACAGGGAACACCACAGAAACTGAGTCAAATGCCACAAAATTGGAACAGAGCATCAAATTTACAGTAGCAGCTACATGAACAAAATCCCCATACTGAGATCAGAATGGTGCTGATTCTCATTCATGGCTTGTCCTTCCCGTTCTCATTCCTGTGTAAAAGGATTCAAGTGGATGTTACAGATCCTGATTCCAAGCCCTTAAAACAGTCAGACCGTGTACAGAGCTTTCACAACAATTAGAACCAGCAGCTCAGATCTCTGTTTGGAAATGAGCAACTGCAACGACAACATTGGAGGAGTTATCAAGAACTGAAATAAGCCCATGACTTCCCTGGGAATTTTGAATGAGAACAAATTGCAGGTTTCAGCCTGGCAGATTAGAAGATTTGAGGCTGTAGCTCCAGCTGATGCAGAAATGTATTTTTATCAGCTTTTATGTGCTACTTTGCCTCTTGCTTGCAGATTGCTGCATTGTGAAAAGCAGCAACACTAATTGCCTGGACACCCTCACTCATCTGGAGCAGCACTTCCATGGCAAAGTGCCACTGCCTCAGTGTGGGTAACAACCAGGAGCATCCCTAAAGCCCTGGCACCTCTGCAGCCACCACCTAATTTATGGACAAGTCAGTGTGTGACCACTGGACACTGAGCAGGGGGCAGTTCCTAAGCTGAATGGCAACCCAACCCAAGAAACACCAAAATGCATTCCACACTTGGTGCTGGGGGCATCCCTAAAGCCCTGGGACCTCTGCAGACATCACCTAAATTATGGACAAGTCAGTGTGTGACCACTGAGCAGGGGAACAGTTCCTAACCAAACCCAAGAAACACCAAAATGCATTCCCCACCTGGGGGCATGTGGATTTACAGGCAAGAAATTCCCCCATAATAAAAATCAATGATTTTTAAATATCAGCATGGCACTCCCAGTCCTCAGTCAGCGAAGCACATTTCAATGTTTAACCTAGGTCTGCTCCCACTTGGGTATGATTTTCATAATTACCTGCTCTAGGCTCACTCTGCTCCTGCTGAAATCAATCACTATTTTTCTGACTTAAGGAGGAACAGAGTTGGGTCACTGCTGAAGCAAATTACAAATTACAACCTCATTGCATAAAAATTTTTAAAAAATTAAAATATTCAGTGTAAATCTATTGAGACCTTTGGAAAACTGTACTACAGTATTTGTCTTAAGGACTCTGGAATTCTTTTAGAGACTGCAGAAAAGGGCAATTTTCTGTTCTTACATTCCCCAACCAAATTAAACAGTTTGCAAACTCAGAAAATATACTAAAGAGTGTACCAAGGTGATATTTTCAGCAAATTCAGGTCAATCACTCACATTAGTAATATCAGTTATGCAAGACAAGGCAAATTTGAAAAACACAGGCAAAGAATAAAGGATAATTTGGATATTATGCAAATAATAATTTCCCCCCAAATGTAACAACAATAAAACTTAACCTGAAGCCATATTAATCTAGTCCTTATAAACAACTTATGTAGCAAATAGAAGAAAACTGATAACAATGATATTCTCATTAGCAGATCTGGGTAGCAAATGATACAACTTTTCATGTTGAGTTAATTCATTTTTTCCTCCTCCTGAGCAAAAACAAAAATCAGTTTGAGACAGATTGATCCTATTGACTTTGAGTTAAATTAAACTTGCTGTAAAGGTAAAGTGGCAAAGCTCAAGTTATCCTGGTATGATCCTCAGATGGACACTGATTCAGGGAGTGGGGTCTCATATGTGAAAAAAGCTGAAGTTGATCAATAAAATGTAAATAATGCTAAGAAAGGGAATCCAGGTGTTTGAGAGAGATCACACAACAATAAAAGATTCCAGTCAAGGCCAGCATAGGTCCAGGACAGTCCTGAAATGGAGGTGCTTGACTGTTCACCCCTTCTGCTAAGTGGATCAGCATCTCTTTATATAAAGAAACATCACTCTTGGGAGTTCAAATTGCTCCATTTCCATGTGTGGTGCTTTTCTGGGGGGGTCAGTAATTTGTTTATTTGTTTGATTGTTGTTTTTCAGAACATATTTTCTTTAATTTAGGTGAACTCCAAGCTTTTTGTGTGAGTGGAAATTGTCAGTAGCACAGACACTCTCATCTCAGTGAAGGTGGCTGGGAGCAGAGTTTTACATATTTCTGCAGAAATGAATTGAAAATAAATCTAATTTCCTCCTACCCCTTGCTGTTCATCTCTATAACTCAGAGCCCTGACTGCTCCTCACCAGTCTGGAGAAGGACTTGCTGAACTTAAGTTTCTCAGGAGTGACAACACAGAAATGCTTTGCCAGTGACCCAGACTTGCAGAGCAGTAAAGAATTCACTTCACAGACTTGGACCAGATGGTTGCATGTCAGAACAAGGTAGTGCAGCTTTTCTGGAGCAGAAGGGAGAGCAGGAGGTAAGGCACAGTCCAGGCTGCTGCTGAGCAACCAGCTCCATGAATGAAGTTTAATTTGAGTTTTCTACGCCCCCCCACAAAAATCAGGATATTTAGAATATTTAATATATTTAAACATATTGTAACATACTTATTTTTCCCCAGATTTTATTCATTTTTTGCCATATTCTCTCTGGTTCTTTAACAGGTTTTTTTTTGCAGTGCTGGCATTTAGGGTGACATCTCACAGCACTGAGGACACATCCTCAGACCCCTCAGTCCTGGATCTGGAACTTTCCTCCCTCACACAATTTCAGGCTCCCTCAGCCAAACATAATCAGAAATTCCCTTGATTCAGAGCACCTCCAATTGTGCTGTGCCCACCCCAGCACACAAATTCCATTCCATTAGTTTCACGCTTGCATTCTTAGCAGACTACGTGATCAAAGCAGAATTTTTAAAAAGTGGGCTATTATTCAATTGTTTTTAAATACAAACACTCATACTTTACACACAAACACACTCTACTTTAGCAGATGAAAAATTTTGTTTAACTAGTGCTGTTCATGAATCTTAACTATATGAGGCTTTTAGTGTAGTAAAGACAAAAGCTGAAGCAAAACCAAGTCAGCAGGGCTTTTCCCTTCTGGATTGCACAAGAACATAGACCTCTTTGGTAATAAATTTAATTTGACAGCTGCTAAAAAATTTACCAAGCTTGACAGCATGCACAGAAAGCAAAATAGGACAGAGAACCTGTGGGTTTCCCTGTTAACCTCAAAGAAAAACTGTTTATTTAAAAGAAATGATATTAAATTATGTTTGTTTGGTAAGCTTCAAATGATAGTTTTGCTGGCTACATTCTGCTCTCCCACAGATACTATTTTCTGTAGTAATTTTGTAGGCAATGTATTCTGAAGAATAAAGGAGGGTTCAATTTGAGCAGGCACAGGGTTGTATTTGGAATATAAAACACACTGTCTAGTCAGGAGAAGTAACTTTTCAGACTAAGATAAAGCAGAAAAACAGTGCTTTGATGATTTCTGCAATGAATCTGGAGAAATGACTGAGGAATTCCGAGCTTCTCAGAGCTTCACTTTCAGCTACAAAAGATTAGTTTGATTTTGAACATCTATGGATTGGAATCCATCTCACTTTGCTCCCTAATGCTTCCAAAGTGCTAATGGCAGCACAAAAGACTCTGGTGGTTCAACACAAATGAAAACAAATTGCAGGAACTGTGCCCAAGTAGGAACTGACAGTGCTGCATGTCAGATGAGAGCCAAGTGTTTACTCCGCTGCTGCTCGGGGCCCACGGCTGCATTGATTTGTTGGACCTGCATTAATATTTCTGATCTCATCCCAAAGCCTTGGCTCCATCCGCTCTGGAAGGCAATAACCCCATGTATTTTAAGGAGGACATGTGCTGTGGAGTAAAGCCTGAAGTGGGATTGAGTGAAATGCATTAATTTTGCATGGCTGGGATTGAAATGGGATTTTTTGAACAGAAGGAAAGGTGGTAACTCACTGCAGTCCCAAAGATCATACATGGGGTGACAGAAGGAGGTTTCCTCATTACGGAAAATACATCTTAATTATTAATCACCTTTGAAACATCACTTTCCTTTGATGATTGGGGTTTTTTTTGTGTGCTCAAAATGAAACATTTTGAAAGAATTATGGCTGCAAAGCACCATCCCGAGCAATATTTCTGTCACACCTTAAGAGGGCACTGCAGAATGCAAAGGGACACAGCAGGAATGGGAAATGTAGCAAGTTTCTTGTCAGAGTTTACAGGAAAATTTGACTTCTAATCTGTAAGAGAGATTTGTTCTCTGGCTGATAGGAGATAAATCATACCCAGCACTGCAGACCAAAGTACCCCAGACAGATCATCTGAGCATCTTCACCATTCTTCATCTACTTTCAGAAACTGATAATTAATGGCATATAAAAATTCACTTTACTACACATGCAAGTACCATATATTCACTCTATCTCAACGTGAAAAATTATTGTTTTCAACACCCCTCAAGGATGAAAAGTGTGTTCCCATGAAGTGCTTTTCCTAACTGAAAACACACTAAAAAATGAATATTTCCTCAGATCCCAAGGCAAATTGATTTTAGTCATACTTGTGAGTTATTCTGGAAAAATGACATCTTGAAGGTTTTTATTTTCCCTTAAAATTATTCAGTTCCTTTAAAATCTTTAAGTGGAGAAAGAGTAGTGATTTTATCAAATAATCTTATTTCTCACTTTCTTAAATGTCTGAAGTTATCAGCGAATGGAGGAAGACTTTTCAATGTATCTCCTCGAGCAATTTCTGCTGATAAAGAATTATCTGAAACAACTCTTGCAAATCATCTAAAACCTACATATTTTCAGAAGGAAAACTGGATTATCAGTAAAAGACACTCTGTAGAACAATTTAAAAAAGAAACATTCTTTTAACACACTAATTGGAATACGTTCACAATTTTTTTGCCCTGGTATGATTTCTTTTCTTCCACTCCATAAGATTTCCTTGACTTCAGGAATTTCCATCTAAGAAGAAACCATTTAGGACATTTAGCACAAACCCCAAGTTCTGTGCTACTGCAGGGAAGGGTTTTGTCCTCACTGCCCACCAAGTGTGGTTATTTTTGTGCCTTTTGTTTTGCATTTGTAGTGGCAGACCCTGAAGAAACTCCTGGGAGCATCGCTCTACCTCAGCACTGTAACTGTGTTGTGGTCTATGAAGTAGAAGGCAGAGTATTTTTTTCCAAATAAAACCACCTTTCAGTCTTACTCTTGGTTCTTTCACAGATTCTGGGGGTGGTAATGTATTCTGGAATCATGAGCTCCAAAATGTACCCTTTGTAATGTGTGTGGGGGGGTGATAATTGGGACTGAAAGAAGAAATTTTAAAAAATAACATCACATGCTATAAGAACAAGAGAATAAATCGGTGGGCAAATTAAACAATCAGGGCTTAAGGACCAGCAACTGGAAATTCTAAGTGAATTCAGGAAATTAGCATTACTATGAGCAACATGGCCTTTGAGGTGGTGTAAACAGGCAAACTAAAAAAACAATGACTCTGATATCGAAACAGAAATATGAAGAGAAACCCCAACACTCAAAGAAATCAAGAGAATTTGGAATTAGACATGAAAGAAGCTCCTGGGCTGTGTGAAATTAGTCAGAGCAGTGCTCTATGGACAACTTCCCACGGGCAAGGGTTGATGCTGCACTATTTCCTTGGGTGTCTGCTCTGCACATATCTCCTGTCCCAGCACTGTCACTGGTGCCCAGACACCATCAGCAGAGGGGGGCATTTTGTACATGATTCAAGACCCCCACGAGTCACCCAAAAACCCTAAAACCCTCCCTGGGAAGAAAGGATTTTTCCTGCAGACAGCCAGACTCATCAAACTGAGGAACAGGTGGCAGTGGGAGGCACTGAAGTGAAAATGTCTCCAGACAAATTGTTCTCCAGGGACTCCCACAGCAGTTTTCAGCATGAGGCCACACAGAGCTGTCACGGTGCACTCCTGGGATGGCCCAAGGACCACGAGCAAAGGGGGCTGTGACACCTTCTGTCGCTGTTTGCCACGCTGAAACGACCACACAGACGCTTGGAAATTGTGAGACAGAGTGCAGGGCAGAGAAAATCCACCCTTTGTTTATTACATCCTATTATACACTTTAAGAAAGGTGACCATGGATTGGAGAGTGGAATCCCCACCTCTCAGCCACACTGGTCAAAAGGACTGTCAGACAACCTCTGTTCTCTTGGAGAAGAACATGAAAAACAATGGCAATATTTACAAAACATGATCTCCTGTTTACATGAAAGAATGTGAGAAAGTGAGAACTTCTACTTTAATATGAACGCTCAGAAAACTAAGAAATCTCATGGTGACAACCTTCCCCCCAGGCTCCTGAGTGTCCTCAGCGCTCACTGGGCCAATCAGGGTATACACAATGGGACAGGTCCCACTTGCCACTCCAAGGATCAATTTTATTAACAGAAACACAAAATACACTTAACCCAGGTGAAGGGCAGAGGTGAACACCTGGAGCAAAGGAGGCAGGAGCCTTTAAGGGACTGCTGAGGGGCGGGGCTCAGGATAGGGAGCCAATAGGGAGAGGGGAATAAGGCGGGGCTTACAATGCAGAAACCAATGAGAAAACAGAGAGGGAGGGAGCAATGTAAACAACCAATAGGATGCTGAGGATTGGGAGATTGATAGGGAACAGTCTGGAAGAAGGGGCAGGGCCAGGCAGGGATTGACAACCAAGAAACTGGGTAGAACCAACTAGACAGAAAAAAGGGGGGGTACAGGGCAAACCATTTTGAAGGATGACAAAAACACACATTAAGAAAAACACACACCAGCACACAGAGCAGATTCCTCAGCACCTGTATCCCTGCACCTCAGGATTCCTGGGCTCAGCAGACAGGCCTCTCCGGGGGTTAGAACTCAAGCAACAGAGAAACAAGTGCCTGGTGAGGTTCATTAATCAACGTCTGCTTTGCTTTCCACTTTCGGGTGGTAGCCACAGCTTGAGGTCACCTCTGGAGAAGTTAATCTTATAAACCCTGACAAGCACATATCTTGTCGGGGCTAATCTCTGCGGGTTTGGGCACGTTATCCATTACAGCTGTTATCCAGCACAATCACTCCCCGGCAGAGCCCGGCAGAGCATCCTCAGTGGTGCACACAGACTCAAGGACACCAGCTGCATTCAG
Source organism: Prinia subflava (assembly GCF_021018805.1). Lineage (NCBI taxonomy): Eukaryota > Metazoa > Chordata > Aves > Passeriformes > Cisticolidae > Prinia > Prinia subflava. The sequence continues at coordinate 16,252,097 of NC_086258.1, forward strand.
ACTGGACATCAGTCACCCCAAGGAGCCAGGGGCACAACAGCCCCTGTCTGCAGCAACAGGCTGCTGCTGTGGAAGTCCACAGTTACACAGGAAAACTCCTAACTCAACAATGCTGCTGAACGCAAAAAGATTTTTATCTGGGGTATAGATCTGTGACTCATGAGAAAAATCGATATCTACACATAACTTAATTTAAAACTTTGAAGAGGAATGTGTAATTTACAAGGAACAATCCCCCTATAAAAACAGCCACTTTACATCAACTATGATTTTTCCACATTTATTCATTTTTATGCTGAGCATTATTTCTCCTGTATTTTACACATACCTGTAAGATCCATGAATATACATATATCCACATACATATAGAAACAAGCAGATCCAGACTAGGTATCTGATATAATAGCTTTTCTTAATGCTCACCACTTTCCCAAAGAGAAGGAAATGTTTGAATGTCCCTTTGACATCTGCTTTTATTTAGTTCATCTGGAGGTCAGTGGGAACTGAGTGCCTTCAGTAACCTGAGAAAGACATTTAACATTTTACAGGGCTGTGACTTGTAGCTATTTATATAATTCAATGGGGCAAATCCTATAAACTCCAGTGACACTAAAAAGGTCTGCTCATGAGAGGTGCTGCTAAGGAGATGCTGGATTCATGATCCTGGACAGCAGTGTTGGTACTTCTGCCACCAGATTTGTGCTGGTCCCTTCCTCTGTCACAGCTCGTATATTAAAACTACAAGCTCCAATGTACCAAGAAAGCAATTTCTTTCAAAGTGACCCTACAGAATTAAACAAGGATTTGTGACCCTGCATTTTGGGATAAAAGAGATTTATGATCCTTGAAGAGATGTCAAAACTTCTGTAAGCACTGGCAGCTGATGTGCACCAGACCACACTGGATACTTGCTGTGCAAGCCCACAGATTCCCTTTTCTGTCTGACTCCATTTCCAGACCCAACACCTGTGTTCCTGAAAGGTTAGGAAAGCTTTTCTGCATTCAAAGAGCAGAATGTGACTTACATTCCTTTCTGCTTTTTAATTCCCTTGGCTCATAAATTGTACATGGGATGATACTGGCACAAAAGAAATTTTTCCACTTTATGATCATTCAAGGCCTTCACTGTGAATGAGCAGCTCTTAAGCAACAGCACATACAGGAATCATATTCCAGCATCCTAATTTAAAAGGCAGGGTGATGGTGGTTGTCAGTCACAGGCATCACTTTTGCTGTTTCACTACAGGCTTCTTTATGGCCACTGAGCAGTGCAAGGGCTACAAAGGATCCCTCAGCAAACATCTGGAAATTAAATTTTCAACCTAGTAGAAGTCCCCAGCTCTGAGAAAGCAATTCTGTGCCTTGCAGTTGGGAGCAGCTCCTCTGTCAGGCAGCTGCTCTTCTGCAGACAGAGCTTTCATGAAGGTTTAGCTGCACTGTCAGTGATGAGAAATGGCCAGAGCTGCTCTGGTTTTCCTCTGCTGTGTCTGCAGTGCCTCTGAGTAAGTTGCTGAAAGGGATGTGGCAGGCAGGAACGCAGCACTATTCAAATAACTGCTTTCTCAGGAGAAGGAAAAAAGTGCTTTGAGGACACAGCTTATCTAAATAATAATTTTGGTTTTGACAGCCTTGCAGTTCACTGCCAGTTAAATACAAACGTTAACAGGTTACAGACACCAGATCAGCAAAGGAAGGGGGAAAAAACCAACAAACCACTAACTCCTGAAATAGTTCCCTCTGTTTAAAGATAAGAATGATTGAATAATGAGATTGATGCCTACATCTTCTGGAAACAAGGCTTTACATCTCAGATTTATGTGGTAGTAATCATGGATCATGCTCCAGGACTGCCCAGGAGCACAGAGCAGCCTGAACCAGCTACCTGTGGATTCCCCCTGGGTTAAAGACTTGTCCAGACTGAAAAAATCCTTTTGACCCTCCCAACCTTTTAATTTTCTTTTTTTCCATTTTTTTTAGTGCATAGAGTATTTTTGCATATGGCATTCCTGTTTCTCTCAGAGAGAAAGGGAACCTGTCAAAAATTTGTAAGTACAAAATATTTCACATCACCCAGACTGTACTGCAAGAGAGACAGGATGTGCTTTTCTCTGACTGTAATGTGTAAATTTCTAGCTGGATCCATATGATGTGTGTGTGTCTAGATATATGTTTATTATCATCTATTTTTTTTGACCAAGGTTGCTAGGCTAAAATGTTAAGAAATCAGATGTTCTTTATGCACTGGTGTTGAGGAACAAATGCAGTAGCCTGTTTTCCTCAAATTGTAATTCCCTGCTATGTTGACATGAAACAGCACCTGATGCTTCCTTGGGATCTTTGCTGGAGACTAAGAACAGATTTGTTTAAAAATCACCAGGTTTTCCCCTTCTGTGCCGCTGCTGTTGGTCTTTAGACAAGTGCAGTTTAATTAAATCCTTTTAACTTACCTGAAAATCCTTCACGCCTCATTTGCAGCTCCTGAACAACCTGACCTGCACAGAACATTTGAGAGAAAACTATTTCTGCAGCCCTGGAGAAGATCTTACTTAACAAGAGCACATCGAACCTGAATTACATCTCTGAGGCATCTCCTCCTAGCATTTGAAAAACTTCCACTTATATAATTCTGGGTCTTCCAATTGGTTCTCCAAAATATTTAAGCTGGATATTACCAAGTGTAATAGAATAGATAATATGCCTGCTGTGCTATAGACAACACATTTAATTAGTCCCATACATCACTGGAGCTAAACCACATCTCCCCAGGTGAAATGTCCCAGTCTTTAGCCTAATGAGGTTGGTGAATTTTTCCTTTTAAAAATAACCTGAGTTTAAAAGAATGAATGAACATTATCATGTTTACCTGCAATGCCTATTGCTGATCTTAATGGCCATTATATGAGACCTTTTATGAGAAGCTGCAAGAGGTAGACAAGAAAGAGGCAAAGAAAATACAAAATAACAGGGAAAAAGGTCACAATTGTAACATAGCGCAAAAGTACAGTTCAAACATTAGGCTTTGGTGAGTGTTGGATTTATCTTAGAACAGAATCTCCAAGAGTTTACCAGAAACACCCCTGCTGCCCTGAACCCCATGCTACAGAAAGCCCTTAGAATAAACAGTCTATTGCAAAAAAAAAAAAAAAAATTATCTGATGTAGTCTCAAATTAACATTTTAAATAAGGATTAAGACATAAGCAACTTCTGAAGGTATTTTTAAGTAAATGAAGCCTTTTGAACTCTTCTCGTGGCACAGGTTGAACTCATGGTTATCCTCTCATGGCTGCCAAACCAAAACACTGCTTGACTTTGGAAAACAATCCTCTGGAGCAAGATGCAGCTAAAAATAATATTTTTTTTTTAGTACTTCATTGTCCAGTTGTCTGTCTTTTCCAATACTGCAGTTTAAGAGGTCAAACCAAGTCCAGACAACAATGGAGCAACTTCTGCTGAAATCCTGGTGTCCTGGATGACACCATCACTGCAGAGTGTGCAGGGGAATTTAAGGAGCATGAACATTAGTGAAAACACTGATGTTAAACTAATATTGAAAGCCCTGAAAATGTATTGTTTTACATTGCTAGGAGAAGCCAGGGAGGGCCAGGAGTTACGATCACCAGAGGAGAGCATGTATCAGCCCAAGTGTGTTCATTCTGGGCTGTGGAAACCAAGGGAGGTTTTGCTGCCAGGAGCACAGTTCACTGACACACTGCTGCCTTTTGACTCTGCATTGGACTATCAATACATTCAATCACAAAAAGTAATTAGTGACACCCTATTCTTCAAACAGACATTTTGCCCTGTATCCAGCTACCAGATTTAATTATTTGACTGTGAGATTACAGGAGTACTGTAATGCTGCATCTTAATATCTTTATTATCTCCCTGCTAGAGATGTACCTGCAGGCCCCAAGGAGAGCAACTGGAACGTTTCAAACATTGCAGACCTGCTTACAATAAAAGCTACTTTCTCTGGGAATAAGGATGAAAAATTTCTTCAAGAACTTTATTGAGGAAAAGCCTGTCAAGACTCTCAGCTGCATTAGAATATTCTCCTTCAGTCCAGGACAACAGCAGAGCAAAAACTAATACAGAAAAACCCCTGCTTACTCAATAACTTCATTTTACAAACCACTCTTGGGGACTTATTCTGGAACTTTGCTCACTAAATATTAATTTCAAGAGGGAAAATTAATGAGAAAAATAAACTAATACTCTTAAGTCCTACTAAATAATGAGGAGGGCATAGGTTACTCTGTGGCATTACGATGCAATAATCTGGTCTGACTAAATATATTTCTCCTCTTAGGTTGTTTCAGAACACTGCTGCTAATGAGATTTTGTGGTCCAAGCCAAATACCCTCATATCAATTTTCTCATTTCTAACATGAAATTATGAATAATGCATTTTTCTCAGTATCGCTAATTTCCTTTTACAGGGGAGAAATGTGAATAAATCCGAATATTAATTTTTTAAAACTTTTATTTATCTTTACTTGCGAAAAACCTGACATGGACTGCACTGTCCTTAAAATAAAATTTAACTCTGTTGGAAGTAAAATCACATCTTTAATTTGTAATAGTACACCATATTTATGAGTAAATGGTTGCAAGACAATAAAATGGCTAAACCAGGAACTGCAAACTTTCATAGTATGAACATACACACCCCCAGTTTTGTTTACAGAATATTCAACAAGAAAATCTTGTCTTTGGATACAGACATCCAGGACCCTGATTTTCACAGCTGGTGCCAGGTAAATTGGAACCAGTGAAATCAACTGGCAAAATTCAGAAAATCTGAGGATATGAACAGCCTCTGTGAAAATAAATCTTGCTAACATATGGAAAATGCATATTTTCAAAGATATCCCAGAGTTATGACAGCATGAGCTGTTGTTTGTATATTTTTTTCCTCTTTCACATGGAAAAGGCAGCAATAAACATGCAGTAATAAACCCTAACACCAAGGTGTTCTCAGGAATAACAGATCATCTGCCTGGCTATGAAAATAAGCTCAATTTAAATGCCTTGCTTTTTCCCAGCCAAGCAAATGATGCTAAGTGATTCAACTCTCACATCCATTTACAGAAACAATTATAAGGAGCAATAGCATATAAATCTCTTAAGCCCCACTGTATCTTCCAATCCTGATATAAAAAACAAATGCCTGCCTTGTGAAAACCATGTTTAATAATTCTTCTTATGGGCACCATGCAGAGAAATGAAAGAACTGTAGCTTTAGGCACATTTTGCACAGTGCTGTGTTTGTCTGTCTTCCTGAACAGGAGTTAAAAAGTGCTGGAAATAAACTCAACATCAGCATTTTCTCCCACTTCAAATCTTACAGCATTGTAAGATTTAAACCATCTTACAGAGGTTTACCTTTTATTGAAATGTGTTGTCATGGGACAGGGGAGGAGCAACTGACCTGTGAATCAGTAACAAAATTTTTTTCAAAACCAGCTAAATAAACAAAAGGTAAGGCTGAACCCATCAAATGCAGTCTTTTGGTTAGAAATTCTCTGAAAAGCAGGGAGTGGGAAAGGTGAATTATAGATAGATTAAAAGATATTCTACTTCCTGTTCTTGCCCCTGGATTGAACAAGTTTTGTTCTGGTACCAACAGACATCACCCACCACCACGATCCTGTGATGATAAACATACTGCAACTACTTTCCACAGGTGTTTTTGAGCTATGAAAGAGCATTTTTGTATTAAAAAACACAAATAACCACTGCCTTTGACCCAGCACACCCAGCCCTCACTGAGAGAGAGAGAAGCCCTGCTGTCCTACACCCAGGAGCATCCAGCAGCTGAAAATACAGGGGCTCTCATGCAATTGGAATATGTCCTAATTAAAACAAAAATTTGAGGCTGCTTTTAGGGAGAGACATTCTGGAGGGTTCAGGACAGTGGCTTTTGATGTGCAGACATCCTGCTAGAGCCACTCACAGTCTCCCTTCCACGAGGAACTGTCTGGCCAAAATCTGTACAGAAACAGGAGAGCTTCAGCAGCTGACAAAGGATGAGGCTTTGTCACCACTGTCCCTGTAAAATTCCTGTCATCTTCTCCTCAGTGTTTCCCCAGAGAGTCTCTGCTTTCTGGTTGTGCTGTCCTCGTCTCAGACTTTGATTTTGAGTGGATTTGCAGGTAAATACATATATTTCTTTGTTTTTGTTATTCTTGCTTCCTCCAGGAGCTTGGCCAGAGAGGCTGACTCAATCATGTGACACCATGAAATGGCTTTGAGAATAAGTGTCTTTTCCACTTTACAGTCCTGCTGAAACAGGGCTTGCTGCTCACAGGAATACAGAAAAGTGAGTAGACCCACCACCAGTGTCTGACAGCTTTAGATCCTTCTCCTGAAAAATTCATTATCATTTCCCAGGGACTACCTGCAAGTACTTTCTCAGGCTCATTATTAAATACAGAGCTTGCAGAAGTTACTGTGTTCCATACACACACCATAAATGTCATTTAAAAATCACATCAAGGGTGTGGATGAGATTTTCAAGGTGAGATTTAAAACCCTAATGGAAGTGGAAAAAGAATTTAATCAGTCACGGCAAACCTGTCAAATAGCCTATTTTGCTGTTTGCCAGGTAAAAATATTCATAACCACTGCTTAATAAATGGACTCTAACATACATTAAAACTCAACTGTTGAAATAGATGTAAACACACTTAAGGTAAAATTTGCAGCAAGATATGCATGTGAAACTCCCTTTTGAGGCTTCTGAAATGTTTGTATGAAATACTCCTGTTGCTTTCAGTACTCCATTTAATCCTAATATACAAGAAACAATAAATTAATTTCAGCTTCCAGATTACTCCAGGCAAGCAGAATTAGTTTAGCCCATGGGTTTTTTTTCCAATACTTAGTTAAAATTTTGTTCTAAAGGGAAATATTTTCTTTGTAGTATTAATCTTGGTTTATTCTTCCATTTGAGCAGGAATAAACATCATAAAGGATACAATTAACTAAATGCTGAAGAGGTTTCCCAGCTAGTGGGAAAAAAATATATATTCCTGACACACTTCAAATGGTCTATTTGGTGATGGTCCCGTGTAGCTCCCTCAGGACCAATTTAAAATTTACCACATCCTTTCTTTGAAAGGTGCTTCTAAAATGCTTGCATACCCTGTTCTGTACTAGGAAATTTGCTGTCTGCCTTCTAATGAACTCTTCATAATCAAAAACCTCAACATAAGACCCAGCAATTAAATATTTGGAAAGAAATGGACTGAGACCACCAAATCATAAACATGTTCTAAACCACTGAGATTACAGAAGTGTTAATGGTGACCAGCTAGACAGAAAGAAACTCCAGTATTTGTGTTAAAACCAAAGCACCCTAAAAGATGCATGCCAGGACAGCTCTCATGCAGTCAGCTAGGAACACAAGCACAGAGGATGAGCAGTAAAAACACACAGCCCTTCCCCTCTAGCAAATCATCATCATCATTCACCCAAAATGTTATTTCCACGCTGACCTCCAGCTGCAGAGTGACTGATGGTGCTGGCCAAGGGGGCACTGATGGATTGAGCCATCACAATGTTCTCAGCCTGGAGGTAATTCCCAGAGCACCTTGATCTGCTACAGCAGCACCTCAGCAGCTCCACTGGACACGGGGCACACACAAGGCAAGGGCTGCTTGCAAGACCCCCTAAAACCCGAGGCAGAAGGGTCTTGCTCCACTGACAGTGGAATAAGGGGTTTGGAAAACCAAAGCTGGTGGGATAAGCAAGGCCAGGGTGTGATGTGTGGCGTTTTGGGGACAGTCCAGCTGGTCAGGGGTTAGTGGTGGTGACTGGAACAGGTCTTTGTGGGCTGGCACTGCTACAGTGTGGAGCCAGATCCAATAGTTAGAAGTGTACAAAAAGCTTTACACGCAGCTCCTCTGCTCCTCCAAACCAGAGCTCCCAGCTCAGCAGCTGGGAAACAGCCACTGCACCAAATTCTGGACCCAAACTAATTTAGGGGTGACAGCAGGAAAAGGATCAGTGTGCACCCTTCACTGCCTCTATCAGTTTATCCTGACAGCGTAGGAATGCTCAGGCATTAAAATCTAACTCTGCTAACATGACCATTGCAGCCTCCTCAGCCCTTATTGTCCCCAGCCCAAGAGGCAAATAAACCCTTTTCAAATAAATTTCAATTAGCCAGGCTTTCTTCTTGTTAAAGATCAAGGAAAAGCCCTGGAGAACCCCATTAACATGCAAATGAGTAGGTACACAAACATAGCTCTTATGCGAGCCACTATCAGCAGGAATAATTAATTCTAAATACAGATACATCCAACGAGATTAACTCTGGATAGCTTTGCAAGAGACTCTGGTAACCTGCTCGTTGACACCCCTGAGCCTCCCCAAGAGGCAGAAACCAAAATCCTGTGGATCAGTCTCAAGTGTGAGTCCTACCAGAGAAGCAGCTCTGCAACTGCACCACGATGTGGGGTTGCAGAAATGGGCCCCAGCCCCTGCAGCCTTGGCGTGGTGAATTCCACACCAGTGCTGTGTCTCTGTGAGGAGTTTTGGCTGTTCTGTTGTCTTGCCCTGAAAAAAAAACCCACTTGAGACAATTCTGCTGTGCACCAGCAGCTGCATTCCCCTGACAACTGAGCTGGCATTGTCTTCATGCCCTTTCCTTGGGAACCAAGTCACCATCCAGCCCAAAGCTTCCAGACAGCACAGAGGTTCAGTGTCAGGAGCTCCACTGCAGCCCCAAATGTTATTTGCTTTCTCATTTTTGATGTAATAAATCTGGTCTGACCCCTTTTTTTAAAAAATTTCCTTTCAACAGGTTATTTAACCTGGAAATTTCTTGAGTAATACTGCCTGACTGGAGTGTTTTGATAATTTCTAATTTAATATTTGCAAAATTCTTGCTGGAGTTTTAATATAATTATTTTAGCACAGATGATATTTGCAGGAATAAGGCACCAATGGAAATTAACTGCAGACTTTTTAAGAGAGACTGCAACAACAGAGGCAAATCCAGCTCTCACACCTCCTGGGAATCTTGATTCAGCAGCAACTTCTCAGGCTGCTCAACCTTGACAGAAATTAGCCCATGCTAATATTTCTCTTGCAATATTTAAGAAATGTTATGCTACAATTCAATATTGTGATGTCCAAATATGTCATAATCTCAACAGGAGGTGGTTATAGGATAATTTGAAAAATAATGCTGTCCAAGAATGGAGTTCTATGGCTACATGAATCAAACCACTACCAAAGAGCCCCAAACTGCTTTGAACAGATTTTTAACCATAGTAGAGTTTAGGGAGAGACAGACAAGCCCAATGACACCAAATCTTAATCTAGCTTAAATACGTGTGGTTTGCCACATTATTGAACATGCCATAGTTTGATTGAATTTTCTGCTAATTTTCTTGATTTCTTGATTCCTGGGCTTAGACTCTGCAGTAAGAACAGCATTGCCTGCACAGAAGAAGGGTGGTTCCAACGTGCTGCAGTTGTTTGCCATAAACAGAAGTTAATATTTCATGGAGTCCCAGCTGTAGGGAGCTCTCAGCGTGTCCACCCAGCTGCTCTGTGCTCTGCAGTGCAGAGCTCAGGTCCCCCAGTTGTCCATGTAAATACTCCAGCCTGCAACAACCCACAGCGTTCTGTTCATAAAGAAACTGGAATGCACGTGACAGGCTCTCCCTTGAGAGAGGACCACAGAATGCCATGGCAGATTTTGGAGGTCTGGCTTTTTTTTTTTTTCTGTTGTTTTTTTCTTTAGTTTGGTTTGTTTTTTGGGGAGGGGTGTTTTTGGGGGGAGATGGGGGTGTTGTTTGTTTTTGTTGTTGTGGGGGGTTTTGTTTGTTTGGGGTTTTTTGGTTGGTTGGTTGATCTGGTTTTTTTGTTGTTGTTGTTTGTGGGGTGGGGGTTTTTTTGTTTGTTCTTTGTGGGGTTTTTGTTGTTGTTGTTGTTTTGTTGGAGTTTTTTTGGGGTTTTTTGGGTTTTTTTAGTGGTTTTTTGTTTGGGTTTTTTGGGGGTTTGTTTGTTTGTTTGTTTTGTTGTTTTGTTGGGGTTTTTTGGGGGTTTTTTGGGTTTTTTTAGTGGTTTTTTGTTTGGGCTTTTTTTTGTTTTTTTGTTTTTTTGTTTTGCTTTGTTTTGTTTTGTTTTTTGGGGTTTTGTTTTGTTTTTTGCTTGTTTGGAGCCTTTTAATTTTCTTTAAACTTTGTTCGTTTTTTTCCCTTCTTCCTTTTTTCTTTTGCCTCAAATGACTCCCCAAGGACTTATCCCAGTCAATGGGAAATCCCAAATCACCCTACACAAACCATTCCAGGAGCTACTTTGGGGCTCTGTGGTGCATCTCCACCCTGACCCCTATGGAACCTGCAGGCAATGTGATCACAGATGGATGTCAAACCACATCCAATTTGGCACATTAATTAAGGGCTTGGACAAGCTGTCAGACACCACAGAGGGATAAATGCAGCAGGAGAGCCACACCAGGCTGGAGCTCTGCTCTCCAGTAACACTCCTGTGCCACAGAGGAGGAGCCTGTGCTCTGGGAATTTGCAATTCCCTGCTGGACACAAGAACAGCACAGTGCAGACCTATTTCCAGAATTTAAGAGGCACATCAATCTCAAGCCAGCCCCCTGCACGAGGATGTATTTCTTTCTCAGTGCTGAAGGTCTCAGAATAATGGCCCATTACAGAGATACATTGGGAGAATTATTCAGGATGCACTCCAAGAAGGGAGTGGCTCAGAATGGATGGGTCAGGGATGGGTGAGGGGGTGTGTGCATGTGCACATTTATTCTGCAGATTGAAATTTAGAGATGAAAATGTCTTTTTTCAGATTTTTGGTATACATAAAATGAAGATTAGACAAAAAAAAAAAATATCCTAACTAGAGATTTGAATATCTAAACACTGAAAAGATATGTTCTATTACAGCTCAGAATTACACATTTCTACAGAATATTTTTATAAGCTCACTCAGAAGTCTCAGTTTTACTTTCATTACCTTCTAATCTTCCTCTTAATGTGTAAATGTATTATCTGGCTGGTATTTTGCATTTATGTTCTAAAAACTGTTTGTGAAGGGATTTAAAATGGTTTTATACAGAATTAGACTATAAAAAAACCCCCAAACAATCCAAATGCTCCATCCTCACGCAACCTTGATAAAAACTATTTAGGGTTTCTTTTTTTTGATGGTGGTTAGGGTTTTTTTGGTTTCAGTTTGTTTGTAAGTGTGTTTGAGTTTTTGGGGTGTTGAGGTTGTCTGGAGGGGTTTTTTTGCTGTTTGCTTGGCTACTATATTTTGAGATTTTTTTAAATTATTGTTAGCAGGAAATAGTCTAAACCTAATTTTATATCAGATTCATAATTATGTATTCAGGTAGAATTTCAGATAGCTTTGGATCAGCAGAGATGGCAGCATTTGGTAGTCAGATATTCTTTATACACATGGATATGTAACGATTGATCACAATACAAAAGGAAATTATTTTAATGCTTTGGGGGGTATTTTACAAAAACATAGACATCCTAGTCCTTTGCACAAATTATTTCTATGCAATGAACTATTCTTATTCATTATGATGGGGTCACCATGAAAGCAGCAGGAAACAGATGCACTCCCTCCTCCCCAGAGGTTTAGTGCATGTCAAAATTATCATGCACAAACATGCACAGGCTTTTCAAGCTGCTCAACCCAAACTTGATGACATTTAATCCCTAATGCATATGCAGAGTTCAAAGCCATCATTTCCCCTACCTGAGTGCACAGGCTTGTATCCCTTGTACCCATTAGAGTCCAGGCTGATGCCTCTTCCTTCACAGAATCACAGAATAAATTAGGTTGGAGAAGGCCTTTGAGACCATCCAGTGACCCAACACCACCCTGTCCCCCAGCCCATGGCACTGAGTGCCACGTCCAGTCTGTCCTTAAACACCTCCAGGGACGGTGACACCTCCCTGGGCAGCCCATTCCAGTGCCCAACCACTCATTCTGTGAAGAATTTCTTCCTGATGTCCAACCTGAACCTCCCCTGGCACAGCTTGAGGCTGTGTCCTCTTGTCCTGTCTCTGTTCCCTGGGAGCAGAGCCTGACCCCACCTGGGTGCAGCCTCCTGTAGAGAGCTGTAGAGAGTTCTCCTAAATATCCTTTTTTTTCCAGAAAAAACAACCTCAGCTGCCTCAGCTGCTCTTCATGGGACTTGTGGTCCAGACCCTCCACCAGCCTAATTGTCCTCCTCTGGACATGCTGCAGCATCTCAATGTCCTTCCTAAACTGAGGGGACACAGCTGGACACAGCACTCGAGGTGTGCCCTCACCAGTGCCCAGTCCAGGGACAGAATGACCTCCCTGCTCCTGCTGCCCACACCATTCCAGATCCAGGCCAGGAGTTATTGACCTCTTGGCCACCAGGGCACACTGCTGGCCCATGTCCAGCCTGCTGGCCATCAGTCCCCCCCACTGGTCACTGTCCAGCCACTCTGTCCCCATCCTGCAGGGAATCTTTGCAGCCAAAAACCAGCACTAGGTCCTTTTAAACCTCATATCTTTGGATTTGGCCCATCTCTGCAGCCTGTCCATACATGGGGAAGGCCAAGGAGGTGCCTGCCATGCTCAGAACAACACACTGACAACGAAACCAGCTGGATTATTACTCATGGAAGCACAAACTCTAAGAGATCTCCACACACAGGGGTGTTGGGGTTACACATGAAGCTGTGGGGAGTGGGTCTGTGCAAGAATCCATTGCCAGTCACCCGAGAGCAGATCCATCCTCAGCATGTCAGGCATCAGTGAAGAGGAGCAGAGAGTCCTGGAGGAGGTGGAGAGCAGCCTGGATGAGCTTGACTAACACATTTCAGCCTGCACGAGCCCCATTTGCAGCAATTTGCACAGCAGCACTCAGATTTTCTACATTTCTCTCAACTTTATGTCACTGAAGCTCCGTTATCAGGTTCAATTAGTATCCAGAAGGCTGACATTTTCTCCATCCAAAACAATCCTCCCCTGCCTTCCAAGGGAGGTGACAAATGTGCAGCTGCAGTTTTGCTCTGGACAGTCCTTTGGTGGCACTTGGCTGACATCTGTTGACACAGTCCCACAGTCAGTCACGACACAACTGCTGCACTGATGTTTTTTCTCCACTCCCTTGCAATTTTTAATTATTGCTTGACAGCATTTTGAAGATAAAGACATGTTGGAGAAATGCTGTGCATTTTCAGCTCTGCTCAACGCCACTTGCTTGAGGACATCTGTGCTGGGTTACCCAGTGAGATAGGCAGCAAATTAAACAGTTATGCAATTTTACCAGATGCAGGAATAAAGAATAAAGACTAAAGGAGGATACAACACCTGGCACACCACTGGGGAAATACAGTTTCCTGCTGACACCTTGGTCTTAGCTGAAGGAGCCCCACATTAACACTCAGGAGGGGACTTGCCCCTTTCCCTAAAAGATCTGAAAATTGGGGTTTGATACCAGCATGGAGAGACTTTTCCTCCTCCTTATGAGCTTCCAATTTCCTTAACTCCTGCAGTTCATTCTTAGTGACCAGAACATGGTGCTCCAGACTCAGAGCAGTTTGGGTGTATCTATGGGAAACTGTTTTAATTTATGGTGAGCTCTATTTACCATTAATTCTCAGTTACTTCCAAAACAAAGCCCAGATCCACCTGAGGCACAGAGTTACATATTGCACTGGTACATAAAAAAGGTTGTCACTAAAAAAAAAGATGGATTTTGAATGATTTGCAGTATCAACTTACATTGATTTAACCCATGACAGTACTCTTAATATTCTCCAGGATTTGAAGTTACATATACTAAAGTATTTGAAGAGCAAGCTATAGTCAAATGCTAATAAGACACAAATATAAGCTTTAGAAACTTTCTGCTTGGATTTAAGAGTCACACTACAAAAGAAACAGAGGAAAACTGTACAGACTGTGATTAGGAAATACAGGAACAGCCTTTACTGCATCATTGTGGCACAGCCACATCCCTCTGCCAGGTACTTCTCTGCAACTGCTCTCATAGACTGCTGGGATTTGGCTGTGGAAAAGCCATTTGGAGGCTTTGAACAACACCCTGACAGCACTAGAGAATGCACCAGCCAGCTGCTTTTCTTATTCAGAAATTCCCCAGCTAGAAAAACATTCCTAAGGTGTCTGAGAAAGGGATTCTTCCCCATGAGTCAGTCACACTCATGGAAATCTTTGTCTGTTCACTTATTTGGATTCATATTACAGAAAATATTGCTGCAAGCAATTTCAGCATCTGTGCAGAGCCTGCTTTGTTCTGACTCTGCAAAGTGGGAATACACACACATCATTCCTGTTTATCAGCCAGAACCCTCTAAGAGGTGAGAAACCTTTTTTTTTGGGCCAAATTGTCATTTGTTTTATTTGTCACTGCTTTTCTGACTTCAACAAGTCCATGCTAAGGTAGATCTCAATAGTCTAGTCCAGCCTTCAAAAACCGTGAAAGCAGGAATGGGTCACACATACCTATCCACTACAGCAAGAAAATGATTAGATTTCAAAAAATGGAGTATGTCAATGTGACAGAAATAAAGAGAAATAAGTCCCATTGTGGAGAAAGAACAGACAGGATGAATGCACTTTCCAGCACATGCAATGTTGATATCACAATATACACATTTTTCCCAGGGTCACAGCTAAATGCTGGCTTTTCAGATAGGAATGGAGAGCCTGAGAACTTCTGGAAGCAGCAACTTTTCCAACTGGAGTATCCAGCTGCAAGCAGTAACTCCATACAAATTATACAAGATAGGAGAAGTAACCCTTCATTCAACCTTCCTCATTTCTAATGCAACATGAGCTCAGGCACTCAGGAAAAAAAAAAAGAGCAAAAATTTCCAGGTCACAACAGTTAAACTGCTGCAAAAAAACCCCAAGTGCAGGCCAAGAATTACTTTAAAGAAAATACACAACAAATAATAATGAGAGGAAATATTTGTCAGAGATAAAGAGGCATACCACAAACCAGCTCCAGTTTCAAATATAAAGCAAGTCACTGCTGACAACCTGTAGAGGTGTCTGAAATGCAAAACTCCAGGAAAATGAAAAGGAAAGAATCTCATTAGCTACAAGGATCATGCCCCGTTAAATATACCTGCACTTTGAAAAATTACCTTTGATAGAAGCAATATTGCAGGTTGAGTGACTGAGGTTTTCATTAGGCAAGAGCTTTACCATGCTATTCCAGCAATATCAAGGCCTTAAAAAGTAGTAAGGAAGAGTACCGTACTTTGAAGAATCTTGTCCAGTTTTGCTCTGCCCCAGTTAGGGCAACCCCTGACCCCAGTTCCAGAATACATAAAATATCTTCATCACATGAACCAGCCAATTCTGTAGCTAGACAGGAAATACATTTGGGGCGTTAATTGTATCAATGTTACAGCATGGTTTTGGCAGGGATCCCAAACACACCTTTGGAATAGTTTTCAGGAGAGTCAGACTTTTTCATGTGTGACATAAAATCACCTCAACAGGAAGATAATCCAACAGTTACTAGAAAAACTCTACAAGTTCCAAGACTTGGGGCTGAATCCCAGTTGTGCTCAAGTTCTCAGAAATTCATTCCATGTCTGCTCTGCAGCTTCCCATCGGTGAGGATGGTTTACCCTGCAGGGTAAACAGGGATTAGAGAAGCACATATTATTTCTGGGAGCATTTCTAATCTTCCCTTGTGGACAAGTAAGGCTTCTTTCAGTCTTCAGTTGTGCCAAGAACAAGTTGCTGATGATTTGGAATTCTCCCTTCAGCTCCTCAGAGGTGTCTCCTCCTAGTTGTGTTTGTAAAACCACTCAAGGTCCCTTCCTCCTGTAGAAAACCTGCAGTGACTTGATGTGGATTTTGCTCTTTTATCCCCCTTTTTAGGCTGCTTGTTCTTGATCTAATGGAACAGCAACAGGGAGCTGGTTTTTCAGACAGGGAGCATCTGATTGATGATGTAATATTTAATTGCATTGTTCTGGTTTCAGTTACAGCTGTAACAACACTGAGAGCTCCTGCGTGGTGTAAACCTCCCTCTGAGGGAATGCTTGAAAAGTGGACCCCTCAAAGAAAATGTAAAATGTGACTAAAAGAGGAAGGTTTTTTTCCAGGTCTTGACTTCCCACTCACAAGAAGCCCCAGAGTGCACAGACCTGTGTGCTGGGGGCTGTGAACCCAAACTGTTTTGCTCTAGGACATCCCTGTCTTCTGGGGATGCTGAGAAAGAAGGATGAAGATGGCAGGAATCAGCGTTTAAAGTAGAAGAACATTAAACAGAGAGAGCAAACTTCAAGTGGCAGAAGCTCCTTGTTCAGAGGACAGAGAGGGAATGGTTATGAACTCACCTCTGGTGAAAATGGTTTCAAATAAAGCATTACAAGAGGTAACATTTACCTTATTAAAACAAGAGGCAGAACATTCATTTCTAAATTACAAATGACCTGAGACTTAAGCTCTCAGCACCTGACCATCAAATTTAGATTTGAGCCCTTGTACATAATTTATCATAATTACAGTGAAGTTATTTAAATGCATATTGATTTTATCAAGAAGGTTAAGCCTCATATTTGTGAAATTAGTTCTGATTTCTGGAGACCTTAAGGCTAATCTTCAGCACTACCAGCTATCCATGAGCAGCCAGAAGCTCTGAAAGTACATTCAGGATGTCTGGGAAAAATCTGGATCTCCAAAATGTTACCACACATTGGTGAACACTTAATGCCTTACTCCCATTAAACCTTTGCTCCTAATCAGAGAGAGTGGTGATGCAGAAGAGGGAGAGAGGGGTAGGGTGGCTCTTGCTGCCTGCTCCAAACCCCTGCATCAGATTTCCCACCCTTTCTGAGACTGACACCACTTGCAGATCATCACATTCACAAGTTCAGGCTAGAATGGTTATGAAGGAAGCAGCTGCATCTCTCTCTGCTGCTCCAGTACCAGCCTGGAGCAGCTCCTGGGATTTGGGATTCTCTGTCCCTCAGGGACCTTGCCCTGCCTTTGCCCTGTGATTTATTCCAGCAGAAAGCTGCCAGCACCAGGTGCCATAACCTCCTCTACACCCCTGCCCAGAGGCTTTTGATTTTTTCTTATGGCAATGTGTCAGGTGATGCTGCTGCCTTTGGAGGATGCACTGAGTGAGCAGACACTGCATCACTCAGAAACTGTGTCCTTCCCAAGCCCTGATTTGAGGCACTAACCCTGGCGCACGTCCTTGAGGACTGGAGGTGTGATCTCTGCACAAGTGGAGAAGAAATATTGAAGGTCAGAAGCACTTAGATCCTGCAGGAGAGTTACTGATTGCTCAGTGGCAAGGAAAAGAATAATTAGCCTTAGCAGAGATTTCTGAGGAAATCCTGATGTGTTATGGGACCTGTTTTACATCCTGCCTCCTGAAAGGATTAGATCATCCATCAGAGGTGGCTGCACTACAAACTGCCTTTTATCATACACACACCAAAGATCAGGTGAGAGGTTTAATAAAACACTAAATGGAATGAAATGCCAAGGAAACAAAGCTATAATTACAGCTGAAGATTTTGCCTTGCCTAGCAGGAAACCTTTTCATTATACAGTTTTTACATTTTGAGAGCACAAGAGTTCTCGCTTGACCAGTGATGCATAAAACAAAGAAACCAAAAAATTCACAAGGAAAGGCAAATCTTTGTCACCAAATCCTGTGTGTTTGTTATCCTAAAAAGGCAAGGTTGAGAGGAAGCAGGAAAAATCCTAGTCTGAAAAATAACTTGCTTTCCCTCCCTCATGGTGAGGGTAGACCAGACCTTTACTTGGAGAAAATTGGCATAATTTCTTTCTAGTCAACCAATTAAAAGAGGAGAGCTCCAGAGTCCCTAAGGCTCTGATTATTTCATCCTGTGCTCCTGCAGAAATTTGAGTCACCATGGGGTAAAGTTACCATGATGCATGTCCTGGAAGATATATTAATAGTGAAACACTAGTACTACAATTTAATAGGATTAGCTGAAATTGCTGTAATACATTTTACAGATGGGGAAACTGGGACACAGGCAGACTTAATTTTAAGCAACTAAATCCGTATTTTGGCACCAAAGCAACCTGATTCTAGTAGTGCAAAACACTTAACTCCCACGTTTCAAAGGGCTACAGTTCCCCAGTTCATTTTTCCTGGAGGCTGCTCCTGAGATGTAAATCAACACCTAGCAGGGTATGTCAGGACCAGGCTCCAAGCTTGTGTGCATTATAAAAGAGATTCCAACCAAGTCATGGGCCTGTCTTGCAGGAAATTCCTGCAGTTGCTTTATGTGATCACATCTTCTCTGTCCCTCCCTTGATACTGCTTTCCCCCACCTCTAATACTCAGAACTGAGTATTTTTCTCCCCCCCTGCTTTCAAAATCTAAGGACGAATACTTTTCTCCTCTAAACTATGTTTGCTCCAGTGAAACCAAGGTTGCTACAGTGCAAAATTTCATTCCCTGCTGTGAGATGTTGTTTTTATTTGTTTTTTCCTCTTTTCAAGTAATTTCTCTTCCTTAATTTCTTTACTTTTGCTCACTGCTCTTCAGGGAAGGGAACACTACCAATTCAACACCTTAAAAGCAGAGCTCTAAACTGTTAAATAATAAAAGCCAAAATTGTCAAAGAACACCATGGCTGAGTTTCCACAGTCACAAACAAAGAGTAAAACAAGTTTTTTTCAGTGCTGTATAGTAAATCTTACCATCCCTGTTACATTATTCATTGTTACATTCCGAGTGCCTAAAACTGCCACAATTTGTGCTGATCCTTCTTTGCATTGTATTTTTTTTATTGCATTCTTATTCAGCAAACTCTGAAAATGATCCTGGGCTATTCTCTTTCTGTGCAAACTCCAGGAGAGCTCCCATCCTTCTGCAGCACCCTCATTATCCCCTGGCTCCTCCTGATGTCTTGGCTGAATTCTCAGACATGACTTTTCCCCAGTTCAAGAGGCCAAATTAGCACCTCACTTTCCATCTACCACAGCTATTAAAACAAATTTATTCTGCTGCAGAGCATCCCTGTCCCCCACCAGACACAGTCTGCTGTAGGCCTGGAGCTGGAGGAGGAGAGTGCTGCATTTCTGGAGCTTGGCAGCCTCCAAGCTATGGATCCATCACCTCTCACAGAACCTGACAGCTCCAGTCCAGGAAGAGTTTCCAACCCTTCACTGTCCCCCTGTCCCCCTCCAGAGACCCTGCTGACCACTGGGGACCTCTGGCAGCTCCTGTGAGTGTGAATTTACCAAGAGAACAAAATCCCCAGTCCAATTAGCACTGCTCTTCGTGCAAGGGTGTTACTGCCCTGAATGCCTGATGAAAGAAATTAAAATCTGCTCTTTTGCTTTCACAGGCTTAAGTAGAATAAAGTTTAAAAGTTCCTTTACTTTAGAAGATTTATATCCCAGCTGGTTAATAAATGTAGTAAATAAGCTTACTGAGACACAATTGCACTTTTTTCTTGTTGCTGTTAACTCTGAGCTCCCTCCAGATGAAGAGGCAGCAGGTTAACTGTGTTTTACTTGCTGGCTCCACTTCTTTACCAGTGCTGGGGGAAAAAGAGAGGAGGTGGTGGGTCCTGGTGGCTCTATGTCCTCCATCCCTCCAGCTGTTGCCATATGAAAACTTCTTTCTCAGTGAAAACCCTGGGAGAACACAGGAGGGACTCAAATCCTCCAGAGGAAAGGCACCAGAGCCCATGCACAAGGTCCTCAAAGCTGCCAGGTCCAGATGGCTCCAGCACACCCAAAACATCAGAGCAGCTCAATCCCAACATCAGCTCTGCATCCTCAGCAACCCAGCCCTGGTGTTTAAATATATTTATAGTCATGGATACCAGCCATTATATAAACACACTGTCAAGCAGTTAGAGCTAATCCTCCTACAGAGCTACAGCAGTGGTTCTTGCAAATGTGGATAAAGCTAAATATTATTTATGTGTGTGTATCATAAGTATAGAAAGGAGGAGGTGGGTCCTTGCAAGTTTCCTTAAGTTTCTTAATGGAATTATCACCTGTCAAATGATAACAAAAGAAAATAAAGAAATGCAACTCAGTGGTGATTTAAGCACTTTGCCTTGCATGGATCTGTATTTTTTGGAAAAAAATAGGAGTAAAGAACTACTCCAATGCACAGAGCCCCAGTGCAGGAGCCAGCAGCTCCCCTTGAACACTGGCTTCACAAAGGTGGAGGGAACAGATGTTCAAGGCCACAGACACAAAGTCAAAAATCATCAGGAGCTCCAGCGGATGAAGGGATTTAACATCACATCAGTGCAGTCTGCTTCCCTCCACAACCTCTCACAGTGACCAACTGATGTGCCAGCCAAATATGATTAATAAAAAAACAGCCTTTAAAGTGGCTGAATACAAAAATTCAGCGCTTGGAAACTTTCCAACAGCCAAGACTAATCAAAAGAAATGACAACATTCAGTCATCCCAGTAGGACAGTGACACATTAATCACAATGTGAGGTCACAGTCATGTCCAGATACTCCAGTGAAGGTCATGATCCTCCTGTGGTCAGACCTGCCCAGCTCTGCAGTGCCCTGTGGCCATTCCACCTGAAAGTTCTGCACTCTTACCACATCTTTATCATCTGCCCCTCCCAGTGTTTGTCACCCGGTCCTCCAGCATTTCTGACACAATTCAAGAAGCCAAATTAGCATCTTGGTTTTGCACTACCACAGCCATCAAACCACATTTATTCTGCTGCAGGGCATCCATGTCGCCCCACCACAATTCCTCTGTGTCCTGCAGTCCCACAGCTGGAGAAGAAGAGTGTCACACCTCTCCCTGAGCTGTGGATCCATCACCTCTCACAGCACAGTGGTCAGGCTGGTCACCCATATAATCACTACTGGCACATTAAAAGCAAAAACTTGTTCAGGAGCACCACAAGATTTCATGAGATGATGCTAGGTTTGAGGGGCTGCTTCTTCTTCTCTGCTTACCACAGCACATCAGGGAAAAACAGATGCCAACCACAAAGGAGAGAGCACTGACACCAATTTCTGGACTGTTAGAGGGAATTTACAGCCTTTTCTATCATATAACCCAGAATTCCTCCTTTCTCCATACACAGAAAATGAAAATTTCTGAACTAAACCAGGTTTAATCCTATATATGTCAACTAAGATTC
Source organism: Prinia subflava (assembly GCF_021018805.1). NCBI lineage: Eukaryota > Metazoa > Chordata > Aves > Passeriformes > Cisticolidae > Prinia > Prinia subflava. The sequence continues at coordinate 16,273,244 of NC_086258.1, forward strand.
AAAATTCAGATTCGAAACTACACAACGGACAGAGCACTCCTGAAGTGCAAAGTTTGTGCCTTTTACGAGAGCACAGTCTGTGTTTAACAAGGGCTCTTTTGGTTTCTCCCACACCACCTCTCACCAGTGCTTTCTCCAGCCCTCAGTCCTGTAGTGTCAGAGCCTGTGGAGTTTGGGAAGAAGGGCTTCTCCAACAAATGACTTCTCAGAGCTGCTGTCCAGAGGATTCTCAGTAAATTGGCACTTGTGTGTGTTTTTTAAATTCTAAATTTGTACCAGTATGAGCAGAGCCATTATAAAGTACTTAGGGATGTTCAGCAAATTAGAAGGCTGGGCTTAGATGAACTTTCCCTAACCCTTATAAAGAAAATTCCCTATTTTAGCAAGAAGTGCTGTGTTGTCTATTACCCATCACATCTCACTATTGCTTCCATCTACTTAAAGAAATCTCTGATTACTTGTAGATATAAAGTCAGGTTTTTTACCTCTTTAATTTACAGAATAGTCATAACAGAAAATGTGTATCATCAAATAACAAACAAATTACTCTTCAATTATGGAACTGCCTACAGAGTATTCCTTATACGCTCTCAAAATGAAATCTGAACTTGAAACACCAGAATAAGAACATATATTATTTAAAAACTAATTAGAAGAACAAATGTACAACAGAAAATGACACAGAAGGCTGCAAGTTCTTGTAAGCTTCTGTTTTACTGTAGGAGAAAGAATTACAGGCAAGTAATTCACAGCTGCTAATTACCAAAAACAGCCTTGCCCTTAGTAGGTCACAGCAAATTCCAGTTAGGGTGAGTGTGATAGAGGGGTGGGTTGGCTCATCGGGGGGAGAGCAATGGAGAGGGATGATCCAGAGAGGGTGACCAAAGGAAAAGAGAATTGCTGCTGTGAGGTCAGAGTCTGCAAGGGGAGCTACAGTGGGAGTCTGCTGGAGTTGGAGGCTGTGAGGAAGAACAAACCAGGACCTTTCCATGCTGTTGAACGTGTGCTCATCTCATTTCTATCTCTAGTGTGAGGTCTGCTGCAACATTTTACCATTAGCATTTTAACAAGAAAAATATCCTAATTTAAAAGAGACCATAGCTTTGACGTCATCAGCGATATTATTTGGCAATTTAAGTCGCTCCTTTCAGCTTTAGAAAGAAATTGCACAGAGTTTGGTTAACAATCTCCTCATGTGATTTCAAATATACCCATTAAGGCTGGAATCTGAACCAAACCTCTCAGCAGCACAAAACTATTTTGCACCACCTCTGCAAAAAATGTCACTGTACCAGAAGACCAAAAGCAGCATCAATTTCTATGGAATGAGAAATCTCTCAGAGCTTCCATTAGGAGCAGAAGATGGGGGCCCTGAGTGGTGCTGCATTATCCATCCTCCAGCTCTGTCACTGGTGAAGAGATGCTTTGTTTTAAACACAGTGATGGTTGCACTGTCCTTAACCCAAAAAACTCCTGCTGTCACTTCATCTCCTGTCCAAGTGCTTTGCTGAAAGAGGCAATACACAAGTAAATTAGTTTACACTTTTTCATCTGAAGAGCTGTTAAGCTTCCCAAAAGCTGCGAAGCTTTGCCAGAGACACACTCAACACTGAGGGGAAAAACTCCACAGAGCAAGAGTCCTTCATTTACTGACATACACACACAGAGAACACAGGGCTGACATCCCCTCCCAGAACTGTTGTGCTTTGGGTTTGTTTTTGAATCTGCAGCCAGTCCTGCTTTAGAAAAACATTTACAGAGAGGACAGTGTTGTAACAAGGGGGCTTGAGATGCACACTGTACACGGACTGTGGAATGTTGTGTGTTTGTGTGTGTGCAGGGAGGTCAGCCTGAAGCTGCTGTAATCATGGACACACACACATCTCAGATATTCTGTTGGAATGCTGTCAGTGTTCATCCTCTAAACTGATGCACAGCCCTGAGTGCAGGGCTCTGTCTCAAAGCTGCTGTTTATTCATTGTGGTTCCCATTAGCTTAAGTGCAGTGCTGTTACTGCCATGGAGAGAGCTAGGGCTCAAGGGCTGCTGCTTTTCAGAGCCTCAAATCATCTTCATCATTACCCAGATTTACTCAAGCCCCCAGAAAACAAACCCAAAACACCCAACCAAAACAAAAACCCAAAACAAACAAAACCCCCCAACAAACAAAAAGAAACTCAAACCCAAAAATAAACCCCGCAAACCCAAGACTTTCAAGACTTTCTTCCCTACCTGAAGAAATGGAGCTGAGTCCCATCCCCCTGCCTGAAAAAGCATGAAAACCATTTTGAAACTGAAGCACAAACTGGACAAGAAGTTGGTTGAAGGCCAACACACAGGGCTGCCTGTCAGTGTTTCTGCATTTTCATTTCTAACCCGCTGGCCACACTGCGTGATGCTGGCTTGGCCTTCAGTTTTTAATGTTCTAAAATGGTGACAACAGCAACAGCAAAGAAACACCCAAAGATTCTTAATTGTTCCATCTACTCATTTTCAAGCACATGATCAACAAGTAGATGCAATCACTTGCGTGCCTTGCTCCTCTTCCTCAAGCCCAGTATATTCCATGGGTTTTCAGTTCATTACTAGAAGGTCAGAAACCCTTGTTCCCACAGTTTTGGAGGTATCAAAAGCACTTTTTTTTTCTCTGGGATTTGAAGATGTCACCCTCTAAGGGCATAACCAGATCCTAACACACCCATGTTCTATTTATTTACCTCCATGGCAAAATCCTCTATTTTCCTTTGCTTAAAAAGATGCAAAGAATTAAAAGAGTCTTGGTTCTACGATGGAACTATATTTTTCAGTATGTCTAACTAAGCAAATGTTTCATTAGAAAAGCCTAGAAAAACCCCCACATCAGTTTAATAGAGGAATGTGGGACCCAATTAATAAAATACCATGGAATTTTTGAGTTTGGAAGAGATCTCTAGAGGTTACCTTGTCCAACAGCTCTGCTCAAGCTGGGGCACTTAAAGCATGCAGCCAGGCCATGTTCAGAGAGCTCTGAATATCTCTAAGGTTCTTATTAAGAACTGTTTAAAATTGTCTATTCTTTAGGGTGAAAAATTCATATCAGATCAGTGCAGGCCTTGCTAGGTCATCTTTTGATTTATCTTCCCTCACACAAGAAAAGTAGTTTAAAAGTTAACAATGAAACTTCATTGGCAATGATTTCTTCCTAGAAAGAGTAGGGTGTGAGCACCTAAAACTCCACCAAAGAAGGGAAAGATGGCACAAACTGCATGTCTGAATGCACTGGGAAAACTCCAAATACTTTAAACAAGCCTGCTTCAGAATGAACACTGCCTGGAGATGTTTGCATCACATCAAAATTCAGAAATCTCTGGTTCTGAAGCTTTGTTTTTATGGATTTTTCATCGCTTGCCTCGGCCTTGAGATTTTATAAAGGAACTGAGCAGGAACTGAATTTTAAAAGCTCTTTATGATTCTTCTCTTTAAAATTCCTAAAAAATCCAATCTCCTTAATCCTGGGACAGATTTATGTATAATTTATGTGTACAAACTCCCTTCACATACACTGACTCCTGTGCTTAAGGCTAGCATTGCTTTTATTTCTAATCGAGATACACAGAGTAACAACGAAAGAATGAAGTCTGGTAGCATCAGCTGTACACACAATAAAACAAATATCACCACTGCAGCCCTTGGAGCTCTCCAGGATAACACTGGAGAACTGTGGAGGTGATTTGCAGCACAGCACAGATACTAAGGATCAATGGCTTTGTACATCTGTCCTGGAAAACAGAACACACAGGAAGTCCTGTTTGCAAAATTAATCTCATATCTTGCCTGCTTTTATCACGTCTTTGAAAGGATTTTAAATTTTCCCTCTTTATTAAAAAAATCCTTCAGAATGGCAAATTACAGATGGCAAACAATGGAGAAATAACATTGTTAGGGAGAATCCATTGCACCCAATGATTCTCTTTGTATCCAGATCCCATTTGGGGTGCTTACTAGTTCTGGGTATTACTGGAACACCAAAAATAGAATAACTTAAATATTTGCACAGCAATATCTCAGAATGCATAGAATTTACATTAAATTCCAGCTCTAATATAACTGTAAGGGCTGAACAGTCTTTCTCAGAGAGTGAAACTTAGCTGGGCTAGGAACACATGGAATGGAGGAGATTAAATTGCACACAACTGTTGGTTATATTAAAACAATTAGTCAAGGTATAAATAGAAATGCAATTAAAATAATAATAACATGCCACATGTATCTCACGGAATTCCAGCAGAATACTTTGAAACCCTCTCACAAAATGGCTGGTACTGATTCAGAGTTTAAATATTCCAAAGGAAGACCATCCTGTGATCCAGGGGACCTAATTTCAAAACAGCCATTCACATTGCAAAGAGATCACAGCAGGGGATGTGGCAATAATGAGCAACTGGATGCAAGGGAAGAGTTCTGCTGCCACTTAACCAAGGCCTGTCCTCCAGCATTCTCCAATTACTTCCCCTGGCCTCAGAAGAGCTCTCTCCTGTGCAGGCATAAAATCTCAAGTGCAGCAAAACAACTTAAACTTGCAAAGGCACATTAAAGCAGAGCTCAAAGGCTGTTAGTCAAAAAATCAAGATTTATGGATATGGGCAAAGGCCACAAATTAATATAGAGTGCAGTGTTCAAGGGAGATATTTGAAGGGATTTGCCAGGTAAGGAAGATCATTAATCTCACAAGTGCCATGGAGGAGTGCAGGTAGTTCTGATTCACACCAAAAATTGAGGGTCACTGTCCAGGCACCTTGGAAAGGTGCAGCCCTAAACTCTGCCCTGTGCTCCAGAATGGCTTAAACATCTCACACTAAACAGGTTTTTCAGGTAAGCAGTGGTCAGGAGAGAGCAGCAGTCTTCTCCCACAGGAACAAGGATTGCTGTCCTTGCTGTTGGAATGGCACACAAATCAACAACACGGAGGCAGGAGGGCTGCAGTGAAAGGCTGCTCCCCAAAAAGAGCCCGAGCCTGTTTGTTTCTTCCATTTTTATACATTTGTGGGTCTGGTTATGGATTGGCTTCTGGGGTTACTACCCCTTCACCCCACTGGCCAGACCAGCTGTCAACCAACATTATTTTCAGGCTAGAAGTATGTAAACAAAGGACAGTGAACAAGAAAGGTTGTTAATGTTCCAAAGTGTGAGAAAGTGAAAAACTGACCCTTAATATTGCACAGAAACTAAAGATCTGAACACCTTGCCTTTGGCCAAGGCCAGCTCACACCCAGAGCCTGCCAGGCTCCTTCCCTCCACCCCAGGTACCCCCAAACCTGCCAGGGAGGAGATGAAGGTGGTGACACCACAACCAAAGCAGGGAAAAAAGAACAGTGACCCCCAGCAGATGGGCTGGATTGCAGAGCCCAGGTAAAGCCCTTGAGGACCAGGGTAAGAGGAGTTAGAGACTTGTTTGCTGAGCAAACTCATTTATTTGTGCTCATCTCAGTGACCAACCTGATTACCAGCAAGTTCTGTTTGAAAATTCCTGCATTTCCCTGAGGCACAGCTGATGGGTACAGAGATTCAACAACAATTTCATGTATGGCCTAAATGACAAAGGAGAAAGTGGACATGGATCATTTGTGCTCATTAAAGCAATTTTTACACTACTGTAGCTTCCAAAAATATTAACAATAAGTGAGTGTTGATGAAAATGTTGTGGGAATGTTTGAGTGATTTTGTCGTGTTTATAATATATAGTAGTAGTTACATGAAACTATCAATGTTTAATAATTTTTTTAGCAACATGTGATATAAATTATAAAAGGGGGACTATGCCATAGAAAATATGCATAAAGTTTTCAGATATTTGCTAAACATGTGCTGCAACTTTTAGAAAAACTATTAATTACAAAGTGACCAGGGGTAAAAAAGTTTCCAGACATGTTCAGGAAGCAATTTTTAATTAAACAAAAAAAATCGATTAAATACAATTATACTGGATTCTGCCATACTGTAATTGTTTAATGAGTCTTTCTTTCTAAGCTGCCTGGAGATACTGACTTCTCTAAATGCTATATTTGGAGAAGGAACAGGAAAAGCTTTCTAATTGTTGTTGTCAGCTACTGAGCAACTTCTTAATTCCAAACTTCTATTCTTAGAGACAAAATATTTATTAGGAAAAAGATATTTCAGTGAAAGGCAACATAATGGTTTTTGCAGCATTTTTGTAGGGCAAATCACATTTTCTTCCCAGTATGCAGGGATCAGTAAAAGCCTGTTTTAATTACAAAGGTCTTCTTGTAAGTAAAAGTCTCTGCATTAATATTGGTTATGAGGGTATTTGAGGGTTGATACAGGTGGCTACTTATAAAAAGAATACATCAATATCTAAAAGGGGATTAAGTCCAAAGTACTCACATTTTTCCCTTCTTAGATGTCAGTAAAGGAGAGAAATCAAGATCCCCCAGCTGCAGCTTTCTCCAGTTCATCACAGATAATTAAGACAGCCCTTTATGTAAAGGTGAGACAACTGGTTAAAAAGAAACAACATAAACTCCCTTTCTCTTCCCTGAATCTCTTGATTTTCTAATATTTTAGGCTGTGGAAATACCAAATGTTTATTATTGCTGGCTCACCCAGCTGAGGAATACAGAGCAGTTACTACTGCTGACATGGAGACCAGAATTATTTCTCTTTAGGGAGTAGTACTGCTCTGAAAAATAAAAATAAACGAGCTAAGAATAAGGGAGAACATTTTATTTCTCTAATGAGGAACATGAATATACACACCTGTGCATAGCTCTTGCCAAGCCCTCCCAACAAATGGACTTGCTGTTCAAAGGGCCTGGGTCCCTTTACAGCTCCTGAGTCATATTGTACTTTGTAATAACTCCAGCCTAGGCACAGCACTGCACTCATTTGACTCCTTAAAAGTATTTTCTTTTTCCCTCTGTAAAGTTCCTGTCTGTATTCCTTGGTTAGCAAACACCACACAACGTGAGGGGATAATTTTCAAGCCCATCCATTTACTTCAGTTTGGACTCTGTCAGCAGCAGAGAAAAGAAATCATTTCAGAGCCTCAATGCCTGGGTAAAATTCTGCTTTATTTCCTGGGGTAAATTTATTCCCAAGGCTGCTTTTTCTACCTGCTCTCTGATGATACTATTACCTGGAGGGGGACAAAACTTCTGCAATAATTGGAGCAGCTTCATAAACCAGAGCCTAAATTAACTGAATTCAAATATATACAGCAACAGGGAAATTGTTTGCAAGCATAAAACTCCATTCCAATCTGATCTATCGATTGTGCACTTACTCCAAAATTCAATTAACCTGCTGCCTGCAACAGCTCTGCACAAGTGCATAAAACTAAACTGCAATGGGTAATTGTTTGCATGATCAGGTCAGTGATTCATCCACATTAAGTTGTTCAAAACTGAAAAGCTTGTGTGGGTACCAATGCCAAGGGCTCCTGCCTTCCGTGCACAATTATCACTGATGCCTCCCAGTCTGTCTTCACTTGCTCAGTGAAGAAGATGCATATTTACAGAATTTAAATGAAAGTTAATACATCTTCCACACTAAAATTATACCAGCCCCTATATCCTTCCATCTGGATCAGAGCAGGCAACTCCACTCATGTTCTATTTATGCAAAACCTGCTCAGAACAATGACAGGAAGAGAGAATCAAAAGGGGACAAATGGCACAAAAGAAACATTTTGCACCTGTTCGCTCCAAGAAAAAAATTTTAAAAAATTCACAGATCTCAGTATTAATCTCTCAGTTTTAGATCAGCATAATTTGCTTGCCTTTCTGTCCTTAATTTTACACCTGAATATCACAAGAGAAATTCTTTCATAAATGAAGAAATTAAGGTTATTGTCTCAAAAATGCAAATGCTTCCTGCTACTTATTTCCTAATTTTCTCTGTATGTGCTCTAGATTGCATGAAGCCTTCCTGTATAAAATTAGCAGTAATCAGTCCTCATATTGTAGCACGGAACAACTCCTGGGCAGGAAAGCCTAAGTTAGTTCCAGATCCCTAGGGGTCAGGAAAATGAAGGTTTCTGCCAGCAAACATTGGGTTTCAGATTTACTCTGGCAGGGCACTGCCATATATAATCAGCAGTTGCCAACAGTAGCATTTTCATAAACACAACAATTATGAGAATTTCAGTCACCTCCTCCTGATAGAACAAAAGCACACAAAAATGGTGTGGTGTTCAGACTGCTGATGTACCTAATTGTATTTTCTTTGATAGATTGCTGTGATTTTTGAGCACCCCAAACATCTCAGCAGATACCTGAGGAATCAAAGCAGAGCCCCCATACCTATGATTTGCATCCCACAGGGAATAAACCCATCAGGAGGAGTCTGTGTGTCCTTGATCAGGGAATTAAGCATCACAAAACTCTCCCTAATTCACAAAGCACTGCAACGTTCCACTTTGTCATTTTTTTTGTGGGTGGTTTGAAAGCATCAGGCCAAATCTATGTGATTGCTTATGGTTTATTATTAAACACAGTGATCTTCATGTGCTGCATATTTTATTTGAAAATTAAAGAGCAGTAAATAACCTTACTGCTTATTGCAGTAATCCCAGAACTGCTACAAGGATTTCTCACTAAAGTCAGTAAACATTTATTGCATGTTTCACTGTCCATCTAATCAGACTGGGGAATCATTTGCTTCTAATAACAAAGAGGAAAGGAATGTAGGTACCAAGCACAATAACTTTAAAACAATCTCCCTGGCAGCTCCAGGAGCACATCTTGATGAGTAATTCACCCCTTATAATAGCACCAGTTGGCAATACAGCCTCCTTTGTTTTTCCATGTCTCACTTTTTTTACTTTTAAGGACAGAGAGGCACTTCTCAAGTCTACTGCTGGTTTCTGTGTGTGACCTTCTGCAGCGTGAACAGAACTCAAAGCAGATGGTGATAAAGTTGCACAGAAGATTTAAGTTATACCCTGATCTGGAGGTCAATCTTGTTTTCAAGAGCTGTTTCAGCTTCTTGCAAAAACCCATCCACTTCTCACAGGAGCTAATGGGAATCTTTCAGCTTCTTTCCACAGGGTCTGGATTTATCTTCAGTTTACTTGTTTGCCAGAACACACAGTAAAAAAGGACCACAGCGTGCTGTAGTTTCTTGTAGTGATCTTCATTAAACATCCAAAAGCAGAGAGTGAGCTGTGATGTATCTTTTGTTGTTTCATTGGTATGTTTTGTGGTATAATCAGTTATACAAGACATTCTACACCCTGAACAAATGACACAGATCCCTACAGCAGACCTGGAAGCATGGCATTCCCACCAAAAAAAGGACACCAAACACCTGGCTATGGAACAAAATGGCTGTAGAAAGGTAAAGATCACCTTCAAGAAATGATCTCCTAAATGCTCCTCAGTTTTGAAAATTATTCTCACCCCGTCTTCCACCCAGATCTTTCCCACCTAATAACAGAGTAATTGAAATATTCTTTTTGCAACAAAACCAAAGATCTTGACCCCAGTAAGCTTTGCTACTGGAAAAGTAGTGCAGAAGTTCCCTGGAGGTCTCCCAAGGTCTGTGCTATAAGAGCACTATTGGATTTGCAGTGAGAGACTCAGCAGGATAAAAAACAATAAATTAACTAGATTAGATTAAATAGTCGGACATCCTCTCTTTTGAAAGAGAAAAAATAATCTAATTGAAAAAAATTAGAAAATAAATTACATACCCTGAGCACAGTCCCAGCAGAAATTGCTGAGGCTGATCTTTTGAAACCCTTCATTTCTGCAGAAGAGGAATAATTTCACATTTGGAAGTTTCTGCTACCTTCTGGGAAACCAGATTAATTGCACAGTCCTGGTCTCAGGATCAAAAATGCTCTGATGTTAGCACACATACATTTTTTTTCTTTTGGATTATCTATCCCTTGCTGTTCAGTTCAGATAAATTTCATAAACTAGAAACTTCATGCCACTTTATTGAAGCTGATACTCTGGATAACTTCAAGATTAATGAGAAGATTCCTTTGGTATTACTGTTACTGTATTTCTTAGGTGGTACCCACAGACCAAGGCAAGCTGATGGGAAATTGTGTCAGGAGCTGCACACACACAGCAGGGAGAGGTCCTGACCCAGGGGATTTATAAACCACAGTGCAAGGACACAGAATGGGCTTGAGGTGTCAAAACACACAAATATCCCACGTGTCATACAGTACCTGGTACAGGTTTTGCTCTCAAGAACTGTGAAGGGTTAAAGGAGAAGATAGAAAAGTGAGTAACTTCTTGTCCTGGGGATTGATTGCAGGACACAAGGCAGGAATGGAAAGGGATCATGGATAGGACAGTACAAAGTAGGGACAGAGGAAACTCAAACTGCAACAAGGCCTCTAAATTCCAACAGGAATTTATATAAATAAATTAATAAATTCCTGCTTTTTAGCTCCAGTTCTCTCCAATTTTCTTGTCTAGGTCATCCAAGGAGAAGGAAACTCATGCACAGGCCCCAGTGCTGCTGCAGTGAATAAATATTTACTCTGTGTGTCCTGGACTACCACTGTACCATTGCTGGTAGAGTAAGTCTTTGTGCAGCTACACTGAACTTGTGCTAATTTATATTAGTATTATATTTTAATCTCTCCAATTCAGTTCTTGCTCTCTCCAGCTATCATGTTTCAGTTTTTTCCAGAACTCTCAGAACAAGATGAAAAATAGTATCATTTTTGTTTAAAAAAAAGTTATTATGAAACTCACTTCTGCTTTAAATTTTTAACCAGCACTGCAGACAGTCTTTGAGCAGTTGCCTCAAATTAGACTTTAAATGAACCTTTCATAACTCCAAGCCTTGATAAATTCTGTCCTGTTGTGAGTTTTATTCAGAGTCCCTTATTTCAGCTTGTGGAAGTGGGGAAATCCAATCTAACAATGAAGATGCAATGAAAGAAACTGCACTGGGGGATTTCTCCATCTGCCTGAGAAGCTCCAGGGGTGCTCCAGGCATCTGGGAGACCATCCAAGCAAGGCTCCTGGGCACCCAAGATCCTACCTGCTGCAGCATCTTTCAGGTTCCCTTAGAGGACAAATAGATGTAACTACTTAACATGAGTCTAAATGAACTCTAGACAAAACTAGGAAGTTTTTAATGTTGATATTTGGGCTGCTAATGGAATAACCCCTCAGGATTTTAGTTTCCAGATACTGAGCCCATTTGCTTGCCTTTGCAGTAAATTATTCACCCATAAGGAGAAGAAAACCATGTCATGGGTAGCACTGATATATGAGCTGCCATCATCATCTAAAGACAGATTTTCAGTGTGATTTCTTGGCGCTGACTCTTGAACACCCAGCTTGTCCTGTAGGTCCTTACAATACTGGATATAGGCCAAGAGCAGACTAATATTTCTAGAGCACAAAGCAAAATACCACAATGGCTTAGGGTTCAACAGTATCTTTTCCACTCATTTAAGTGGCTCCACAGCCATTCTTTCAAACCTCTTAATCCTCCCTTCTTTCCCTTCAACATTTACCATAAAAAGTGTTCTCTTCTGGGTACAATGCCAAGGCCCACATTTCCCCAAGGGCTGGTCATTCCTCAAACCCAGATGCTTGTTTTCCTTCCATATCTCACAGGGCTAAAGCCCGGGAGGTTTTTATACCCTTCATAATGCAGTTCCTGACCCCCACAAATCTCCCACTTCCACCAGTCCTGATCAATACAGCACTGAAGTTGTCACTGCCCATGTATTTGTGCAAACCTGCTGCTGAGCTCACTGCTGTTCCATTCCCCTCTGCTCCACCAACAGCCCCTTTAAATCAATTATCAGATCCACTGGGACTTCAGTTCTAATTGCAATGAGATTTGTGGCTTCTGGACCAAAATCAAGTCCCATAACACAAAAAGTTTTCTGTTCATACCTCATTTTCCATTTTTTTTTGAAGTCCCCTACAAAACAGCCAGCCTCTTGGAAGGCTGAGATTTTATAGCTCTTTGTCAGCACTTACTGAAATTATCCCATACACAATGAGAAATCCAGTGTTAGAGGGAAGAAATGGCATTACCTTCTTCCTGAGTGCCATGCCAGCTGAGCCCTCAGGGCTTTATTTCCCACCATCTGTAACACCTCTCTATTCTCTTTATATTCAGCTCCATGAGAATCCTCTCACACTCTTTATGTCTAAAATGTTGTCTCAGATGCTGTGAGTTCCTCTCCAGGATTGATCTGAGCTACCCATGTTGTACAAAATCCTTTGTGTTTTGTTTTTAGAAATATTAGCAGCGTTCACCATTTCCACGAGGAAAACAAATTCAACAGAGAGAAACTTCAGCACTGGGAATGAGGAGGCTTTTAAAAGATTGGAGATAGCCTGGTAGATTCCCCACTGCATTCTTCCACTTCAGTCTGGCTGCAGTAACATGGAAAAAGGGTCTCAGTGGTGAATTACAACTCATCCATACAACCCCTACATGAGAAGTCTCATAGACACTACTGTATTAGCTTTGAGCAACCTTCAGGTATAAACAATCCCATTAATCAACAAGTTGTCTACTGCAAATATCCCCAAAAAGCACAAGAAACTGCAAATCCCATACTGGATATAGAGGAAAAAACCTCCCAGTTTGATAGATTAGGAATTAGAATAGGGAGCCTGGTTGGGATGGAGTGCAACCCATCAAAAGACCCCAAAAAACCCCAACTCCCATGAGAATGCCAACATGATTTTTCTTTTCAAACACTGAGTTCCTGTAACCTAAGGAGAATTAAGCACATACCAGCTCTAAATTCCAGCCAGGACATGGGACACACACACACAAAAATCCATCTTTTCCAGGATGTCCTTCAGCATTCAAATCCCCAAAGCCATAAACAGCATATATTAACGGGGGATAACTTGGCAAAGACATAGGCACATAACTTGCTAGGAGAAAAACACCAACTGGTGACATATAAATATTGCTTTGACCTCGGGGTCAAATCTCTGAGAAACTGCTAAATTACAGGAGTGTTTGTCTTCCTAACTCCCCCTGGTTTAATGAAATAGATGCGTTTAGGGACTGGAGTGGTAGAAAGCCAGGAAAACCGCCTCAGGCACGTTTGGCCAAGGCTTTGACATCATTCCAGAATGGCTGCTGCTATCAGAGCAAAGCCAGCTACTAAAAGCACTCTCAGCAAACTTTTCCCTGCCTCTGCAGGAGTGCACACTCACCTGGCCAGCTCCCAAAGCCACGTGAAGCAAACCAGATTATTTTGGGATGAGAGTTGTCGCATTACCGCCGCCGCTGCTCAGTGCAAGCGCAACAAACAGGCTTTTTTTTCGTTCCCTAAAACCATTATCACAGCTGGGCTGCTGATCCATCACAGGCCTGGGTGCAACGTGTCCCCAGCCCAGGTCCCCTGCAAGAAAAGGTCTGTGATGTGCCATAGGAAATGCTGCATTTACTGCTCGTTTTTCTGAGCACTGCAGAGCTCCGCAGAGGTGCTGGAGGGTGATGCAAAACCTGAAGGGGCTTCTTGTCTTCTCAGATTCCATAGGTCTTGGACGTACAGTACAAGGACAATATATTAATTTAATTCACAGCAAAATGTAAGATTTATCAAAAGATACCAAGGCTTAAGAGAATCAGCCTGTTGTGCTAACAGCAATTCATCTCCCCCACACTCAGTACACCAGCCATGCTAGAAATAAGTGATAGTTTTTCAGCAGTCTCTGCTTTCATTTAAAATACAGACTTTTTAATCATTATAACTCTCTAGAACCGAAAAGGTGCCGTCCATTACAGAACTAAATACTCAATATTTATCTATGCAAGAGGGATCATGCAATTTTCTCGACACACTTTAGGACTGCAGTGGATTTTAGGACTTGAGTCCAACTGGGGATGTCAGTGCATCAAATACTTGAGGCTTTTGCCAGAGCAATGAACAGTGATGCATCGCTCTCATTACTGTCAATAAAATCACAGAGAGCTTTGATGATGGTCTCAGTATAACAGGGAAGAGTTAAGGAATGACAAGCTCTTGAGCTGGGTGCATAAAGGATTCCAAAGGTTTAAGATAAGAGAAAATCAATGATTTTTCCAACTGGCTAAGTTAACGGGGATAGATGCAGTTCTCTGCCACAGCAATATTTAGGCTGTTGCTGAAACAGAATTTTAATCCTGTTAAGGTCCCAAGCAATAAGTGATCACAGATCAGGAGAGATGCTGCACTCAGACAGCCCAGGGACTGAAGGGTAACTCACTTGACACACTCTCAGCTTGTGAATGACTCTACCAAGTAAAATAAGAGAGATTCAACATAGCTTATTAATAATTAGTTCTAGCATAAAGTATCAGTGACATTCTGGCCTGTATTAATATTTTGCCTAAAGTGATTTGAAGCCTTTCTCTGTCTACCATTCTATATAATACACCCGAGGTCCAGCTCCTGTTCTTGCTGCCAAAACATCTCTAATCAGCTTGTGCCCTCCCACTCCCAGCCTACTTTAGTTTGCTTTGTAAAGGAAGAAACCTCACAGACTCTCTTCATAATTATTAATAGTAAATTTTTTAATCCATCTTTTCATCCCACCAACTTGTTCCTGTTTCAAAGTAAATTTTTACACGTATTTAAAATATGAGTTTGCAAGCGAAGAAACAAAAAAGCATTGTCACCAGATAACCTGAAAGGATCCAACAGAGACAAATTGCCTACAAATACATTAAGATTGTGGTTTAAAGTTTGTTTATTGACAAGAAAACATTGTGACTTTGCAACAGAGAACAGATGTAAGGATGGAGTGGATTGACCACTTTTAGCTCCAAGGAAATTACCAGTGTGTCTCTTTTTCAGTATCAAAGTCACAAGAACATGTTTGGTGTACACATATCCAGCACAGCAGTATTTCTAGAAGAAAGCAGGGCAATTATGGCCTTGAGCTGTTCTGCAATTTTGTATTTAAACTTACGAAATACACTCTTCCAGTATAAGAAATTATCTCTAAATTGCCAATCAAATCACTCCAGGAAACAAGATTTTTCATTTCTCAACCTTACAGGAAGTAATTTACCAATTAAAGCCAAACAGAGTTAAAAGAATAATTCAGGGAAGCTTTCTTGGAATTTATTTCTTTAACTGTGTGCAAAATCCAACAAAAAAACCCCTTTCCTACAGCTGAGCAAGCACAAAGCATAGAGAGTGAAAAACTCTAGATCTTCTAACTGTTTACCTGGATTGGCATTGTTTGGTTTTGAAAGCCAAGATTTGATTACTATGCAAAATAGAAAGACATAAAAAGTAGCTAATTTAGAATTCCCAGCTAAAAACTATAAATTCCTTATGTGAAATGTGATTTCATGAGATCATTTTGTGTACAAGTTGTTTTATGTTGCAGGCAGCCAGACCAGAACACTGCAGTGGTTATTTAAGTGCTGAACTACAAAGATTTTTGACCCAGAGAGCTTTGACTCTTCTGTGCCACTTCAGGCAACCATGAGGTCAACAGAGGCAAGCTGAAAAGTGAGCAGAGAGAAATGGTAAATTGTTGGCCAGCGTGGCACAAGGTCACACAGCACCACAAAAGGTGACACACAGGTAGGAGGAGGCATCAGGTGAACTAAGGGGACACAGGCTGAAGGCAAAGAAGGGGCTTCTCCCCTCCACAAAAGACAAAGGTAAATGATGGAACCCTTCACCACGAGACTGCAGATGCAGAGAACTCATTTATTCAGACATAGAACAAAGACCCAAACTGTAATCTAGATACAGTGTCCAGAAACCATTTACCAGCCATGAGGTGTGGGTTTATCATATCAGCTAAAGCCAGCAATCATCTGGGGTTCGTTTGTTATTGATCCTGGGGTTCATAATCTCACTATCACTGTCTAACTCTGTGGCTGCAAACTGCACCTGCCTGGCTGGCTTGCAATGAGTAAATCCTGAAATGCCTATGACGTGTTTCAAAGTGAAGCAAAGGAAAGGAGATTTGCCAATAGTCCCCAAACCATCACTTTTTCTATGCAGAACCATTACTTTTCCTTGGAAACGGTGATAATAGGAAGCACTAAAAAGGCAGATATTCATCCAGACAATTGCAAAGATGACTCACAGCATTCCAGAGCTTTCAGTCTCCCTTCCTATGCATCACTGTGTATTTCCAAGTTCAGGCTACAGCTATAAGAGAAGTTTGACAAACTCCTGTTGTCACAAAAACCAGCAGCTTGATGGAGCTTTCCTGGTCACAGTGATTTCTCCATAGCTGAACTGGCTCAAGAAAAAATAGAGGGTCAAAACATTATAAAGATTTATTTGTTGGACACATTAAGTTTTTATCTAAGCATCCTGACAGCCTTTCAAGTCCTTATGCAGGTACAGTTTACAGGTTATAACATGACATTGCCAATGTGTTCTACCATTTGAAAGAACACTTCCTTATTTTTACAGTTTAATATTCACTGCTGAGCTGTCCTTGCTTGTAAAGGACTGTCAGGTTCAAATGTAGAATTAGATGATCCAAGACATCCTGTCTCTGGTGAATAAAAATTTTACAATATTGAATTTGCCAGAAGAGTAATAAAGATGCCTATTCTGTATCTGCAAGTTATTATCTCTTTTTCCCAACGTTGCACAAATTGCAGGATTTGCACACAGGCTGGTTCTTCCTTAACCTGAAGAAAGGCTTGGCAATCTGCCTATTTATTATGCTAATCCTCGTGTGCCATTTAGTTTATCTTTAGTTGAGCATTAGTTTATCTTTAAATGTTAAGCAGAAATAATCAACACAGAGAGCTGGGGTGAAAAAAACCAAAAAAAAACCAAGAAAAAAACAACAAAAAACAAAACACAAACCAAAAACAAACAAACAAAACCTCCACGTTTATGCCTAGTTACAAAATTCCCAAGATTGATTCTTCTTAAGTGGAGTTACCATGGGCAGCTGAAGGTTCCAAGAATAACAATGCTCTCAATGAAAGCATTGAAGGAAAAAAAAAAAGTTATGTAATATGGATTAAGTGACATAGTGAAATCAAGAATTTCAGTTACACACAACTCCCAGCACTCTGGAAACTTCCTCTGAGAAGATTTTCTGCATATGTAAAGAAATATTTTGGGTTCAGAAGAACAGAACACTTCCTACTTTATCTTTGCATTTTCTAAAAGAACAGAGGCCTCAGTCACACGATTTGCTCCTCTGTAAAGTATCTGGCATTACCTAGGAGCAGATGGAGGGGGCCCAGCCCGTGCTGAGACAGCCCTGGAAAAGCAGCTTTTCTGAAAAGTCAGCAGGAACAGCACAGCTTCAGTCTAGGGTCTGATTTCAAGTGTGCCCAACACCAGCCTCCTCCCACCACAAACATCATTAATCCCCCACCACTGGCTGACCAGAAGTTTGGAAGAAATTATGCAGAGTTCTCTGCAGTGTTTTCCTTTATTTTTTTTCTCACAGCACTATGTAACAGCTCTCTTTTGTTTGTCTAAGAGGCAAATTGGATAAATTTTTTGGTTTTAGTTGCAGCAGTCAACATTGGTGTGGCATAATACATTTAGGAACTTTATAAAATGATACAAGGGTAAGGCATCTTGAGCTAAAGTACTTGGAAATGTTTTGATTGTGAAATAACTCTACTAATTATCACAAACAGACTGGTAAAAAGACTTTCAGAACACTTCCAGAGTAAAAGTCATTAAAGACAGCTGAAGTACTCAATAAGATATAGAAGGTTACTAACACATTGCTACAGTTCATCTGAAGCTCCTTAAGCCTTTAAATTCTTACTCAGAGAATAAGTGTGCCATAAATAATATATGTTTGGGGACGTTTTAATTATGGTTGCCAACGGCTTCTCACACAAAAGCCCATTTAACATGTCCATAAACATCCAGATGGTTATAGGAACAATTCCAAGCACTCATTTTAGCACAGCTAATGCTGTTTTGTTTGTGAAGATCAAGAGTATTTTGGAGTTTATACCATTTCCTATTGTAAAGGCTCAAGGGATTTGGGGGTTTATAGCATTCCCTGCCCAAACCCATGAATTCCCATGTTCTTTCCTATTACAATTGCACATTCTGTTTTACCTAATCCATACTACTGTTAAGCATTTATTGGCAGATTTTTCTTGCCTTTGAAAACCCACAGCATCAACACAGAAGAGTTAACATGGAACAACACAGAGTCGAGCTATAATAGACAATACACCAATCACATCCAATCAGGTTTGAACACAGAGTCTTGTAATTAGGGTATATAAGAGCTGTGTAAATCATTAAAACTCTTCTTCAAGAACCTCAGAATGTCGTGCTGTGTCTCTTTCCCCCCACTGCAAGACACGTAACAGAATATGAAGACTGTTCAGTTTGTCCTTCCAACATTCCAACTGCTTCTGCACTGTCACTGAATTTATCCCTGTGGAATACCTCTGCAGACTTTATAGAAATACTTAGAAGAAAATCACCTGGGCTGTTCACAGAAGTAAAAGTCATTGTAAATTAGCGAAAAAGAAACACCAATCCTCCGTGCTAAAAATAATGAAAACATGGAGTGGGGGGGAGTTAGCAGGACAAACTGCATTCCCATTTTCAGTGTTTACCATCTGAGCCCTTCTTTGTTGTATTGATTTTGTGTTGCAACAATTTAAAACAAATAGCCCAAAAGGCAATGGTTGCAAAATAATGGTCACTCTGGAATAGACTGTGGGATGGAACAGAATTCAAAGTTATTGACCAGTTCTCCTCTGTGAGGGGATGCAGCTGCACTGACAGGAAAGGGGCCAAGGGCTGGAAGACAGATATTATCCACTGACTGGAAAACCATAGATCTTAGAAACTAAAGACAATTAGTAATGGAAACCCCATTTGTAAATAGTATTCTCCAAGGTGTTCAGACATACATGTCTTAGATTTTAAAATTCATTTTGTCTCAAACCTGCCAAATCTCTCAAAGAGAAATTCAGTTTGAGACTTCCATTTAATTTTTTCCACACAGTGTAGCTGATTTAATATGTAAGTATTGATTGACTTACTGTGAGATTTTGCTCCCTTTTCAAGGAAAATAACCCAGATCACAGGGATGTTATATAGGAATATTCTGTCTCTCCATCAGCAGTCAAAATAATTTCCATTTGCTGTGCTGGTGTCATAAATGCAGGAACACCATACCTGTGGTCAGCCTGGCAATGCTTGTCACCTCTGGACATGTCAGTGTTAACTCTCCTTCTGAGCTCTTTAAGTACCCAGCACATCTCTTCCTAATGCTGCTAATGTTCATTTCATTAGGGTAAAAGTAATTATAGTTTTGCATGCTTTACTCTTTACCCTTATTCACAATTCTAACAGCTAATATGAGGTGCCAAACCACTACTAATTGAAAATTGATTTTAGATTCAATTAAATGGCAAGCCCAGAAGGTAAATGTTCATGCACCAGTCTCCTCAGTCCCTGGCGAGTAAGCTGAATTTTACTGACACAATCAGCACCTCCAGCTGCAACAGTGGCACCTACAGATGATGTCTGCAGAATACACAGAACTGAAACTTCAGCTTTTAATTGCTAAGGAATAAGAGACAAAATTAGGTATCCTCAGGTGCTACTTAACATTGTGACAGCAACAATTTGTGATGGTCAATCACTGCTAGACCTGGAAGATGCTGGAAGATGAGCCCAAACTCACAGTGCCCTACTGCTATTTGGTTCTGCTTTATCTTCTTAGTCTGTGGCAAGACTTAAGAAAGAAATATCTTGACATTTATCTCAATAGTAAGTTGAAGAAAAGTTTGCAGTTAAATTTTCTTTAAATTCTTTTCATTTCCAAACCAGATGTTCCTCATCCTCCCTCTCTCTCCTAACACTGCAGTAAAAATCTGTTGTACATGAAGAATTCCATAGCAGAAATAATTTTAAAGGATACAGCTATGAGTTAATTTACTATTTTGGTGTTTGAATTTACTGTTTGCATAAGGCAAGTGACTCTACAGACATTGCCTCACAAATTGAACTAAGTCTAGTCTGTTCATAGAGAGATATAATGCATGTTAAGGGCCAAGGTTTACATCTCTTGCAGTTCAGGGTAAAAATTTCTGGCCTGAACAGCACTGGTGCACCTGAGCAAGCCTGTTCAAGGCAGTTCACAGCGTCCAGACACTTGTGAGGCAAAGTGCAGCCTGTGATGAGCATCCCCACAGGGACAGCACTGATCAGGCCAGAATCACTCACAGGATAAACAGCTTAGACAGTACATGGGAGCCAAGAGCTGGTGGAGTCCTCCAAAGATGCTAGAATGAGTTTTTATAACCAAAAAATATGCAATACTACCCGAAGCAGAGAAAATCTGCAATTCATTCTTTGGTGGTGCAAATCAGAGTGGTTTTAACGTCTGAAGGGGACCAATCTGATTTTTATTTATGCCTCAACATGTGCTACACACGAGGTGAACAATTCCTCCAAGGGGCTGTGCATGTACAGGCTTCACCTGGCAGCCAGGGGCAGAGGATGGGGCTGTGAGCAAACCCCCCTGTGCTGATGTGGATCTGCAGGAGGTAGGACTGTGTGTCCTTTTGCAAAGCAGCAGCAGATTCATACAAGGAATGACCCACTGCCCGTGGAGGGCAAGCTTTGGTGAAGCCTCGCCTAGGAGAAATTGCTTTATTTTTAAGGGGAACACCACAGCTGCCAAAAACATTCCTGTGTTTCTCCTACAGAGGCCCTGGTATTTTTAATTGTTATTAGATTTCTCACTGACCTCTTTGGAATTGATGTCCTAGGGCAGCTCCTCCTTGGGATGAGCACCCCTGTGCTCAGAGGACCTCAAAGGCCATCAGTCCCAGAAGTGGGTGTGAGCACATCAAAATGGAAAACACAGTTAACAGAGAAATGCTTTTAAAAGGATAAGAGAAACAGGACAATTTGAACAAAGAAAGCAAAAAGAGGAGTAATGAAAATGCCTTTCTGTACTAGAACTGTTTATTTTACCTGAAAACAAAGCAACATTTGCCAAATCACTCAAGTGCCTCAATGGATGCCTCTGATAATTGCCCTGTGGTCCCTGTGTGGCAGAGAATGCTGTGTACACTGGACAGGATGCCATTTTACAATCAGCTCATTTCTATAAAAATAGAACAAATTCCCAATTTATGAGAAGGAAATGTACTATCAGAAATGTGGCTTAAAAGGATGGAGCAGCTGATGCTATGAAATCTGCGTGTGTTAATGTGCTTATTTCCCAGAGCAGTGCTATTAGAACCATGATGAAAAATCTAGTTCTAGGGTATAACCTTTTTATGGAAAGAATGTACTCTGATGTTTACTCAGCCCAGCTTGCCTCATCCATTTTCCCCAGAAATTTAGAGATGAGGGGTATGTCAACATGGACTCACCTGGAGCACCACTCATACAGAACTCCATTTTCACATAGTCCTAATTTTCCAAGAAAAAATTTCACTAACCTCTGCAGAAGGTTTAACAATGATGATTTTCCCTGTACACAATTGACTCTTCTGGGACCAGGCAAACTGAGGGAAATGATGAAGAAAGGCAGTTCTGCTGGAATGCTCTTCTTGGATTCTCTGTTGCTCCCATTTTTCAAACCATCTAACACCTGAATCACTACGTTAATTATGGTTTTAATATATTATTCATTAAGAACTTTCAATTTTAAAATGCTTCAAATTCAGACATCTATTGGAAATGCAAAAAATTATAATTTGGCTACTGTTGCTATTGACAGTACTATTTGTGATACTCCCTTAGATTTTGGGACAAAGACTTTGGCTCCAGCTTCAGTCAGAGCCTTGCACATTATTTCTAATTTCTCTTTCATTTATATATGGAGCCTTCCTGCCTCCTGTGAGGCTTGTCCAAGTGTGGAGAGCACGTGACTTGCCAAACATTATCCAAGAAGCCAGGGATGTAATTGGGGTCTCTAAAGTCCTGAGCTATTAGCATAATGAGAGTATTGCCCTTTTACAGGAAGCTGCAGGTACAGCTTCAGTGTCTCTGCAGGGTTTTTTCCCCTGGGTAATAGAAACAATAAGCAAAGGAAAGCAGAGCCCAGGTAAGAAAAAGTACAAGAGGCAAGGAGCAGGCATGAGTGAGTTTTATGGAGTTTGGAGAGATGGCTGTGGACAGCAGGATTGGGCAGCAGGAACTCCTCCTCTAGCACAGAGATATAAACAGCATCTTTTATGTTAAATAAATGAAATTTAAACATAAAAGTTGGTCCTCAACACTGTAGCACTGCCCACCTGCAGTGGGTGAAAAAAATTGCTTTGAGCTGAGAGTGCAAACCCTGCAATCTCTGAGCAGGGCTGGCCCCCCTGGGCAGCCTTGCCCTGCCTCTGCTGCCTCACCCTGGGCCATGCAGAAGCTCCAGAACTGAATCAGGCCAGAAATGTAAACTTTACTTGTCAAAGTAAAGTGCTGTCACCCACACAAATCACCATTGCACCTGCCCAGGGTTTCCTGCTCTGGGGGGTTCACTGCATTAAATAATATTGCATAATATTGATAATGCAAAAAAAAACCCAACCAAACTTTGATTTCCCAAGGCATTTAAGGCATCTAACTCTTGGCAATTCCAGTTAAAGTAATGGGAACTGTACATCTTAATTCTCCTGAGAGCGTTTTGAGAGTGTCAGAACAAAGCCATTAAATCAAAATGGTCCTTCTGCAAAATGGGAATAATTTTCAAAGACCAAAGCAGGGGAAAGCCATTGATAGTGTGTTCTGCATTTCTCCTTCTTCTGCTGTAGGTAGAACCAAGCCCTTTCCCAGCAGCATGCCCCTTCAAAGAGGAGAAGTTTTCACACTCAATAAAATTAGTGCCCAGAAGCCTCCTTTACTCATGAAACTGCAATTACAAGTTAACCCAGCATGGTGGGAGCTTAGCTGGATGTCTGGAATCTCTGAAGAAAAATTATTGTCTTAAAAAAAGAAAAAAAAAAATGGAAGGAAAACTGAGCACTCTGCTGTCTCTTGATTTTGAAGTCACCAAGGAATGAGGGGCTCACCAAGTAAAAAACGTAAGAGACAAAATTTTTACCCAGACCCTGAAAAAAGCTGAGCTGAAGAAGAAGGAATAAATGTTGGCACAGTTCCTCCTACAGGCAGGGAGTCTGTGACACTCTTGTCAGATGCAATTCCCCCAATGGTGAAGATAAATCTGCCTGGGGAAGAGCAGCCCTGGGCAGAAGGGAAGAGGGGACTGAGCAGTTCTGGACCTCAGGCTGGAGGGAGGGGTGGGTTAGTGGCACACACAGCTTGGTGTGCATGAAGTGATCCCTGAAAATCAACAGCACTGAGTGGAAATAGCTGCTGTGTGTTGGTGCAGAGAGTTCAACAGAGTCAGGAGATATCCAACAGCTGCTAAACTCCATGGAGAATATAACTCCACTCTTTTCCCAGTTTTTCTGGTGGCTCAGCTTTTCATCAACACAAAATATGATGGAGAAAAAAGCATTGCATGAAACTTTATAGAGAGAGCCCATCAGTGTGTGCATGAAAATAACTGCATAATCATCCAGGGTTCATTAGTGTATTTTAGATGTTGAACTCCTTAGGGTGAAATACACTGACTTTAAATCCACTTTGAGTGAACTGCACAGAGCTCGTAACACATCATAAGATATCAGCTGTGAGATGGCAAGGGAGCTCCAGCAGCCACAACTCTTCTGCTCTCCCAGAAATTCAAAATGTTAAGCAAAGATCAGCCTGAGAAGCAGCCTAGATCAATGATGCACATCTAATTAAAGAGGTAAATAATTGTGGTGATGTACCCTGAACAAGAAACAAAATATATAAATTTATATAAAATATATAATGCAGCAGGAAATAAGAAATCTGGAGTTTTGATTAAACTACATTTCTAAAGGTAGAGAGGACTATAAAGTGCCAAATATTAATGCAGAGTAGCTTAATATAAATTAGACTAAAAGACTGTTTTCTTCAGCCAGTACTATTGAACTTAATTGTTACATCTTACTTTTGGGGAGGGAAAGAAGCTGAGAAGACCCTGATGTTCTACCAAAATGAGATATTTGGGGCTGAAGGGGGAAACTCAGCCAAACCTGTATTTAGGAAAAGGCTTGATCCATCTCCTCTAGCAACATGCATTGCTGTAAATGATTTCAATTTTTGTGGCTCTGAAGTAAGAATTTCCCACTCAAATTTGGGGAAGGACCAAAGAGCCCCAAATATTCTGCCCTCACCCCCTCCCACACATTCAAAGGCAGAGGAAAAAAAGGTCTTTGCTGCCAATTCTCCTTTGCATACAGGTAAACAGAACCTTTAAAAGCAGGAAATTTGCCCCACCATACATCAGAGCCCTCAACAGTAACCAGGGATGTTACTGTGCTGGGGAAAAATTCATTAATCAAATATTGCATCAACCTTTATTCTTAACATTACATCAATCCTAATTCAACAGCATCACCATGGTTACACTGTTATTACATTTTAGCCTTGCAGGTTTCTTATCAAGATGTACCAAAAAAAAAAAAAAAGTCAGTATTCATTCTATGCACATTCCAGACAAATAATCTGGCTATCATATCTACTCTATTAACATGAGGCCACAATCCCTATTCCTTAATTAACACAGACCCACAATAGCATCTTCTCTGTCAAAAGCAGAGAGGAATATTGTACATTCTCTCTCCCAGTGTCCAATCCCCAATACAAAACAGCAAAGCTCCTAATTAGCTGCCCCTCTTAGGGAGCTGCTCCCATCAATTTGCATTCCTGTATTACTAAGAACTCTTTTTCCACTATCAGCAAGACCATTAAAGTTACAAAAACATCCACAACAACACAGGGGAAAGAAAATTTATCAGAGCTTTGTCAAAGAGGTGAAGCTAAAGAGAGGCTTTAGAAGTTTTTTCATCTCAAAGCATAACAAAACCCTAAATTATGCAATCTACCAAAGATGGAAAAAACTCTCTGACAGTCCAAGCTGATTGTGATGATTTGATTCTATTTAATTTATTTTCTTAAGGTTTTATACAGGAATTCACTAAAATAGAGAGTTTAAAATTGTCCTCATGACTAAAACAGATCTTTGGCTTCAGGATAATTTGGCATCCCATCAGATTCCAGACTTTGACAACCCACTCCCTTCAGGATCCCTGCCTTTGTATTCCTGTTGCTCTTCGCTTGATATTCTCTGCAAAGCTTCATTTCCTTGTGACTGTGAATCAGAATGTTCATTATCTGATGAACATAAACATTGATTCAGCCTCTCTTGCTCCATTAAGCTGCTCTGGTTTGCTCCTGATTTATTCCATGTTTGCCTCAGATTTCACCTGCATCTCCTGGTCCCAGGCTTTTGGAGGTGTTTGTCCCATGTGTGAGTTTTGTGCCTGGGATTTGTCCCGAACACCTGCTGTAACCTGTCTTTAAACAGGATTACAAACTACACACCTAGAAAAGTAATTTGAGCAGAGAACTTAGAACTTCAGTGAGCCAAGTAAAGTTCGAGTAACACATTATGAGAAAAGTGGTTTTGAAATAATTTTTAGAGATGTGGAAGGTTCTGTTTTTCAGCAGAAATGAGCCCTAACTTTGCATTTCTGATCCAGGTTCATGCTTCCAATGAAAATTAGGAAAATAAAAACAATGGAAGCATGACTGGAACAAGATTTGCCCCAGCATGGGAATTCAAGATAGAGGCATTAGGATGACGTAACTGGACACTGAAGCAACTGGACATTAATATGTCCAAGCATTTCCTACAATACAGCAATTTAATTTGCATTTAAGGGTTTCCCCTACAGGACTGTGTTTTCTGTCTTCCCAAACAGCTGAAGATATCCCAGGATTATTCCCAGGATATCCCATCCCCTGTGATTTAAAAGCACGATGATTACAATTACAATATGATTAAAAACCCATTATCAGAAATACCTCTATAGCATACTGAAAATAAACATTTCTAAGATCATTTTTCTCACAGCATTCAGTAGATGATGCTGCCATTTAATTGGCTGACAGCCAAACAAATTACTCATAATGAATATTTTCTTTCAGAAATGACAGCATTCTGCCTTTTAACTGCACCTGAATGGAGTATGATTTTCTGCAACATATTCCTTATTCAAAACAAAATTTGTATGTTCCATCATTTGGGAAGTGAAGTAACACCCAGAGGATTATTTCCTGCACGTCTGCAAAAGGTAGAGTTAATTTTACATTCATTTAAGCAAATGTCCACATTTGAATTAATCTGTAGATTGCATTGCTGAACCAAATGGAGACACGAGGTCATAGTATTAGATAAGACTTGAAAGAGGAAAAGTCAGACTCTTGTAATTTAAAAGAATAACAAAATTTAGCTTGTTTTATTCCCTGCAACTACACAAATTATCTTGCCATTCCATGTACAACACGGGTTTTCAGAGGGAGATACTTATTCTGCCAAATAATTCCTGCAATAAAAAGATCAGACTACTTTAATTATTTTTACTTTGTGCTGCAGTTAACACAATGGGAATTGTTGGGTCTGGCATACCCAAAGATTCATTAATTGAATAGAGCAGACAGCTCTGAGCTGTGGTCAGGAAAGCTTTCCTGACAATCTGCTGCTTGAATATAATGAACGAAATCAGTAAGAGAAAAGCAAGGCTCAAGAATGATGTTTATTGACTTATTCCTGGTAGGCAGTGCTGATAAAAAGGACAGGACACGACTCTGACATGACAAGAGCAGCGCTCAGATTGGACTGTCTGTCCCCAGGGCTGCTGCTCTGGATTTGATCTGGCATAGCTGATAGCAGAATCAGGGCTTGAAATGGACAATTTTCCAGCAATAAGGAAAAGATTACAAGACAAACTGCTCTATAAAGCAGCAGGGGGGGGAAAAAGGGGGGAGGGATAAAAATTGAAACAAGAGCAATAGAAGTTTCGCTGCATTACAAGTATCAGGGAAGTAAATGTTTCCAATAAAAGAGCTCAAGCCGAGGAGTGTTATTTATCAGGGAACATCTGTTTGGCTGCCCACTATCTGTGCTAGTATGGCCTGACACGCATACTTATGGAGAGGAACACAGCCTGCCTTGGCAGCAGAGAGATGTGCTCTGAGGAAAGAGTGAATATATCCCCATCTGCACGGTTAGAAATCCTGGATTTCTGCTGATATTTCTAATGCCAGCCTTCTTTCACCAATTCATGCCAATACTTTATCCCACAAATTATTCCTAACTTCCTATGCTAGGTACCCTGTAAGATTTCAGTCTATTCTTGATCTTAATTCTTCCTTTTATCGTTTTTTTTCCAGCTTCCCAGATACCTACATAATTCCATTTGCAGTACATACCTATTCTGGAGACCAGTGGATCCTTCTGACAAGAATTGCTCTAGATTCTACATCCAGCTCGGTCTTTGGCAGCTTATACCTTCATCCAACAATATTTGCAAGTTTCCAGAGGATGAAGGAGAAGACTTATGCAAATGATTGGGTTCTGCAGTCCTTATTGGAACTGGACTGTTAGAAAAACCTGTGTAAAATCAGTGCACATGGTAATAAACTGAGGGAAGAAATATAATGTTTGTCCTTAATTTTGAAGTAAGATGGACCAATCTGTTCTCCATGTCAGATAGGAATTTTAAACGCAGGTTTGTCACTTCAGAGGGACCCCTTCTACAGGATCATCTCTACTCCACAGAACCACATCTCTTTCTCCAGGAATATTTATTTGGACTGCTTCCAAATAAATCCCTGTTCCCCTGGCCAACAGGGTGTCAGGTCATATCTCTTACTTTGTCAGGGTTTTCTAGGACTTTTGTTTGTTTGCTTGTTTGTTTTTTTGTACTACTGCATTTGTATTCTTGGAAACTGAGAAGGCTTTGGGGGAATATCTTAATTGCAAAACACGCCAGGTATCCTGTAGTATGGAAAAGGGAGCAAACTTCCAGTTTGTGCTACAAAATACTCGGGCACCAGTTGTGTTACAGCTTGGCAGCATCGTCCTTGAGACCAGATTCACTTACCGCTTTGGCCATGGCAATAGTTTCATTAATTGCAGCTGGAATTGGGATTGGCAGCATTTCCTTCCAAGATTTAGTGCAGCAGACTCCTTACCTTGGTCCTGCAGTCCCATTATCCTCCCTGCTGTGGAATTATTTCTGTCAGTTTAAAAATAACACTGTGTGCAACACAACGATAACGCTGTTACATAAACGGGGATACAAAGTACAGGGCAGTCCAGATCTTTTCCAAGCCATCAGAACTGCTCTGTCTTCTGTGGATGATCATTTCTTTTATGTGTCCTGATGGCAGGATCACACTTTTAACTTCTGCCATCTGTGTGTAGCTTGTTCCTTATCACAGGATTTTGACCACAGACAGCAAACCTCTGGCTCAGCAGTGATACCTGTGTGACTCTGCTGGCACAGACACTGAATGCTTTCCTCTCTGCACATATGTAGTGGGGTCAAATTGCATTAAAAACACAAATAGTGCCAGATTAATGACTTTCTTTTCTTTATCCAGATCAAGGCAATGTTTATGTATTTTCATGGACAGTATGTAAAGGTTAGGCTACTCCAGAGAGGAGGTCAAATTATTTTCATTGCCACTACGCACAGTTCAGCTGAGAGGGGTCCTTATGCAGCTTTCTTAGACAAATCCCTAGAACCCATATATCCTTAGAACCATATATCCAAGCCTCAGGTTAAGTCGAGGAATTTTTGTTTTGTTTTGTTTCTTTTTGTGAAAATCCTTGTTAATCCGTCACTCTTTTATGGTGCAGTTTCTAAATCTCTGAGGCCTTCTAAGCCTGTAATCTCAGATTTAGCAGCCTACTGAAGGAGTAACACAACAGCCACTACAATAGATCATATACTAACACCACTTTAAAGGCAGCACAAAAAGTTCAACTATCATTTCCAGCAAGTTTTGGGCAGAGCCATTACTGTGCAATTCCTATTCCAATGCTTTTCTGCATTTTGGCCTCAAGTAACACATCCCACCACGTGGACCTCTGCCAAGTTTCTTTACTGCTGAATCCTGCAGGGTGCCTCAAGTGTTAACTGAACTGAAAATCATCTGAACTGGCTGGTAAAAAACTGAATATAATGGGAAAAATCCCATTCCACATGTCACCTGCACAGCTGGGACACCAACTCCACCCCTCAGCCGGGTTGGCAGCCTGACCCACAGGCAGGGAGGTCTCAAGTCGTGATCAGCACCCAACAGGCAGAAGGAAACTCAGATCCCAAGGAAAATCCCAGTGTGGTTCCCTGCCCTGTCACCCCCAGTGGCTTTGCCACCTCAGCCCCCACTCTGCCAGGCTGGGCCAGCTGAGCCCCCTGTCACCCTCCACACCTCAGAGAACTCAGGGTGCATCAGGCTCACTCAAAACCTGCTGTTCTCTCACAGCTCCAGTGACTGGACCAGTGAAACTGATACTTTTGTTTTTTAAACAGAGTTTAAAAAATCAGAGTCCATTTCCAATATTAATTTCCATGGCAGCATGGCATTTGTTACTAGAGCATATTTACTCTCTCTCTCAAAGTCTTCTTTCACTTCCTGATTGGTTTTTAAACTTCATATTTAACTATAATCAATAATTTTTTAAAAAATTACCATTTCAAAGGCAAGTAACTCTCCAGAAACTTAGATGAGGTGGAACCAATGGAATCACTTACAGATGCAAAGGAATTTGAGTTTGGCCCACAGTTAAAATCAGGCAAGGTTAATAAAAGTCAGCTATGGTTTTGCCATTAATTTAGGGAGCTGTGACAAGGCATATGATGATTTTGAGCTCAGCACTGCAGGGCTCTCCCTTCTGAGGCACAGGAAGCCACTGGGAGGTGAAAATATTTAGCACCTCAAACACATGGAGTCTGTCAGCACTGAGCCTTGCAGGCACCTTGGTCAGGGGCTAGGAGGGACCTCCTGGTTGCAGTGATCCCTTAAGGTTTTAGCCTTTATATTTTTCAGATCCTGTACTGCATTAGTGCCTAACTCTGAACTCCATGTAAAGTGTCAGCTGCTGTCTTCACACTTTGGTCAGACAGAACAATTCCTCTGGGCCTGGAACTCAAGGACACCCTGCAGCCTCAGGCCCTGAAAAGTATAAACAAAAGTGAAGTGGGAGCAAACTGGGGGAATATGACTTTGTTCCTGAAGCTGTAACTGGAGGATTAACCCCTGATCTGTAAATAGACCACACTTATTTCTGTCTGAAAAACTCGTGACCATCATCCATCTTGGGTGTAGCCTGTGGGAGGCTTTTGACTGCCCAAGGTGTACCTGCTGAAGGCCTTTAACAAATCCCTTCTCTTCCTCTCTTGACCTTGCCTAGCCTCTATTGAAGGCAGCCACTCCAAGGCATCAGCAGTGTAGCAAACTTCTCCTGGATGAGACTGAAATCATATTCAACCTCTTTTCCTCTCTCTCCCCAGGTCACATCCCTACCTCAGAAAGAAGCACACAAGCAGTGAAATCTACTGTCTGTTTTATCATGGTCTAATACAGGAACTCTTCTCACTTTAGCTGTTGTGCTGTGTTTGGAACAATCCCAGGAGAATATTCAATTCCAGCCGCTGGAGGAGCAGTTTGCACTTCAGCAGGTTGAATTCCACTTTCCTTTGCCCTCTCTCAAGTGAAGTGAGCTTCCCAATCATTCAAATGATAATTAAAACCAGGTAGAGCAAGCAGGTAATTTCCCAAGCAATTCAACTTAATTGTCAAATTAAGTAGCCTCCTCATTGTTGTGCATATTTATCAGGGTGTTAATGACTCATTTGAAGACACCAAGGTGAAATGGCTTCACCTCACTGCCTGATTCCTGGGGCTCTTACCCTCACCATCACAACCAGCATGTGACATTTCAGTATCTTCCACATTATTCAGAGGTCATCTCCGTGCACTCAGATACCAGAAGATATTTATAAAATCCCTATATATTTTTGTAATTCTTTTTCTTCCACCCCTCCCTGCTGGTTTATTCTAGAAGTGTATGGAATTGTCAGTGTTTGTGGTTCAGCATATCTTCAGCCTGATCCTTGTTGACAGTAACTCAACATTAGAAGACATTTGTTTCTCCTGACTTCTACCCCTCACCTTGAAAAATCGAAGGCAACAGGGGGAGAAAATTAAAAGAAAGTCCTTCTGGCTTTCAGTGCCTCTGAATTTTTGTGAAGCTCACAGCAAGAGCAGTGGCCCACCTGAGAAAATTAGATCAAAATCATCCATTTCCTTGATGAACAGCCAATAACTGGGAAGTCAAAGCCAAGGACTGTGCCAGCACTAAATCAGAACTGAAGGACACTGCAGGACTTGGGTCACACCATAAATCAGGAAAAATCATTCTTTGCTCCACTTAGATTTGTATTTACATGGGAACCCACTTTTACAAAGGAGCTGACCTTGTCTTCCATCAAGACAGAATGTCTGCCCTAGATCCAGAAGTTCAAAGCTGGGATTGATCTTCTGGAGTTTTGGGTATTATGTCAATCTGGCTGGAATAAGGGTAAAAAGTTATTTCTTCTATTCCTTCTTAAAACAAACATTCTTAAATCATAAAAATCATCCTAACAATGAATAGCCAGTCAATTTTCAGTCTTATAACTGAGCTGGTGAGAAAGACAAAGCAAGCTCTGCTTAGGAATCAATCAATAGGGAAGGTGGGCACAGCAGAGGAAGGGAGTGGAGCTTTGCTCTACTTTGAGGGCTTGTTATTTGGAGTTCTCTTTTGGATGAAGAGAGCTCCTTCTTACTTTACAAGCTCAAATCTAAAGCCTGTTTTACTTCTGATCCCTCAAAAACCAGATAATCTAAAGTTTCCAAAACTTTTTTGTCATTTATAAATGTCTTATTCATAGCACATTGACCAAGTCTTCAAAACTCCTGGAATAACCACTACAAAAATGATGTAGATTTACAAATTTACAAGTACAAGACCTCACAACTATTTTCCTGAATTCCTGAAAGCTCCAATCCAGATAACTCCCCATGTGATACAGATAGAATATGTGGTAGAAGGACTTCAGAGTAGTGAACATCCTTCCATTTGTCAGATTAAAGGCATTCCTACTAAGAGGATTTGCTAGATAAATTAATTCTGAGTGATCACCTCTGGGCTGCTGTGCTGCCTGGGCTTAAGGAAAGATATATTTTTAAAAATGTTTTGTCATTTTCACAAGAATTATTTAGTCAGTAGCTATTTCCAGCTATGCTGACACCCAGTCAAACTTTCTAAAAATTCACCTGGCTTCTTCATTTTATATAATGTCAGTCTAAAAAACTCTAAAACCCCTAGCATATAGAGCACATCTGCAGGGGTTTTGTAGTAAATAATTCTGTACCACCTCACTACCCTCTTTTTGTAAAGGAAATAATCAAATTTTCTGAATTCAGGAAAGCACTGCTCTACCTCCTTTTCCCCTGTTGTCATTTAGAAACACCAAGAGGGCTGAATGACAAATGTTACAAGTCTCTGGCCCACCAGACCTTGACAGCAGTTTCTTAATATTTTTCTCTTTAACCTCACCTTGCAGCAAAAGGTGAATACATTTGGACATTTATTCCACTACTCTGATCCTGCTGCACCAACTGCTGAGCCTGCCTTGCATTTTTTGTCTCTTCTGCACATCTACGTACATCAACATAATCTGGTAATTGTAAAGCAATTCAATAGAAGAGTTTTAAAATTCAGTGAAAGCTCTGGGAATCCTATGAGAATCTAAGTCCAGTGGTACATTCCAGGTGGAGGTGCAAAGGTTCTGCAGTTACCAATTCAATGTACACCTCAGGGACAAAGAGAACAGAACAGCAGAACTGGGTGCTTTGGAATAGTTCTTCAACAAATAAAATCACAGTATGAGGTCATTTATCCTGAGCCTCTTGGTTAGTGGTGAATAATTTTTCTTGCAGAGGATGGAAATAATTTCCAGAGAGCTTTGTTCAAAGCTTGTTTTCTTTAGCAACCAACTTGAGCCCGATCAGGTAAGCAGTTACAAGTGGGATTTAATGTGACACTGCGGTTACTTTGGCCAGGAAAATAAACAAAACTTGTTTATGGAAAACACACATTGTATACACAAGGAGAATAGGTAAAAGGAAGACCTGGTTCAGTGAGAATCTTTACCACAAAGCCATCAGGTTGGGCTGCTTCACATCTGGAACAGAGACTTGCAGGAAAATACTTTGTAAAGAATCAGGGTTTTCTAGGTGCACTTACCACCACTGGAAATATAAAATACAACTTGCCAACTACATTCATTCCCCACAAAACATTCTTTGCACTGAATAACCTGAAATTATGTCATTCGCTCTGACTGTTCTTGTGTTCCTCTTTCTGTTCCAGCATTTTGTCTTTTGAGTTCTCTGGAGCAGAACATTTTACACACATCTATATTTGTCACATGCCGAGCTCAAGAGGCCACCTGGGCTGCTTGGTGTAGAGCATCCTCAAAATTACTCAGAGGGAATGTGGTGTGTGAGCCACCACACATGTGCCATATGGCATTCCCCAAGTCATTCTGTGCAGAAATAGGAGAAACACTGTGTTTTGTAAGGTCATCTTTCTGGGAAATACTGTTTAGGGGGTAAAACATCATCAAAATTGCTTCTTTTCTTTTGGGCTGGTTTCTTTTATTGGTTTTTTTAATTGTCTTCCTGCTACTTGAGGCAGCTGCTTCTTAAAAAATGCTCTTTCAATGCACAAAGAAGGACTGAAAAAAATTTTGTGACTTTGATCTGGGGAGTAGAACACTCATTCAAGTCTGAAATGTGATATTCTCTGGGAGAAGGGCACAGTCCAGTCAGCTTTACATTCCACTCTTTTTCTCCATGTTTTAAGCTCAGCTTCCCAACACAAGTCTCCAGAACAGTGATTTCAGCACAGCTGCTCTCAGTCAATGCTCTTGCATTGACATGGGGATCCTGGAAAGCTGCTCACCATTTAAATGTTTTAGAAACCTGACAGTCATCCCACCACGCTGGCCTTGAGATGCCCCTTGCCTCCAGGGCTCTGAGGGCTCTGTGATCTGGCTTGTACAAGACTGGGAGGAATTCAGTAATTTTGAAGCTAACAGCAAATACCATCATCCTTTCATTTGCTTCATTACCCTGAATAATCCCCAGCTTCTGTGGCTAAATTCACCTTAAGGGGCATCCATGCCCTGCAGTTTCAATGGGATTCTGGTTTCTGCTCCAGTCCCTCTCCTGAGCCATCCTTTGGCTGCACTCTCACCCTGAGGAGCAGCATTGCTGGGAAGCTGAAGGACCTTTTCTCTCCTTGCCAACACACAGCCAGCCCTTTCAAGCCTTTACTGCTGTTTTCTTTCTCCCCATGCCAAGTTTTAACTTGTTCTTGCCACTAATCCCATGCACAGTTCTGCACCACCAATATTGCAGTAAGCAGCAGCCAGCTCTGTGTTTTCCCCTCACTTTCCTGCTCCTCTCTATCAGCATTTCTCACAAGGCATCCAGCATGTTAACTCCCTCCCCTGGAATCAATTTCTATTTATTAGCTTTCCCTTTTGACACCCAACTCCACAAGGTCTATTCTAATCTCTTACTACACCTTAAAAGACATCAGAATTCAGGGAAGTCACTTGGATTTGAGTGCAACCCTCACAGTCCAGGGGACAAACTCAGCTGGGCTGAAGAGGGTACCAGGAAAAGGCAATAATATTGTTTTGATCCTAAGTACCAGGAAAAAACTGAACAAAGAACTTTTGTTCTGCTAAATAGGAACTGTGAGCCCTGTCCTGGCAGGACTCAGAGCAGCCAAAGAAGGAATCTAGTTCAGCTGTCAAATGAGGTAATCCTGTCATCACAACCTGAAGTCTTCTGCTGTTTTAAGAACACTGAAAATCAGTGCATCTCTGCTAGGATGCAAAGAGGGCTGCACAGAGACCATATTATTTCCATTCATTTTCTTTTGTTTCTGCTAACACCACTTCAGAGAAGTGCCTAAGTCCTTTAAAGTCCATATATTGACTTAAGGGAATCGGTTTTCCCTATGTATTTGTTTTGTTGGGGTTTTTTATTTTGGGTATATCTGTTTTCACATTTTCACCTTGTTTTCAGGGGTGCTGGTAGCAAAAATCCCCATGAAAACTGCAGTAAAGCTGAGAAGTGCTTTAGGCACCCCTAAACAGAAGAACCACAGTTCCTTAGCAATAACAATGATATGAAACTTGCTTTGGGTTGAAGAATGTTATTTTCTTAGCACCCTCTCCTTCCTGTCAAAACAGCCCTATTACCACTTCACACAAAGATATTTACAATGCACAAAGGCTTTTTTTTCTGTTGTTTTTGTCATCCAAAGGGTAAATCTGAGCTTCAGGGAGGGAGAGGGTGCCACATCAGAGCTGGGAGGTTCACATCACTGGGGAGGCACACATGGAAAAATTAACAGTGTAGAAAAAGTCAGTTCAGGAACAGCAACGTGCAAGGCTGAGAAACACACACACTTGAGAAATCATATTGTGAAGTTTCTCATGTTCATGATGGCTTTTGGAGTAAAACTTGCCTCTGGTATATTTTGGCTGGTCAAAACCCAGCTGTGCTCCTCACAAGAGGAGCTTCTCTCTCCCCATCATCCTGTCCTACCTTAAACCCTGTGCATGTGGAGGAGCCCTGGCTAAGGCTCATCACAGCACAGGTGAAACACTAATAAAGTACAGAGCTAGCACAGCTGGGGAGGAATCAATACCAAGTTATTTTATTCTGAAAACAACTCCCACCTTGTAGTCTGGGAAACCATTTTCTTGCATGCCCATCATCTTTTCAGTTCTATCAGCCAACATTCACTAATTTTGCACCACTGCTTATTTTGGGACAAATACACAGTATCAACCAGCAATCTAGTTTCCAAGGAAAACCTTGGTGAAATTGAAACAAGAATTGCCTTCAAATTTAAGCTCAGAGTGTGCAGCTGATCTGCTGCTTCCCATCATCTCAACAACTGGTTGGTGGCAGCTGAAGGTTGGTGCACCTTGGCCCCTCACATAAGTCAGAGGATTTTGTAATATGGCTCAGCTGTAAATTGCTGTACTAAGACAGAGTTTCTCACTGAGTAGATCTATCTCTTGTTGCTTCAAAGAGAAATTAGCACTATCACACAGGAGCCTCTTTCCCAAATAGCCTGAGTACAGCACGAGCACAAAGTGCCAACTAAAGACCTTCAGGGAAGTGACAGAACCACAAGAAAGAATCCTCAGAGTTCTGTTAAAGTACATTTAAGAGATCTGATTGAATCTTCCCCAGCAAAGGGACTCTGTCTAAAGCAGATGGCAGAATACTAAACAAATTCTGTGATGATTCTTCAGAAGGACCTAATTTATAGTAGCAGGATGATGGCAAAAACCTATTTCCAAACTGACAGGTACAATTAAAAATGAATTACTAAAAATAAAATTTAAAAAACCCAACTAACAAAAAAACTAGAAGGAGGTGCATCAGGAATTCTAGTAAACTTAAACATGCATAAACAACCATTTGTTGAAGAATGGGGGACGTTAACTGTGACAACACATTACTGGTTTAAAATTGCTTTTGAAAATCTCTTTTAATCCTGACTGGCAGAAACTATTGCTTTTAAGAGACACATTCCCTTTATAAACAAAGCCAGCTGTATTTTATGTTTTGTTATTAGAGATCCACATGCAGACTGTTATTTTCCTCTCTGAAATCTTTTCAACTGTTGTGGGTGGTCTCAGGTGTGCAGCCTTAGTATAAATGGATAACTCGAAAAGGTGTCTTCAGGCATAGCCTTGAGCTATTGGAATAAAAACACCCTGCCTTGTGAGCAGCCCCTGGCACAAGGGTAAAGTGTGCAGAGAGCCCTCTGAAACACCTTCTTAGTCACCCAGTCCCTACTTTTACTTTAATTCCCTTTTTTTCTCTGAGAAAATTTATCTGCACCTGTCTTTTGTTTTGTGAATCCTCTGCTAGTTGAAAGAGGAAAACCATAGGGCCCCTGTTTCCTCTCACATTTCTTCACACAAGGTTTCTGTGGCCCACAGAGGGGACCCCCCTTGCTCAGATGTTGTTATTCCACTCCAGCTCAGTCTCACACAAGGCACAAAGGCACAAATCTCCCCTGGCTGCCAGGAGCAGGCAGGGAACCCAGGGCCACAACTTCTGCTGTTGTTTAGGAACAGGCAGCTCAGGCCTGCAAGCAGCTCTAGCAAACAACTTAAGGAAAACACTACAAAAAATGCATTTCTGCCACAAGACACTCTAGTTCACTTGTTTGTTACCTGTTTAAACATAAGGGATGGCAAATATTTTCCTCACATAGAACACAAGCATATACAATGCTATGGGCTCTGCCTTTCCCCAGGTGTGCTTTCCACATGATGTAACAAAATAAAGTCCAAAATTTTGGTTGGAATGGCTCATTTGTATTAGTCATTGACAAAACCAGCAGATATTGGTGCCTACAGAGAGCAGAGATCTGTCCTCAGAAGGAATTTTCAAAACCCTGCTTATCATCATAAGCTTCTAAAAGTGTTTCACCCACATCTTTCTGATTGTGGGGCAAATCCCAGGCTCCCCTTGGCCTGTCACCAACTTTTTGTCCCCTTTTAGCCCCCGTCACCACTCAGAGCTCCCTCAGGCAGCCCCAGCACTTGTGTCCTCTGTACCCAGGGCTTTAACTGGGAGCAGTGCTTTTGTTTGAAGGTTCCCTGCCTCTGCTCAGATTTCTCACCCCATCACAGCCTGATCTCGATTTTGTGATGAACCAGCACCTGCCTCCTGAGCCTCCACCCTGCTCCACAGCAGAGGTGGTTCAGAGGCCACAGAGCACTGACCCTCTGGGCACTGCACACCATCACCCCTGATGGATTTGGTTACCTGGAGGCCAAGGACAAGATGGATAAATTCTGCCGTGGTGCAATGAAGTTTCTGCTCAGCACATTACTCATCACAAATATATTGTGTCACACACTGCCACGGCAGATGATTCATCATTGTATCTTATCAGCACAATGGGGCACATAAAGAAGCAGTGGCACCTGCAGGACCATTTCCACTTGTTTCCTTTAAAACCTGCTGACCTTGCTGGTTCCTCCACCTCTGGATCATCAGTGAGCACTTCTTTTCACACAGGGGGTTCTGATTGCAATGAAAACCCACTTAGCATTGCATCCACAGGCAGGCCAAGATTGGTTATTGCAGGATGTCGTTGTCATGGTACCTTCCTCCCTGTGCCAGTGATTTTTTATCTTTTACCTAGCCTTCTACCATCAATTTAAGTTTCACTACTGATCCCTTCCTCTTGTGTTTCCATGACAAAGGTTTGTTTATCAACTCGGAGCAAGTTGAGGAAGGTGGAACAGGGAGGAAAGAGAGAATATGGAGGTAAATTTTTTAAACTCTGTCTGTGAAAATAATCCCCTCATCCCTTCTCCATCACTAGCTTCCAAACTCATGTTCCAAGCCTCAAACTGATCTACTCTCTGTGAATCTCACAATGTTAAAAATTCCTCCAGCAGCCTGTGGTCCAAAGAGATCATCTGGGGAGCTCCAGGAGCAAATGCTCTTCTTTCCATCCCATACAACCTTATCCATTTGGCTTCACTGTCTGTGAAAAATTATTTCAGCACCTAGTGTTGGTGGTTTCATTCAAATATGAACCTCAGAACCTGCTGGCAAACCGCAGGCATCAGGGCTATCCTCTAATTAATGCTCCTTTTCTTTTTCCAGTGCTAAATTGGACTGTCAAATACTAATTCCTAGATTTCCCAGGAAGAGGAGAAGAACAGTAATAGTTAATCCTCTGGAGAACGTGATGATCTTTGCAAAAGCAGGCAAACACAGAAGCCTGGAAATAAAAGCATTGCTGAAAGATGGTATCTGAATATATCCTGACATATGGCTGTCTGTTAAATTAGGCAACACATTGTATCACCTTGAGGAAATTTCAATTGACCTTCCTCTAAATGCTTTATATAGTCTTCTAAGGTTTCTCTTTTGTTCTTTTTAAATCAAATATATCAGAAATAAAT
This sequence comes from Prinia subflava, assembly GCF_021018805.1. Lineage (NCBI taxonomy): Eukaryota > Metazoa > Chordata > Aves > Passeriformes > Cisticolidae > Prinia > Prinia subflava. The sequence goes on from NC_086258.1 coordinate 16,312,135, forward strand.
GCTGTTGCTACTAAGCAAGATCTAGATTATTCAAAAAAGTTAGAAACACAATGCCATTTGTAGGTATGTTCATTTCATATGAGCCAGCAGACTGTACAACAGATGCAAGAACACAGGAGGATTCAAGCAAGACAAGCCCACACACAACACACTGTCAGAATCAAGTCTATTCTTTCCATTAAATAGGAAAGCAATAATTCCTGCAAAACTTTGGGCACACTGAGACCCTCCCTGGAAGGGATGAGTTCTGGGGGGAAACCCACGGGGCAACTCAGACTGGAGCAGGTCCAGCTCTACAGTGCAGGCTGATTAGCAACAAATTAAGCAAAAATTCCTAGCTTGAGACTTAAAACCACCAAACCCAGAGGTCAGAAAATGATTGTGCCCAGGTCATGACTCACTCTGCTGACCAACGTTGTTTTTTGGATCTCACTCTGCTCCCTGTCTGGGTTTTTGCCTTCCCTGCAGTCTGCAAGCCCTTCCAGACAGGTATTTCTCCATGCTCTGTGCCTAGACTGTCCAGTCAGATTACATTTGGATTGAAGTCTGGCACTCCTAGGTGCTATCATAAAGTATTAATGTGCATACTTCCCACTGACCATAATTTTTTAATGATATTTAACAGGTTCTGGCTGGGGATGTTTGGCAATTTAAAGGCTGGCAGCAATGCTATTTAACATGTTGTTTACTTTAAATGGTACCTGCAGTTTACTTTGAATGGTAGGCAAGTTTTGGCTTCTAAATCTTGTTTGAACATACCAATAACCAAACTGTGGATGCATTTCCAGGCAATGCAGGGATTTTTTTTTTTTTTTTCCCCACATAAGGTATATGGCAAAGGCTGTGTTCTCAGTGCTACAGAGCAGCCCACCAGCAAAACTTCTGCAATCAGTTACTGGATCTCCAGCACTGAAATAATTTCCAGTCATGTATTCTTGAGGCTTGAGCTTTGTGCCTTTCTCACTCAGCTTTGCACTGTATATTGGTGTGAAATTGAAACAGGGAGGATGAGACAGAAAGAGAATCCCATGCAGGGCAAAAGCAAGTGTGTCAAACTGGCTTTCAATCAAAAATATGAGACCAATGAATTAGACAACGAAGAAACGGATGGCGGGACTGAACAGTGATTTTAAAGAATTAACTGAATGTGTAAATCTGAAATATTGGTTGTCTGTCACCCATGTTACGCCTTGCTCTTTCAGCCACTGATTCAAATGAACCTTGTAAATTGAAATGTGCATGCAGAATAGGGTGTTCATAAAAGCCTTTGAGAGTTTCACAGTTTGGGCTATAATTACTTTTTTAGTGCAATTCCTGGATACAGTGACTACCTCTCGAACAAGCACTGATAATCTACAGTTCCTCCTGGTTTTATTACAAGCTCATTGGGGAAGGCCTTATGCTGTGCAGTGTCAATGGAACCTGGACTAATAAATAAAAATGGGATGATTGATTAAAACCCAAGAAGAGCCCAAGTACTCCAGATGATTCACTGTGCTGAAAATCTTGTGCTTTGTAGAGAAAAGAGACAAAGGAGTGCAGGAATAAAAAGGCAGCCCATGGCAGGGAGAAAAAAGGACCCAGAAGCCAATGGCTTATTCACTTACCTCATGTTCATGTTAAATAACTTCTTTCTTACACACTCTATTATTTTTAAATACCTCAGGCCAGAAACTTGCAGCACATTTCTTCATCTTGTTTGGTTCTAAGCCACAATAAAATGCCAATATATCAAGTTGAAGATGGGCTGAGTACAATCCTTGCAGGAGAGGCGACAGGGCATTAATCTTTAGTAGCTTATCTGTAGCATTATCCAAAACAGAGATCTGTTCATTTAGGAGTGGTTCCCTTCACCTAAATGGAGCATCCTAGCTCCCATTATTCATCAAGTTTCTCTATCAAATTAATGGAGAACACTGGCATAGGTGTTTTTCTAGGTGAGATGATTCATGCTCTGGAGGTGTGAATTATTCTTGTTTGACTGAAGAGGGAGCTTAAGTATTTTTTAAAGATAATTTATTTTTACATCATTAAAAAGTAAAGAAAATTAATTTTACTATTAATGGTTGACTTCAATGTGGAGCTATATTAGTCAAAAATAGGTTACCAAAACAGAACAAAAGGGAGAGGCTTCAGTCAGCTCAGTCTCAATGGCAGGACAATTCCATTATTCTTCATGACAGAAAAACACTGCTTTTGCCCTGAGTTAACTTTGTGCTCCTGCTCTTTAAAAATATTCTGAAGTCCACTTCTTGACTGAGATCATGAGACAGGCTGATTGCCAAAAGTTGTCCTGCACTGTAGAAAGATTTGCTCATACAATAAAAACGGAAATGTGAAGCTGCTTTATGACTTTTTAACACACAAAACTATTGGGAAGTGTTATAAGCTCTGACCTGCACTCACAATTATGATTGCCATCACTAAATGGGAATGAGAGCCGAAGTTATAGATACATCCACTTCCATGAGATGTTGGAAATTAGTTCAAAGAATTCACTTGCAAAAGGAAATTATGCAGTAATTAAATAAAAGGGTAAAAATTAAAAACCTGTCCCAGAGATAAGTCCCCTTTGAGCAGACATTTGTGCATCTCTCTAATTCTAATGCAGAGAAGGAGTCAGTGGGTAGGGAAGTACCTTCAGCCCTAATACATCAAATATTCCTGTACTGAAGGGCTGCTGTCAAGTCTCTTCCTAGTGAACCCAAGAAAAATCCAGCTGGCTGAAAAGATGGGAAAATGGAAGAATCAATGGTAACATAATTTGTAAAAAATAAAATTAAATCAATTAAAAGTCAAAACACCTCTATTTATTTAATTTCATTGCATTAGGCAGACTCCAATGGGCTGATGTCCTCAATCAGACTTACTTCCATATGGAAGCAGAGAATCATTCATGTGCCTTGAACTTTACATGCATTAGGATACAATTTCCAAGTTTTCAAGGAGAATGCCAAGTGCCATTCTTTAATTTCCAGGCTAATTTCACAAAGGAAACTTCTGAAGGATATAAAATATTTGAGCTGTGTTACCCTTATAGGTTTACATAAATTCCTTTAAAGTGCTAAAAAAATATTTTTTCCAAGTGAAAAGTTTTATGAGAAAATTTCCTTTTCCAATAGTTTTTAAAAAGCCCATATTAGAATGGTACCACGTAGACATTCTATTAAATTATTTAATGGGATTTAAAATACACTTAATGCTGTTTTCATTTGACTTCCACAGAAATTTTCTGCAAAAGCAGAGTTGAAAGACAGGAGCAGGGAAAAGAACAAAATTTCTGTCTCCTTACTTCTGGCTAAGGAGTCTCCAACCTGAACACGCAGCATTTGGAAATGGATCTGGGCTCACTTCTTTTCTCCAAATTTTCACAATGTATTTAAATATTTCATTTTTACTTGTGCAACAAAGAGAAAGAACTCATAAAAAAGATGATAGGCAAGAATTCTGTGCAAGTCTTTGAAGTAATGCTGGTAATACAGTTCCAAGAAACTGAATTTCCATTTGCATAATTACATTGGCCAGAACTATCTCCCTGTCCACCTTGCTTTCAGCTCCTCTGAAATGCTGCATCCTTACCCGGGAGACACTGGTGGATTACTCAGGTGAATTGAGAGATGAATTCAAAGTACAGCTGCCTGCTTCAATATTACACCTTAATGGGAACTCTAATACGAGTTACACACTGTGCAGCAGCAATATTTTCATATTTGGGGTAAATAGCACACACTGCTGAGGACATATTGAATTGCAACACTGCAAAATTGAGGTCAATAGAGTAGAGGCTGTGGGGGTTTTTCCCCAAATCTAGTGGGCTGTAGTCAGAGGATGTGGTGAGAGGAGTTTGTTGAAAAGCTGACTTGGTTTCCCCGTGTGTAAATACAAATCCTCTGTGCAACTGCTGCTCCTATATTTTGGAACTCACAAAACATGGAAAATTACTCCTGGAAGGATGATTTCCACAGGCCTGCAGCAAGGAGAGGTCTTGTGTCTCATTGCAGGGAGGGAAACTTCTGCCTAGTGGGTGTACTGGTTGGAAAGTAAAACCAGTGAGACTTCAAGTCAGAAATACCATTTAAGAGAGAGAGAACAAACAACAAAAAAGGTAAAAATAAAATAAAATAAGACAAATGCAATAGCACAAATGACCACTGACAGAGTCAGAATGCAAACCTGACACCCTGTTGGTCAGGGTGTTGGAGCAGCCCGCAGTGAGTCCTCCCACAGTGACAGATGTGGCTCTGTTGGAGCTGAGATGATCCTCAGGAAAGGGTCCAGTCATCCTCTGGGAATCCAGTGGGAACAGCTCCCTTGGGGTTTGGGATTGCTGTTTTATCCCGGTGGAAAGGCTTTGGCTCCTCCCGCTGGGTGGAGCATCTCCCAATGGAATGAGGTGATGTTCTCAGTCCTGTGAGAGCCTTCAATGGCCCATTCACAGAGGATGTCCCTGGGAGGAGGATGGGTGCAGGAAGAGATAAGGAGGCCCTGCCTTATCTGGTGTTATCCGGTGTCCCATTGACAGAAAGCATCTCCCTTCTTTCTACCCCAAGAGTCACAAGAGATAAAGAACAATATCTCCCAACTGGTTTCAACAGATGAAAATAGAATACTCATTTTTGGTTACATTTGCCAACCCGTGACAGGGGTCACTGTTAACCTCTGCTCTCTAATACCTCTGCTAACTCAGATCCCGAAATTTGTGTAATGAAAATGGTGCTGTGGAATGACTGCCTGTCCAAACCTGCAGCCAGAACACAGCCGTGGAGAGGCCTGGAAGGCAAAGGTGTCACAGGACAAGCTGCCTTTCCTTCCTGACACACCAACATCCTCCTGCCTGCAGAGAAAAGCCTTGGCCGTATCAGCAGCAGCAGCAGCTGGTGTCTAGCCAGCTAATTTTCCATTTCCTTCAGTCAGTTATGCATAAAGCTTCCCTAATTGTTAGCCAGAAGAGAAGAAAAAGGTCCCTCTCCTCCTCAAAAACATGAGTGGTGCTGGCTGAGCCCTCAGATACACCCAAGGGTTTCCTGACAGACCCAGGACATGAGGAACTGCCCCAGGGTGGCAGTGCCTGCAGCAGGGCTCTGGAGCTCTCTGTAGTTATGGCAGTGAGGAAATGTCATCACTGTGGAGGGAACACGAGACTCCAGTACAAATAAGGGTTCCTGGGGAGTGACACTGTGTTTTTAAGTGCAGGAAACAAACATGGAGTTTAATGGTGAAAAACTCTGATAGAACAAAACAAACACACACCCCTCGCACCAAAATATCAACCCCTCACCGTGTATTGGCAATAAAATCATGGAGTGGCAGGAATCTATCAGATGTACTCTGCTTGACCATAATCACAAGGTGACCCATATGTTTCCTGAATGTCTTTTTAGCAGTGAATGCATTTATCAAAGACAATTTTCTGTGAATAATAAAGGATGATGAACCACCTAAAGAAAAGTCGGACCATCTGTCTGCCTCCTTAGTCATTAACATTCACCTTCAGTATATGCTTGGCTTGTTTTATAACTACTTGACTGACAGGAGAATTAGTTCATTCCCATGGTTTGGGTTTTTTTTTTCCTGTAGACTTCATTTTTTTCCTGTCATCTATGCCTACATTTGTTAAACAGAAGGTGGGGGTGGAATATGTGAAGTCTAAACTAATTTGAGGAACTCGCACAGCTCCTGCTTGCAGATGTCATGGTGTTTGCATTTTACATATTCATTGAAATTATTCTCCTTTTCTGGGGTAATGAAAATGCATTTTTAGGCTGCCTTTAAGTCTCAGGTTGCCCCTGAAGTTGTAACCACGCTCAGGTTTTCCAAAGTGCTGAGGGAATTCTCCTCCAAATGTCTTTATACACGGATGGATTTGTCAGAGTTCTGTGGTTTTTATGAGGACAGTGGTCCACACATGGACCAGCTATGACACATCTCATGGCTGGTTTTCATAAACCAAGAGTGGCCTCACAGGGCTGCAAGATCTCACCAGCTGCTTTCTGAGGTGATAAAATAGAGAAAAATAAAGGGAGCCAAGTTTTTAACCAGAGTTTGCAGGTTGTAATATGGAGACAGGTAAATTACCACGTATAAGGGATTAATTTTATAAATGTACAATTAAAAAACCCCCCAACCAAAGCAACAACAACAACAAAACCCCATTTCCACTCAACTTTTGAAATAAAGTTTATGCCTCAACCCCTTTAAAACAACAAAGCAGAATTTTGTGGGACAATAAGAACTGAAAAAGAGGAATGGTGGCTAGAAATGAGCTCTGAGTACCTAGGTGCTTTTAATATTTTTTACAGATGTTCTGAACGAAAACATTTTCTTGATGTTCCATCTGCTTATCTTTTCTGTTTGTCCAGTTCAAAACAAAGTGTGGGCAGGAAATATCTCAAAAAAGCAACCTTAAATATATTTTTGATTAAAAGCATAATGAAAATGGCAAATAATTACAGGGTAGTTTGAAGTCTACTGAATTCAACAGGAAAACAGAGAATTTACTCAACGATGGCAAAGACAAGATGTTTCTATATTTTCTGCCAATCAATTTTCTTCCATTTCCTCTAAGTTTAGATATTTTTGACTCTTATATTAAGCGTTGTTTCTAAGCCCATTTTGTAAGATAAAGTATTAAATAATTTGCCTATTCCTCTAAAAATGAGATTATTTATAGCTTAGTGTTAGGATTTCAGTAGCAGGATGATTCAATATATATCTTATGATGATTCAACATATCGCTGTCTGTCCACAACTTATAAGAAGTGTTTATATTGAAATCTAGAATTCCAATAAATTAAGTTCTTCTATTAGCTTAATTATGGAAATTAAAGAATGAGTTACTTAGCTAAAAATTCCCAAGGTAGACATGCTTATAGTTAACAACACATTTTTTGTAGCAACTGATCTAAAACTGCTATGGAAGAGCTGCTCAAATGGACTGACACTGGCCCCCAAAATGCTTCCATTTTGTCAGGAAACAAGGGAAAATAGAGGAAAGTTCAGGCTCAGACAAATGAGCACAGGAATTACCAGTCAGCCAAGTCCTTTCAACTTCCTATAAAAGGACAACAATTTTATCTATATTTTTTATACTTATATATATATATATATATATTATATTATCTATAATATATATTATCTATACCTTCCTGACTTCAGGAGAGTTCACCTGGCTGGAATTTGGGGGTGGACAGGAGTGGTGTTTGTATAATTTCCATAAAACTTTATCTGGCTTGGTGACATTCCAACACCAAAAACACACACAGCATTTTGCCAGTGGAAAAACTATTGAGAAAAAAACCTCCATATTATATTTTACCATGCAGGTTGAGTTCCTTTTATCTGCATCAGGAGGAATAAATCCATCAGAGGGAAAAGTGGTGATGTGGTATTGCCTTGTGAAAAGTAAACCCTCAACAGATATTCACTTAGAGAGTACAAATAATATAAATGGATGACTAAAGAATCAATAAAATTAAACTCTTTTGCAACAGTGGACAGCAAGAAAAATTACCCTGTCAGTGAGGAAAGAACTGATCCAGACTCTGATGAGTTTAGGACAACTCTGCTCTGCTGCTGTTTCCTGTGGCTCTGTTTGCCTTTCCTTACCAAATAATAATAGCAGGTAAATTAAACTAAGCAGGCAAAAATCAATGAAAACAAAAAATGGAGCCATCATATTATTTTCTGGTGATTATTAGTTTTGTGTTATTTATCTGAGTTAAACTGAGAAATTTGCTACAGAGTGAAAGAAGGCAGCTTTTTCTACCTTTCAAAAACATCCACTGCTGGTATATTTTAAAATTTCCTGCATTCAAGGAACTGGACTCAGCAGCTGTGAGGAGAATTAATTTCACTATTGCAGAAATTCTGAGGGCAGAGGCATGGAAGGAAGCAAGGGTGTGCAGCCACAAGTCTGCTCTGGAAATCACCAGAGGCCAGTGGGTGCTGCTGACAGGACACAGCTCATCCCCAAGCAGGGAGGGAGGCAGATAAATTCTGGATTAGGCTGAATTTTAGGGTTAGTCTGGTTTGCCCCTTTGTGCAGGGAACAAGGCCACAAGTCCTTGCTGACCCCAGTTTTATTCCTGGTGAGGTGCTCAGGATAACACCCACCCCTCAATTTTCTGGGGTAAAAACAGAACCAGCTCCTTGTGTAACCCACCAACTCATGCTGCTGAATGTTTGATGTGTTTTGTTGCAATTAGAGCCACTCCTGGAAGACAGGGATGTCAAACCTACCAAAATTCCATTAGCAGAGAGCAGGGCTGTGTCTAAAGTGAAAAATCACACACACAACCTTTGAAGGATCAGGGTCTGACACTGCTCATTCAGTCTGTGCCTTCAGCTGAAAAACTCATATTTCACAGAAAATATTTGATTTTTCTTTAAACTCCTGCAGCTGAGGAATCATTAAAAACATTTTAAACTACATTTAACTGCACTTAAAACAACCCACCTTTTAATTTAAATTTTAAAATGTACTTAAATAAATTATTGAATAAATCCCAGGCACAATACCACATATCACAGCTAAACATTTGATATAAAGTAAGAGTGGACTGTTATGTTCCATCAGGAAAATGCAAAGAAAAAAAATACAAAGAATTGTTTTTCTGCCAAGCTGATTTTATTTGAAAGAAGATGCTGAACTTAAAAAAAAAATACACAGTGATTCACACAGTATTATTGGCAACATTTTTCTGGTATTTCCTTCTTGGTTTAAAAAGAATCAACAATTATGACAAATGCCTGACAAAAAGTCTCAAGCATATGAAAGTTTCAAAGGAATTTATAATCTGGCTGAGATCCCTAATCACAGTCCCAGTAAAAATCCATGTTTTCCTTTTAGCTGCACTCAATTTTCATTGATTTCTGCTGCTTTCAGGAGGTCAAAATCTGGCACAGCCAAATCACCCTCCAGGTAACCCTGAGCAGAGGTAGCAGCTCTGCTTAGGGCAACCAGTTGCTTATAAATGCTGGATTGTGTCATGGTTAGAGGTGGAAATTGTACTTTTCAGGGAAAAAAGAACAACTGGAAAGAGTGATCCAACACTGAAATCAGATTGAAGGAGTAAACTCTTATTAGAGATTATCCACAGAGAGCAGAGTGCCAAATTGCAGCCTGTGTTTCAAGACTGTATTGCTCCAGGAGTCAATCTTGTTCCAGCACATTTATGCTGACACTCCCATTTATACTCCCACATTCCTGACAACTGACAAGACTCACACTGGTGTATCATGGCTTGTCAGTTGAATTAAAAGAATTTTTTTTTTAAAAAAGTGCAGATATTACAGTGCTAAATATTGATCAATCAGGGCAACGGTGTTCCCTTACTCTCTTTTAAATTCAGGATTGCAAGAGAAATCCAACACTGACAATAATTAGGCAAATCACTCATGTCTGAATTTTAAATTTTTGTTTTTGTTATCTTCTATACCAAGTTTTCCCATGCAGGCAGGATTTGGTTCTGGCTTGGAATCAGAACCATCCTGGGTACAGCTGTCTCTGTCATGAAGCCACAGAACTCAGCTGGATTTCTGATAAAAACCAAAATTGAAAAGTTAGGGATTTATCCTAAGAAGACCCCGAAACCAAAAAAGCAAGCAAACAAAAAACACACAAAAAACAAACAAACAATCAAACAACAACAAAAACTATCAAAAACAAACCTCCAAACAAACAACAACAAATCCAACCAAACAAAAAACCCCAAACAAAGAAAGCAACCACCACAAACAACAAACTCCTTTATTTTGTTGTCCATCCTTTCATAATTTTTTGCTCTATATTCTGTACTTAAAACCTGCATGTCCAGGCAAAGAGGAAATGAATTTTCATTGCACAAAAGCATATTTTTATTATTTTTACCTTCTTCCTCTTGTCTCTCTCCCTATAGCTCCCATTTTTTCTCCCATGAGTGACTGGGAAAAAATCAGGAAAAAAATACATTTCCTCAGCATCTGTGTTTAAGTTCTCCTCACCTCATTACTTGCACCAAATATTCCCAGCTCTCCCTTCACCCTGGGCCTCACAAGGCATCTCCTTCCCCACCTTCTCAATTGTCAGTGCTCCCCAAAAAGCAAATGCCCAGGGAGGGAGGCTGCTCTCAGTCATTCCACATTGATGCAGAGCAATGAGGAGTACATTTAGTGCAGGAATTCAAATGTAATTTTTGTGTAGTTGAGATCAAAATTTGGTCCTCCCTGCTGGAGAGTGTATTCCAGGCTTGGACCTTGTCCCTAGAAGTCACCCCTTTTAAAATCTGCAGGAAAATTAGGTATTGTGCCTAGCAGCCTACAAGATGCCTGAAATTTTGAGCTGTGCAGATAAAAGATTTACAGTGCATTTTCCCCCCTCAGGACTGATGCATTTATATTTCCAAACCCATCACACACCACCTGCTATTAGCCTTACCTGTAAACTCTCTAACATGCACCAGGAAATAGAAAGAAGGAATGAAAGCCCTTGACAATGGTGCACTCGGTTCTCTGCAAATCCCTGTGGATGTATAGCACACAGTAAGTCAAAAATAATTAATAGGGTCAGCTCCAAGAGATGTCAGGTTCACTGAAGCGTTGCATGTTTCTTTGAAAGGGAAACAATGCTGACACATTTTTAAAAGTTAGGGTAAACTGAATGTTGTCTCTAGAGGCTGGCACCTCCCCAGCACTTCTGCTGCTTCTCCCCATCACTGCCCCTGTTTACTCTCAGTTTTATTGCTGGAATGTTTTGCTTCTTTGAAGGATGTGGAAATTTAAGGGTAGAACTGATTGAAAAATCTGGTATGTGTCTTGTCACGTTGTTTTGTTATTAATGCAGAGATACAAAAGTAATGGCCAAGCTCACCCACTGCTCATTTCTCCACTGCAAAAAGAGCTTATTTCCACCAGGAATATGCATTCACAATTCAAACCAAATGAATTCACCAGATTCGAAACCCATATCAAAATTTGGTGAAGTATTTGGTGTTTTTTTTACCTGAACTTGGTGGTTTTCTACCTGAACTCATCAAATCAAATACCAATGAGTTCCAAAGGAGGAAAGTCAATGCTTTCAGCAAATCTCATTATGCAGGAAGCCATAACGAGCACATATATTTATCATCCAGTTCCACCTACATTTAGCAACTCTGATTTTAAACTAAATACATTAACATTTGCTTTTCTAGACACAAACAGCATCAATATTTGCAAGCTGAAATTTCAGTCACTGAGAAAGGAAGGAAATCATCCTAAGCAAATACAACTCAACAGCCTGCCCTGCTCAAGAAGCTCTCCTTCCCAACATGGAAAACATTTTCCTTAGAATATAAATTTATCCCAGCATCCCCCATTATATATATATATATATAGTTAATCTGAAATTTAAAATAAACCCTGATGGGCTGCTGAATTCTTTTCTGCAGTCACACTGAGTGCTGCCTAGTGAAGTCCTTCCAGGTCCATTTTTTTTTGGCAAGGCAGAGTTTATTGGTAAACACTGATTTTAACAAGCAAAGAGGAGCTTCAGCTCATGGTTTTGAGAGTCCCAGGCAGAGCTCTGCCTTCTCAGGGACGCTTTGGAGGAAGGCAGGGATCATTAGGAGGAGGACTGGCAGCTCCAGTGGCACCTCTCTGGTGGCAGTGACAAATGACCTCTGCCAAGGCAGGGTCACTGCCACCAGAGAGGCCACGAGCAAGAGGGGAAGGGATGAAGCCAAAGAGAGCAGCAGCCTAATGCAGTGTAATTTAAAATCTGACCCTGTACATTAAGGCTAATGAAACTAAACAACTGTAATCCTGCAAAGAAAATGAACACTACTGAGAATGAAGCTACAGTACTTGAAACCCAATTAACCATTATGTCTCCCCGGAGATTTGGATCACGTTCTTCTTCCTTTCATTAACTGAAATTTGTTTTTTTTCTTTGATTAAAGTTTATATTAAAAAATCTAAACAGACAGAGCGATAATCAAAGGTATGTCTCATCTTACACCCACTCTGCATTATTAAAATCTCTCATTTCAATAATTTGCATGATATTTCACCAGCAGTAGACTCACTTAGAAATAATCAATCTGCCAATTAGCAAAATTCCTCTCAAACCCACAGCTTTTGTAGTGCCATGCTAGGGATATTTTTCCTTCTGCTGTAATTTGACACATTTAACACCAAGAACCTGATGACCTTCTAAGAATATCCAAATTCAAAGCTGCTGAATCTGAAATCTGAAACTTGTTGTAAGTGATGCAATTAATTAGTCTTTTAATCTGTTCATGATACATTCTAGGTAAATTCTCAGTAGTGAAATAAAATAGCAACCTTGAGAGCTTGCTTTCTACCTTATTTATTAAAAAAGAAAAAAAAAATCTATCACTTAGCTTCTGGGTTTGATTTTGATGTTTTATTCAGTTGAAGAAAGCCAGAATGAGACCCCTGGGTATTTCAAAAAGAAGTGCCAACATATTCAGTGGGCATAAAAGAAATGTGATCTACAGAGGAATACCTCAGAACACAGCCAAGGACAGACTTTTCCTTCAGACTCCCTTGATGCACTCAGCAAAGGTATCAAATCTCAAGCAAATCCTGTGGATTCTGCAAGTGTGAATTTGTATTTTACACCAGATTTCCAGACAAAAGACTAAAGGCATTAAAGGAAATGGGATCAATATTTCTCAGCCTACATTTTTTCTCCTCTCCAAAGCTCAGAGCCTGCTCCCCTTCCTCTGCAGTCTTCTATCACTTTCCTGGCTGCAGAAGAACAAGGCAAAACCTCAGTTTGAAATAGGACAGGCAAGATTTTCCTATTCTCACTCCCTGAAAGGTGCAGATTTGCACTGTTGACATGAAAACTGTAATAATTTTGAAGGTGGGTAACAAACACAGGGAGTGGGGAGAAAATTAGCACATGATTGACTTGGAGTGTGAAGCTCTGGGAGGATGGAAAGTTGTTTTCCAGAGCTCCCTGTGCTTCAGTCAGGTTTTTTGGCCTTACCTTACTCCTCTTTAACTTCAGCATCACACCCCAAATTAGATCAATTGGCTGGGATTGCTCCTGTAAAACTAGAGGCAAATGTTGATTTTATGACTGCACTGTACTCACATGTGGAAATCAGAGCTATTGACAAAAGCATGTTCAATGTCCAGAACTTGTACTGAGGTAAAATTCCACTCAAAAACATAAAGCATTCTCATTTTAATAAAGATAAGCTGGTTGATTTGTAAAAAAATCCATTAAAATTGTTTTAGTAATTGCTTACCCAACCCTCTATCAACAAGATAACAGAAAGGACATGAATTCTCTTATTTTAAACAAGAAACAAAAAAAGTACTTTAATTTAGCGTTATTTCTGCGCTGTTTTGTTTCATAAAATGAAGAATTGTAATAATTCAAAACTTAATAGCTTTTTTCAAAATTTTCTAGAGCTTGCTTCTTCATTGGTATTTTCAGTAGGCCAAGAGCTGGGTCTGTGTCCACCCTGGACACACCTCAATAATCAATAATGTTTTTAAATTATATCAGTTTTGGTCCTTTAAGTAAAAAAAAAGCTGAACTGTCCTAGTTCTGAGCAGCAGGAAGTCAGAAATGTATCTGTGCTGATCCAAAGCTGAAATTTATTATCTCTTTCCACACAGCAAATTCAGCATAAGACATCTAAGGATATTCTGTGAAATCTTGGTGATTCAACTCCATATCAAAATGATGGAGTGCAAGAGTATTTGCAGCCCAAGAGTGCAAGAGAAATCTGGAAGCTAATTTTGTATAAGATCACAACCTCCAAATTAAATAATAGATGTAGCCTGCCTGCTGCATCATCAAATTTTCATTAGGTTCTTTGCAGCTGTATGTCTTTGATCTCAGCTAAATAAATCATAGATGCGTTGTGGTTTTTGGTTGGATTATGTGCCATGCTAAACTCACTTATGAAACAGAATGATGTGTTTGGATCTGCATTGTTAAAAGGAGGGAAGCAGAACATAATTCATCCTGCAACTTCACCTAGAGCACTAAAATACTTCAGCATCTACCTTTATCCCCATACCTGTATGCAAAATTGGATGTTTTTTTTCCTTTTCTCCCCCTCTTTTTAAACAGCAGTGCCACGTTTCAGCAACTGCTCTGCTGTAACTTGTGGAGAGAAGACAGAGCCTGAATTCAAGAGCTTCAAGGGCCCCTCATGAGCCAGGATTTGAAAACTCCTTGCTGTTTGATGTATCTGAAATGCCTTTGTGCTTTTTTGTGCTGCTCTAGTCTCAGTTCCTGGGCTCATTTATACAAATGGAACCAACAGCACTGAAATGTAACAGGTAATGAATTTCCCAGCTCCCACAGCAAAACAATCAAGGCAGTTTGGTTCTCCTTCAAAGGGCAAATGTCAGGCCAAATCCTGAACTGCTGAACATGGACACCACATATTTTACCTGAGGAGGAAATAAATTGATTGATTGATTAATGACTTGCAGCAGGATTTGCATTTTTAAGCATCGCAGGATTTCCAAGAACTCTGACTGCACATCCACACCCTTAACCCAGATCTGAATGAGATCAAAGGGAATCCTTCTGGGAGCTTCCCTGCTTCATGTTTCCAACTGCTGTTTATTTCTAGGCTCTGTTTTGCTCCTGATTAAAATCAAACTAAAAAGGAACTTTCTATAAAGTGGATACAAATGATGGCATTAGGCAGTTGTCATCTGCTGCTGGACTGCACCTCATGGCTTGGTAGAGTGATATAAATCATTCTAAGGTCAGATTCTTCTTACAAAAATTGCTTGTTTTAACAAGAGCATACAAATTACTCTGTGGAACAAATGAAATCAATTATGTTTTACCAAAATTCATTAACAGCACTGAAATTGGTAAGGCTTATATATGAAAATTGTTAGTTCCATCCCACTCTAAATGAGGCAATTATTTTAATGTTTGCATGTGCAATTGCTTTTAAAAAAATGCATACAAAAAGCCTACCCTTGCAGCAGCTTTTATCTTCCAGAATGTAAATAACTCCTAGGAGAGCATGTCAAAAGGATTTTACATAGAAAAACATATCAATGACTAATAAAACCATTAAATAATCAAATTATTACACATTTGTACCCTGAAGAGAACCTGTCATTTAAAACCAATGCCAACTCAATACCAAGAACTATTAAACAATATATTCCCCATGTTATTTCCCACAGAGAGAAAGTTTCAGGAAACACTTTATAACTCAGACAACAGTAAATTTCTTTCTTTCTTGAACAGAATGGACATCTGCTGCATTTTATTTTGCTATTACTCTACACTCCTCGTGAGTTCTCTCTCACACAATGTAATGAAAGATGTTTCCTAAAAACAACTTTGCAAACTGTGAACAAAGTGCATTGATGAGAAAGCCAAGCTTCCACGGACCTCAATTTGCTGTCATTTGGTGAAACGAGTTTCTTGCCACAGAAAATAGAATTTTTCTACTCATTGAAGGATGGCATCAGTTCAGGTTATATTTGAATTTTCACAGAGCACTTCTGCCTTGCTGCTTTCACCTTGGTGTCCTGCCAAAGCCAACGTGCCCAGGGGTTGGACAGGTCCTGTCCATGCACAGCACACAAGGACAGGCTGGATTTGTATCAACACTCCCAGATATTTATCTGCTTCTCCAGAGCATCCTCCTCACTCAGCTGGGTAGATTTGATATCAAGTGTTTAGACATAGACCATTTGTACAATTTAACCTTCAGTATTTATACAACTATAAAGGGAATAGGGTGTATTTTTTTTTTATGTCCCAGAGTAGTTCATAAAAGGAATAAAAAATGCAAAGAGCGGATAGACAAGCTTTCAGAAAAACTGTATCCCCTGCTCTTGTGTTGCTGCATAATGGTGTGTAAAATGTACTCCAATTATTTGGTCACAGGACAGAGAGTGTAGCGTGAAAGCAAGAATATTAATGACATAAATTCTCCATATCACTAGCCTTGAAACCTTCATATGCCAAGCACAAATTTAATGTTCTCCCTAAACTGATTTCTTGCTCTTCTCCTCCTTGAAACCAAGCATTTTGTAGAGCAGAATGTTTTGATTACTATTCCTGTGGCAAAAAGCATGTCTCGAGGCATGGTAAGTTACCCTGGTACTCTGGACTCATTTTGGCTCAACATTTTACTCATCATCTCTTTCTTCCTCACTTGGTACCTTTAAAAACTACTCAAGCACAGGGTACAGTCTAAAAATATGTAACTCAATATATTACTTTCTTTGCACATCAAGGATATATTTTCCAAAGTAAATAACCATCACTGGATAAGAAACTATGCCATGTACCATGTATTATAAACCACTTGGTTTATTTTTTTTATTTCACCTTTTCTTACGCTTTTTGAAACTACCTAATGGCTGTAAAAATGTACATTTCCCTACGCTTTTTTTTTTCCCCCCCAGTTTGATACAATCTGTCCACAGCACTCTCTAGGTAAGCACAAAGGAGCACACCATTAGAAACAATCCCAACTTTCTGAGGACAGCCTAAAAAACATATGACAGCCAGACAAACATATTTTCAGCATATCTGAAAATATGTTTGAAATGATACAGGTGCCCAGCTTAAGCCATTTTAGAAGATTCTGATTTCCAGAGAACTTGGCTGTTTCTGAAATATCTTTCAAGACATCAAGTTAGACCCCAATCAGCCCTAAAATCATTGGCAATTAGGAATTAAATGCATGACAAATGTCAGTAGGAGCTCAGAATAGGAGCTCAATATTTATCTGCTCAAGGGACCTTGCCATGGGCTCCCTGTTTAATTCTTTGATGCAGATGATCCAGCTGAGATAAACCCCAGCTCTGCCAACAACAGAACTGCCCCTGCCACTGCATGAGGAGGGTTTTAACAATCACAGGGACTGAGACCTGTGCTCCTGCCTGGAGAAAGGCACAGGCTGCACAGAAGGGTTCCCAGGCTGCAGGAGCACAGTGGACACAAGAGCCAGGGAGCAGCTGGACCAGCCTGGAACTGATGTGGGACAAGTGACAGCACACACAGGGCACTGGGGACCCTGGGGAGCATCCCCAGCAGGGCTGCAGGAGCCTGGCAGGTCAGCACACCCTGCTCCTCATGGGCAAGGCTGAGGCACTGCTCCAGAGCTCAGCAACAGCACTGCAGAGCCCAGGGCTGCCCAGGGGCACCCTGGCTGCGTGGGGAGAGGGAACAAACCCACCCAAAGCCAGCACAGACCCAGCACAAACCCAGCTCAAACCCAGCTCAAACCCAGCACAGACTCAGCACAAACCCAGCCCAAACCCAGCACAGACTCAGCACAGACCCAACTCAAACCCAGCCCAAACCCAGCACAAACCCAACTCAAACCCAGCCCAAACCCAGCACAGACCCAGCCCAAACCCAGCAGAAACCCAGCCCAAACCCAGCACAGACCCAGCCCAAACCCAGCACAAACCCAGCCCAAACCCAGCACAGACCCAGCACAGACCCAGCACAGACCCAGCACAAACCCAGCACAGACCCAGCACAAACCCAGCACAGACCCAGCACAGACCCAGCCCAAACCCAGCACAAACCCAGCCCAAACTCAGCACAAACCCAACTCAAACCCAGCCCAAACCCAGCCCAAACTCAGCACAAACCCAGCACAGACCCAGCCCAAACCCAGCCCAAACTCAGCACAAACCCAGCACAGACCCAGCACAGACCCAGCACAGACCCAGCACAGACCCAGCACAGACCCAGCCCAAACCCAGCCCAAACTCAGCACAAACCCAGCACAAACCCAGCACAAACCCAACTCAAACCCAGCCCAAACCCAGCCCAAACCCAGCCCAAACCCAGCACAGACCCAGCACAGACCCAGCACAGACCCAGCACAGACCCAGCCCAAACCCAGCCCAAACTCAGCACAAACCCAACTCAAACCCAGCCCAAACCCAGCCCAAACTCAGCACAAACCCAGCCCAAACCCAGCCCAAACCCAGCACAGACCCAGCACAGACCCAGCACAGACCCAGCCCAAACCCACCAGCCCACACTCAGGGCACAGCCTGGGGATAAACACGCTGAGATGCTCCCAGAGACATCTCGAATTTCCTTGCTGCAGCCTCTGACCAACAGGCAGCACACACACAGTCACACACAGGGACAGAAGAAGCAATAACTTGCTGCTACTCCTTTTCCAGATGGAAAGCAGGAATATGAGAGGGGATGGTGACTTCATTCAGCACAGCCTTTTTCAGGGGCTGGCTTACAAACAAAGCAAAAAGGTTTGCTAAAAATTAGATTGTGAACTACTCATTAATCCCTGAAAAGGACTGGGCAGCTGCTGTCTGTCCAGCTATTATTAACCACACACAGCCAAAAATGAAGGCAGTTCACACAGAAAAGTCAAAGAATGAAATGAATAAAGAATTTCAAAGCTTGTTTCAGTTGCAACTTCTTTAAATGAAAGAGTTGGTTTCTAATCAGGTCAGAGTGAAATATTAATTTCCTGGAGTCTTAGCATTTAGGAGACAAAAATCTCTTTTCATTATGTATATTACATACACTGACATATTTTCTGAGCACCTTAAATGTGTTCTTCAAGGCCATGTGAGGCAACCAATTTAGTCAACACTCTGAAAAAAGCCACTACAGTTCAGGTCTCAGTCCTACCCTGAAAAATGAGATAATGTCCATACCAGGGGTGCCTAATTGGGGGTGGAATGAATCATGGCTTATTAATTGAGGAAGGACAGGACAGATATGGACAAGGAAAAAAAAAGTATATTCTAAACAGATACATAAGATAAAAAGCATAATTTACCTCTTGTTTTAGTCTTGTGTGCTCTATAACAAAAACAACTCTTATAAAATTGATGGAGTTAATTAAAGAGCTAAACATACAGAAAGTGCAATTTTTCTGATAAAGCATAAGATTAGCTGATGCTTGCACATGCTGAAAAGCAAAAGCATGCTTCTCCAGCTGATAGCAGCCAATTTTCTCATTAAATCTAAGAGAATATTATTTCATATTTTAAATCCTTAAAAACCTGAGTAATTCTTGAGTCATACATTTCCAAAGTAGGGCATGAAAATAACATGGCTCAAAACCACTTGAAGAAAAGCTTCTGAGGAAGCCTAAAATAGGCATTTCAGTTGTGAAAATGAAAGGAGGACAGGTATTAAATAAACAATGCACAGAAGGCAGGAGCACATGGGCCATGCTCAGGATGACACAAGGAGGCCAGAAAGGCAATAATGGCACAGAGGTTTGGAAAAGACACAGTGCATTGAAGAATTAACCACGATATTTCCACCTCCCTTTTCACCTCTGTGTGTTTCACAAATGTGAGGACTTGAGGCATAAATAGAATTACTGATTACAGGAGGTGTATTATTTTACTCTAGCAATTAGATTTTGAATTTCTCACACTTTACAACTGAGAGGAACATGTGCCTATAGAATTACACTTTGTGCCTTCCTCCCCAGATGATGCACCAAAAAAAAAATATTAAAAATTCTCATTTTGGAGAAAGCTGGATTAGAGAATTTGAAGAAAGATTGCAGCAATCTCAGGAGGCTGGAACAGAGCAAAATTCCCATGTCCCAGGAGAGCAGGGTAACTCCAAGAGGCCTCTGGCAGGAGTGGCAGAGATTTGGTACCTCACAGAGATGGATGCACTGAGAGGCTTTCACAGCAACAAGCAGGGCTTTATGATGGTCTTGTTTTCAGCAGTGTGACAGATAATGCCCATGAGGGCCATATTTCACTTTCCTTGTAATCCAGCTGAACAAGAGCACTTAAGTTAATTCATGCAACTGCCATGCCCAGAGAGGAGATGTCACAACAACATGGAAATGAAAAGTGTGATTGCTGAAAAGAACAGTTAACAGTAACTTTCTAAAAATAATATCATGTTTTTAATTGTACTCTCAGCTAGGAGAGGCTAACAGAGATGCAATAATTTAGTCTATAACATCCTCCCTCCCCTAGGACTCCTATGAGTTATCTGTTTTATTCTGGAAAGGCTAATTCTCCTCACATTACATGGATGGTGAATCTTGGCAGAAGGTTTGGATCACCCTCAGGAGCATCTAAACTTAACCAGGAAAATAATTTTTGTACATTACACCTCTTGCACCTTTGCTGTCACAGGCTGGGATTGGGTTTATTTTCAGAAGTCTCCTATACAAGAGAGGATAGAGGATAAGAAGATAGGGAAGAAGATGGGAAACATCTTCCTATAGATAAAGATGTTTTTTGGGGCACAGAATTTGAGGGAGTTCCCCCAGGCCATCCAGAAAGGCAGAAGAGAGAAGTTGCTGGAAGCCAGCAGCAGCCCTGAATATTCCCATTAGTAGGGATTAAGGTGTTGATAAAAGTTCCATTAGTCACTGATTTTTGTAATGAACCTCTTGCTTTGGAATTCATAATTTCTGTTCAAATCACCTACGAGTAAAGCCAGATCACACAGAAATGAAAGGCAGCATTTCATCCCATGCAAGGGATCAGACACCAAACATTATGAGTAAAATATAATTAGGGTAATCTCACTCAGCTCAGAAGCATGCCAAAATATCCCTCTGACTAAATATGAGCCCCAGGAAACAAACTCATTTACAACCAGGGACAAAAAAGATTAATTTCTTGAAGGCAGAGGAAGAACCAGGTAGGCAGACTTCATACAGCCATCATAAAATTTGTCACATAATCTCCAATATAATAAAATACGCCACATAATATATAAAATAATAATGTCACAAAAGAGAAAATTACTGAGTTTTCTCAGGAATTCTGTTCAATGGGAAAAGAAATCCCTATTACAATGCATGCAAGAGAAAAATAGATTGGTTTTAAAGTAGGTTCCCCACTACCACAAATTTTGACATCAGCAGATGTATAAATTTACTTGGCTGGCTTCTGGTGATTCCTGTAAGCTGATTTTCCCTCTCCTGGGCACTAAGCTCTTGGGCCTTTGTGTGGATGCAGGGGCTTCCAATCCTGCAGCCACTCAAGAACAGTTTGGGTGGGTTACTATTCATGTTGGAAATAAACATCGTGGGGCACATCACAGCCTCAATAAACTGAGAATAGAGATTCCCAGAACCTCTCCCAGGGACTGCATGACCTCAGGAAAATCTCCATTTAATTTTTTCCCAATGTTCAGTGGATAAATGTGGCTTGAAACCCATATGCTCTCCTTTACTCCTCTCTGTCCTGCCTGGTCTCTGCTGCTGAGTTCTCAGAGTTGGGACAAAGTTTGTCTCATATTTTGGGAGAAATTCTTATTCTCCTTTTATTCTTTAATTTTTACATCCCCAAATTTAGCCAAATTTTACAGATTCCCCTCTGCTCAGGGCCTTGGGTCTGGTTAGGGCCTGACAGAGTGAAGGAGGGAAGACACACCAGAATCAGTCCCTGGCTCTGTGACAGATCCAGTCAAAAAACTGAAATGTTTTAGCAGCATTACTCCAATCTCTGTTACCATTGCCATCAACATTCTGAGAAAACAATCAGTTTTTCTGCAATAAATGACATTCAGTGACAAACAATTGGAATCAGAGACAACATTCACTGCAAACTTTGAAAAGTACATTGGTAAAGTACAAAACAAGCTACATATGATTAAACCAGCAATGTAATCCATCCTGGATTGTGCAGGAATAAACTCATGTAGATCTTCAAGTCACTGTTGTCCACAAAGCCCATGAATCCAAAGGACTTTTGTTAAATATATTTTAATTACACAACATGTTAGCGCCACTGTCACCCTGATAATCCTTAAATACATCTCACAGGATTAATATACTTATAATGAATTATTTATTGCCTTTACTCAGAACAAAAAAGAAGCCTGAAAAATTGAAATTTATATAGATATGCAAATATATGTGAATATAAATGTATAAAAAATAAAATTAAAGACAGCTTTCCTTTCTATACCAAACAAAATCTCTACATAAAATTTTAAAAATCGAGTTTATACAGTCACAAAATGTTTCAGTTTGACTGGGCAGAAATTAGCCCAGGAAGCAAAGAAATCCCAGGCTATTTCTCAGGGGTGCATAGGAGTGCAGAATCTGGAGAACAAGTTCCTGTTTCTATCAAAGGACTTGAATTAATCAACTCATTTCCCTGTGCCTAAAATGATTTCTGTGGCACTTGCATCTTTATTAGCAGGAGCCCACAGATAAAACGCACGAAGCACACGGATTCATTTTATTAGCAGAGATGAGGAAATTGCACAAAGCTCCCCCTTGCTCCTCCTGCCCCCTCAGCAGTGCCAGGACTGCTTTTCACCTGATGTTTATCAGAAAATACTATTAGCAGACACATTTCTCTTAAGCCATAATTCTTGGGCTCCATTCTGTGCACTTGAAACTCCCATTTGAGGCGCTGGGAGTTTGGGCACAGCACGTGTGCTGACCTTTATTTTGGCCTGCCAGCATGGCAGGAGCACCAGCCCAGCTCCACTGACAGTGAAAAAAGAACTCCATTACCTGAGTGGTATCAGGATCTGATTCCTTTTAGGCTCAGCTTCTAAAAGACATATGGCCATATATCCAGTGCATTGGGAGAATTGTAGCATTTATTCATATTGTTCATGTAATGGCTCAGAGTGCTCATAAAAATAATTTGAGGCGCACTGCTCTCTGAATTTTTTGGGGGAGAAATGCATTTCTTTGGATCAGGCTCTCTCCTGTGAGTAAGTGCTGGCATAAACTGGAACTGGCAATGCCTGATATTAACCCTCAAAACTGCTCCACTCTTTGGATGCAATTGCATTATGTAGGAAAAAAAAAACCCTTCCAAACACACTGTGATCAGCCAGAGACTTAATGAAGATGATTTTCTATGTAGATTAGAGGTATGAATTGATGCTTACCAAATCCTGTCCCCTAAATGAGTTATATTTCCTTGCTTCCAAGTAAATGTCACAGCTTCAACTGCACTTTTTGCAGATCATAAAGCCCCAGATGAATTTTTTCCTAAATACAATTTTAATCTCATTAAAAGTTTTCCTACATTGTGCTCTATGTCATAGAGCAAATTAGCAGAGGATGAATGATTTTTTTGGTCTGAGGCATACTGCATCTAGCTTCAAATTTTGTTTGAACCAATAGCTTCATATGAAAGAGAAGAAGTTAAATACATAGCAATAAATTCCTGTTGATTTCCCCAAGGATATAATCTCAATTTAAAACCTCTATGATTTTTAATGTTTTGCAGATGGCCTCTTTTACAGTTCTATAAAAGTACCATTATTATTTAGAAATACTAATAAAATTATTAATATTTCCCTGCTTTTTAAAAACACTTTTCTTCCCTCTCAGACTCTGCCTTAAGGTTTTCTCCCCTGGTATGCAGAGTTAATATCTAAGCAACATGAAAAGAAATCCATCAACGTGACTGGAGGCCTCAGAGGTTTGGTCAGAGGATATTGAACATTTCACCCAGAGGTTGTTGCTTCCAAAGTGCCCTTGGCTGGCCACAACAGAAACTCATTAACATTTGAGGGCTCTTCAGTGCTCTGCAGAGCTGCATCTTTAAAATTCAACTTCTGGTGCAGTCAGATTGGGCAGGAAAGAGAAAATTCATCCAAAAAGGATGGAATATGAAAAGAAGTAAGGCACTTTTCTTGCTGGTAATTAGAACACATTTAGTCTTGAATGAATTTCAGACAGTCATTTATACCTGCTCTTGTTTTTCACTCAGGTAAAACAGCAATGCTCAGTGGGCAGAAGATGTCTGGCTGAGCATTTCTGGGGTGCCATAAATGAAATTGCTGATGAGGAAACTTCTCGCCCACAGAGAGGGTCCAGGGGTATTAGAATGGAAATGGAGTGCCAGAAGCACTCTCAGCTGAACTCAACCTACTTTACAAATAAACAGAAATTAGCCTCTAAGGCTGTCAGCTGGGATATTTCATAAGCCCTTAATTGTTTGAAGTCCAGAGATATTTTATAGATGAAGAATGTAACAAATAATTGATGGTTGCAGTGCCATTGACTGCAGGAGGAGGAAGGTCCACCATAAACTCCTGACATGCAGGATCCAGAGGCACAGATCAGCCAGGACAATGAGTCTTCTGCTCATTAATGCCCCATTAATGAAGCTCTGAGAATTTGCCCTGTGGAACCACACAGATGTCACTATTTTCTTCTGATTTCCACGTCCCCTGTGACAGCCATAAACCCAAGTCCTCCCTGGTGCTTCATTAAATAACTTGAGCTGACTACTTGGTGGAATTTGAGAAAATTATTTATATTCCCACTTTATTAAATAACTTGAGCTGACTGATTGGTGAAATTTGAGAAAATTATTTATATTCCCACCTCCTGAATCATTCTCTCTTTTACTGTCTTAATGTCAGATATCCCTGTGTCTTTGCTACCTGGAAGCACCATAAATCAGTGGGAGCTGAGAATTTCCCTTCCCTCAGGATGGTGTCCTTTAGCTGTATCTCAGGGAGAGGAACATAATTGTGCATGTGGATTATTTGAATATATTTACTCTGTGAAATTAAACAAGCATCTCAGCAGGATCTTGAACACAACTTTACAGACTCTTGATAATCTGAATCAAGTTACTGAGGGATTAAAACCACAGTGGATAACAGTTAGCAGATCATTGGAATAGTTGTTTCTATTAATTCTTGGAAATACTAAATTTTTGGCAGGAAACCTTCTGATACCCTCAAGGCTTTGTCTGTTCAAATTTCAATGAACAACTTCACTATAGTAACAGAATTCCATAGGGAACCCATAAGCTTCTGCTCTTAAGAGCCAGGTAAGAAGGCAAACACAAATCCCAATAAATAAGGGAAAGCCTTCCTGAGTTCATTTAAAAGTTGTTATTTAATGTACTGGTGGATTTGCTTTTTAAAATACACTCCTTATAGTTATAGGCTTAGAAACAATTCAGTCATTAATTATTTAACGTGAATTGTGTTTAGGAACAGATGCATCTGAATATGTAAAGGATGAGAAAATAATCACTGGGATGAAGGGTTCTTGCCCTATAAGCAGCTCACAGTATATTAAAAATCAGCTGCCACATTTTCCTTCTCCTTACCTATTTCTTTCCTAATATTTGCAGAACTAGGTCAGACATAATGTCTTTATACTAACAAAGTAAGAAAGTATTTTCTCCCTATTCATGAAGTTCATGTTTTTAATCGTATCATAAGTATATTAAAATATAGATGGAGCTCCAACGACTGATCTTAAAGATGAAGGTTTGTAGGACATGTTCAGCAAATCATGGCATGAGAATACTTTCTGGGACAGATCTTTAACTGGAGAAACTTCAATTAAGCTGATTCTGCATCCCTGGAGGACACATCCTTCCCCTCTCATCCCATTTCTGTCCTGCCTGCTTCCCGTCATTCCCTAAATCCCAATTCCACTTTCCAGTGCAAGGCAGAGATTCCCCTTGTTGGTCTCTCAAACCTCCCCTGTGGCAACTGGCCACACATTTACAGAGCACTCCTCACTCCCAGGATCCCAGGCTCTTTCCAGACTCTGGTTTATGGAATCATTTTGTTAACAGCCAGCTCTGGAAGGATGCAGAGCATATAAATATACCCATATAGTTATATATAAATAGAAAGCAGCTGCACAACACACTGGAATTTAGGAGATTAAGAGAATACAAGGTTTCTTTGGTAGAAACCCTACATAAAAGTACAGTTGTTGAAAACAAACTAAAAAATACAACCAGAGAGAAGTTGTTTTTAATCTGGCATCAGAGGAGCCCTAAGAATTTTTACAGGTTTATGTGGTTTATTCACACCTTATCTGACACCAAAATAGCTTCTTGCATTAGACAAGCCCTTAAAACAATGAATACCATGGGGAACAGAGAGTTTTACTCTTCCTTTGTTTTGTTCCCATTCTTTTAGGGCCTCAGTCGTGGTTGGCAGCTTTAATACCACCATAATAAACACAACACTTCTGGGCTGGTCATTGTGATTGGCACAGAAAGGGGAGAAATTGGTAGTAAACTTGTATTTCAAGATAACAAATTTCTTCCAGAATCATAACTCTTCTGAGAAGCAGATATCTGAATCTACCCCTCACAGACCTAATGCATAAGCAAAACTCACCCAGGAAGCCATGGGAAAGCCAGCAATCAAATTAATTTCTCCCAAGAAATCAATTTCTCACAACTGAGCTGAACCTTCTGCCTGCCTTCCTTCCCCACCAATTTCCTCTCCCAGGCTCTCACATAGACTTCAAGGTATTTAAGATCTGGGATCTGCTCAGGCCACTGCTCCAGGCTGAATGTGTGACTGTGTGGATTCAGTTCCCAGCTGTTGTGTGCTTTTTCTACAGGAAAATGTCATTTTAGTGCCTAGAGCTGAGCTCTGCTCAGGGCTCCAGCAGCAGAACTGCCACTGTCACACAGACACAGAATGCTCCACTCAGGACTTGCCAGCTGGCAGCCCAATGACCATTCCTTACCCTGGGGGACCAGGCTCACCTGGTGTGATCTGGAAAGAGCTGCTTTGGATGTTTATGGCTCCTCCTGGACCACAAAAAATGAAGTCACATGTGAAAAAAAGGTCCTTCCAGAAATTTTTCAGGTTCCAATCTGCCTATCTTTCCTTCTTAGAAACCATTTATTATTTGATTTCAGTCCTGCATATTCCTTCTGACTGACCTCATTAAACTGGTGTCTGAAATTGTAACGCCTGGACAACTTAATACTGAATCCCATGTACATCATATTTCTCCACTATTTTTCTTTCATTGCAGCGACTGAAAGATGTATTTAGCCAAAAAGCCCAACCACCTCCCTTTATATCTAGAAATGACTTTGATGTTTGTGGATAAAAGCTTTCCAGTGCCAGCTGAAATCTCACTATTCCAGTTCAAGGGGAAACTCAAACACTTCCCTCTTCCTGAAGCCACTCACAACTCTGGATTCTGTTTCATCACCTGTCAGGAGAATGTTCTGCAGGGCTCATCAATTTTTAAAGGGGTACTTCTGCCTCTGCCTGCCCCACAAGGTGACTTTCCAAACCTTTCTGTCCAGAGGCTCAGGTACAGGGAGTGATGGCTTTTCCTGCACACACAGAGTCCCTCCCACGAGCTGAGGGTCAGCCTGTGCTGCTCAGAAGGTTGTGCAAGATGAACTGCAATCTTTTCCACCATGTCCAGTTTGAAAACAACAGTCACTCTCCTTTTAATACGAGGCATTCTGTTTGTTTAATGTCCAAAACGAAACCAAACTAAAATATTCTAATTCCCTAATTTGTCACTTTGTGACTCACTCATTCTTCAAGCCATTTGTCAGAGTCTCTTTTGCAACTAACACGAAAGAGTTACTCTGTATTTAGGAAAAGAAAAAACCAACCCAAACAACCAACCAAACAAAACAAACTCCAACACCAAACTCTTCCATGAGCTATTGAGTAAACCATAAAAAATCTCTATTAGGCTCATCCTTATAATTTCCTTTTGCATCCTTATCATATCCTTTTGTATTTCTCTTCCACCTCCTATTTCCATGTGACAGATTCAAGAAACATCAGAAGATAACTGAGTTGTGAAATGATCCTATTTGGGATGCAGTGGGCACAGGCTGTGGGCAGCCTCACATTAAACTCAAAGGTTCCCTCATCACCTATAACAAGCAAGGAGGATTCTGGAATGTGGCAGAACATCAACATCAGCCCCTGATACAAACCCTGTGAACATGGAAATTTCCACGGTGCTTAGGCTTTGAAAGAGCAGGCAATAATGGGCCCAGGTAAAGGAGTTCTGGCAGGGCCAGCTCTGTTTAATTTACGAGCTCAGTTATTTGCCTTAGTTAGCATGCAGCCACAGGAAGGGAGAAGACCTTGATTATTTGCCTGCTGAGGTGCAGAGCACTGCATTGAGCTGCTAATCCAAATATTAGACTGCACCTTTAGACTTTTATTTACTTAAAAGAAGAAAAAGAAAAAAGAAAGGGGAGTGGGAATAGGAAGACTTCCCAAAAATCAGAGCGATAATTCCTGTTTGTCTGCATTTCTGCATGTCCTGTCTACCAGCGGCATGCAAAAAATAATACATATTTCTATTTTACTAAAATTCTCAGCTTGTTTTGGGGAAGGCCCTGAATTTCCCTTGCATTTTCCTAATTCTCAGACCTTGTGTCATGTCACAGTCTAATCCTAGGCAAAACAGCCTCAGCTTGTCTTCTCTAACTAACAAGGAAAGCAATCTCTGAGCCCAAATTCCTCCTAATTTACCCAGAGCTGTTGGCTCCCACAGCACCATCAACACTAATGGATCTGCCAAAGGGGGGCACAGCAAAGCCTCACCCCCAGCTGCTGCCATTTGCACTTGACCATGTAGCAGATAAAGAGGTTGTGATACTTCTGTATGAAATATTCAAACCAGAAGTAAATACCTTGGTGTACGTGCAGTTTAATTTGATTTGACTATCTTTTGGAGAATTTCATCATCCACTTTATTGTACTGCTCTATTTACTGATGTTGCCAGTGCTAGGAGCCTGAGTTTCTTGTTTATTAGAGCCAACATAATGAAAGTTTGGCACCTGATTAATTTTAATAGTTTAGCAGGGAACCTGAGGATAATGCATATTAGCTGTCAGGCTACAGATAAATTTTGGCCATTAGGTTGTAAAGATTTCTGAAATAAAACTTGTTGTTTGCTATTGTGGAGCAATAGTTGGGTGAAATAGTGTTTTCTAAGGAAGCTGCCCTGATTATGCATCTGGCTCAGGAGTCCCAGACAGGCTGATACAACATCCCAGTTCTGACACCCCTCACGCTGAGTGCTGATGTAAGAGATTTGAGAAGACTTTGTGGATGGAGCAGCAGTTTAGAGTCGATTTGCCTGGCAGAATTCCAGAAGAGCCCAGGGTGAGGAGTCAAGAGATCTGGACCTCACTCCAGCTCTTTTAACAGCCACTTCTCCCTCCTGTGCCTCGACTTCCCCAGCTGGAGTGTGCATTACGTGCCTGATTTCTCCTGCAAAGCACAGTGTAAGTGCTCATTACCATCAGCTCTGGCAGCAGAGTGCTCCAGGAGGGTCTGAAGGGGCTTGGAGAGTCCATCTGCAGGTCTCTAATTGGCTCTGGGCTGCTGAGCACCCAAATACTCACCCAGTCTGCAGGGGAGCTCTTGTATTGCACCTTCCACCTTCTGGAAGCTGCAGCATCCTGAGGGGACAGGCTCTGTGTGTGTGTTTCTTCCAAAACGGACAGAAAAAGGGGAGGAAACAGAGAGGAGAAACTTTCTGTCTTTCTCTTGCCTTATCCTAAGCTTTTCTTCTTCAGAAACCTTATAATGCTTCCTTAATATGTAAAAATTTCTTTAATATGTATATTTGTATCTGGAGGTTATCCCTGCTCCTGTTATGACTTTCCATGCTTAGGAACTGGGCTGGAGAAAGGAGGTGCATGGACAGGCCAGGCTCTGCCAAGAGGAATTAAATCCCCCCCCTTGTTCTCAGCTCTTTTTCAAGCCACTTAATTTGGACTATAAATAATTTACACTGAAATGATTAATCAATGTACTCATTATATTTGCATGGTTACTCCTTAGCACCAAAGGAAGTAAACAACAGCCTGCAGGATAGCATGAAAGATGAACAATCTTATACCTAAAACCTACAAATTAATATATTAAGTGAACATCAAAATCTCTGAACAGAGACAATATTAACTCAACCCACACAAAGCAGCAGGCAGGATCAAGGCAATAGTGCATCTGTTCTAATATTTCACAGTGCAGATCTTCACTCACTTGCCAAAAATCATGTATTAAAATTTAACGGGAGTTGCCGAATTTGGTGTTGCCATAATGAAAAAGAATAGTTAGCTCTGGTTCAGAAGCAGAGTTAATTCTATGTAAGAAGCACATCTATTTAATGCAACTCATTTCAGTTTTTGCAGTGATGGGTTGCTTGTTTTATTAAATTCAAAGGGTGTTTTTAAAAATGTCACCTGAAACTTTAAAGAAATTTGACAAAATTCTTCCACCAAAACCATCAAAAATATTCTTTCATGCCTTTTCTTATTTCCTATGTATATTTGTTCAGTCCAAATTCCTAGAAACATTCACTTATAAAGTAATAGTTAATAATTTCAGTATAAATTTATCTTTTCTCCCTCCTCCTCATATCTATCTCTTTTACGCTCTGAATTACTGAGTTCCAGTAATAAATATAATAAAATAAGTAAATAAATGGATAAAATAGAAATAAAGTAAATAAGTAAATAAGTAAAATAAGTAAATAAATGGATAAAATAGAAATTGAGAAACTATGAGTTTGGATCTTAAATTTTAAATCTAATTTAAAAATTAATCCATTTATCTAGACCAGAGTAGAAAAGTATAATGGGAGGTTAAACGTCACAGTTTTATCTGTCTTCAGACAAATGTTGGTGCATGAGGAAAAGACACCAAGTGTGTATCTCAATATACAAATCTTAGCAGCTGAGCAAGAAAAACAAACACTTATTTCTCATTATATCAACTTATTCCCTGGAAGTGTTGAGGGAAGGGGCAGACTCAGGGGATGGTAAAGCAGAGCAACACAGCAGACATCAGCTTGGTGAGAAAATGAGCAATAATTCATCAAAAGGCCACTCACTTGAAGAAAAAGCACTGAAATAAGTGACCAATTAAAAATCAAAGCAAAAGTAGAATTTTATCAAATTAGTATTTTCAGCCACTTTGAGTAAATTATGTCAAAAATCTTCAACTTGGAAAATTGTCACTGAAACATCTCCAGAAACCTGGGGGAGGATAGTTGAGCTTGTTTGCTTGCTTTCTATTTTTGATTGTTTGTGGTTGTGAAGTTTTTTGTTGGTTTGGTTGGGCTAGGAAGTTTTGTTTGTTTGTTTGTTTGTTTCTTTAGTTGTTGTGGCTTTCCCCTTTCAGGACTCCAGTTTTTAATTTACAGCTGGGCTTTGGCCTCATTTTCAAACTGGTCTTTTGGTGAAGACTGGGGCAACCAGAAAGATTTGGGGTGGAGGAGAGGGAGAAAGAAATAAAAACATTTCATGATTTGAAATGGAAAACCTGAAAGCAGGAGTACTCTTTAAACCTCAGTAAAACACTTAAAAAGCATAAATTTCAGAAAAAAAAAAAAAAAAAAAAAAAACCTTATAATTGTACAGGAAAGCTGTGACAAAATACATTTTGAAGAATCAATAAAAGTCCAAATCCACTCCACACTGAAGGGATTCTCTTAGTCCTTAACCAACTTCCCAAGGGATCAACCCTCCTGTAAGGAAAGCCCCATCAGGCTTCCTTGGGCTGTTTTGGTCATCAAATCTCACAAAGAGACAAATTTCAGAGCACCAGCCTGTCCTCATTATTTCAAATATGATCCTGCCTACATTATCACACCTGCCTTCTCTGTGCTCCAAATGTCAGTGCAGAAATAACCACGGCAGAGTTTACAGCAGACAAATAAAACCAAACAGTGCTGCCCTCACACCGTTACAGTCCCCCAAAGAGCCACAGCCAGGCAAGAGAGAACGAGAGGGAAATTTTCTGTGCACGTTATGAACTGCAACAGGGCCTCTTTGGGGTTTATTTATTTTTAAAGGACAGAAGATTCTGAGTGCACAGGACTTGTTGGGACACCTTGGGGGGTGTTTCAGAGAGCACAGCTTTCAGCCTGGCCACAGCTCTGAGCTCTCCCTGAGCCACTGGAACAGCAGCTTCTCCTCAAGGCAGCTTGGAACAGCAATCCCTGGTCCCAAATCCTGAAAGGTTTGGGATACTCAAGCTAAACCAAAAGCTGCTGTTTGCCTGGAATTCCAGGACACCTACCCACAGCAGCTGTGCTGAAGTGCTCAGTTCTTTGGGAAATAACCCCTCAGTCTTTGCAAAAGGCAAATCCATTACAGGCAGGAGCTGGATCCCTGGAGCCTGGGACATGACAAACAGCACAGAGCTCATGGCACTGCCTCCTCTGCCCCAGCAGCGTGGCTGCTCTCTGGCTTGCAAGAAAAAGAAATGTTTGCTCCTTTCATTTGTCCCAGGAATGGGAAATATTTGCTGTAAGATTTACGATGGTGGCACAATTTGCTCTCCATCAAAAGGGAAAGGCTGATGCATGAATAATCTACAGCCACCACAAACTGAACTCCTGGTCAGAGCTACTTAACATAAAATCAGGTCTCTTACATAATTAAAGGAGGGGAGACTGGTTCCAGGTGGTTCATACAGTAGATGTCAAATCACTACTCAAAATAAACCCTATTCACCTGGAAATTATCCAATTAAACATCTGACAAATGCTGTATCCCCCGTGCACAGCAGCTGAATCTTATGAAGAAACTGTGCAGTGCAGATTTGTATTTTTAAATGCTCTAACAGAGACCTGAAATTCATCCTCACCACATTTCTTTCCACTCACAAGTCTATAAGCTAAGGCCACAAATAAAGCTATAAACCAAAACATTTTTTTTCTTTTTTTTTTCCTCTTTAATTTAGGTGTGGCATCTCATCCTCAAAACTGCACCAATTCACAGGGATGAAGATGAGCCAAAGTACTGGTGCTGTACTTCACACCAAAAGTCTTTACCCACAACGTTCTTCCCCAAGCAATTCTCACCTAATTTTGGGCACAGCAAGGAACAGAGGGCAGGGCAGGGCAGGGCGTGCATCCAGATCCATCAGTCCTTTTCCCAGCACAGGATCCAGCCATGAAAGCAGATTAAGGAAAAAAGCTCCATTCCCACTCCACATCTTGAGCTCTGATTCGTGGGCTGCTGCTTGAAGTATTCCCTTGTCCCATGGTATTTTTCAGAATTAATGTTCATTTTCTGAAGACCTGTCACTGACCATCAGTGACCATCCCTGTCCTGCTGTCCTGGATACAGGGCACATTAAGATCCCAATGAAAATTTTTGATAGATAATTTTGTATTGAGCAAAATCTCACCACAAATTAAAAAAAAATATACCCTTCAAGGCATTCAATTTCAATCATTGGGCCCATGTTATTCCTAAGTGTACTCATAAAACTCAGAAAGTGCATTGCACACCACTGAAAATGTGACAAACCCCCCCGAGTTCTGAAGCTGTAAAAAGCATCCAGTTTTCCATCAAGCTATTCCATGATCACCCCACTGCAGGTCAGACCCACAGTGAACTCCCTCCATGGGCTGTAGCTCCTGAGGTGAATATTTCTATTTGAACAGCACAGATAAGAAGGAAATGAGAACTCCTGTAAGCAGCAGGTGTTAATTATTCTACTTGTATAAAATAGCAATAAATTAATCAAATCTCTGGGTACTTCAGCAGAGTTGTGGCCATTTCTAACAAGACTTTATGTGCCCTGAAAGCTCTCAATGCATAATGGTAACCTGACTTTGAAACTGCCAGTTCAAAAAGCAGCCAGATTAAAAAAGCAGCTCCCTGCCATTTTCCAGTTTCATTAAAATCTTTGTCTTTGGAATGAGACATTAGAAATGAAATGCTTAACATATTCATGAAATGCAACCCAGCTGTTTGCCATGGTGACCTTTTCAGCATTCTTTCATATTTTGATAAGCCATGTACTGGTAAGAAATCTCTCCCACAGCTTTTGCCAGCAGCCCTGACTCCGAGCCCTCCGTGCTCCCCTGTAAAGAAAAATAATGCAAGAATGTCAACAAGCAGCTATTTCAGAGCAATGGGATCTCACAGGATCTCACACTTCCTTCAGCTCTGCAGAAGGCTCCTGTGCAGGTTTTATAGCACACAGGGAGTCTTGCCTCCTGCAGCCTTTGTTAAAAACTACTGCACCAAAGGCAGAATCAAATAAAAAAGATTAAAAAAAAAATTATTGGGAAACTAAAGCTACAATGCACCGTGTTTTTATGCTCATTTTAACTTGGGAATGTTTGTACTCACTTAAGCCTCCTCTACATGCACAGGCAGAAAACCAGGTGGATTAGGTGAAATTTAAGCACAGATACAAAAGCTGGAACTGTACCTTCAAAAAAATCAACAGATTCTGATGAAAAATTGATCCAGAATCTTTCAGGCTTTGGTGTAGACCACTGTGATTACTGAGAACAGATAATAGTTTTAAGCTCGAAAAATGGTATTATGGTCTCAAAGAATTGTTAAATCTTTTGCAGATGATTATAGGAAATGGAGATGTAATCTGGACTGTGACTATTCTGTGTCTCCATTCTATTCTATTTTTAAGTAAAATGCTTATTACAAAAAACAACACACAAAGAAAACAAAAAACCAAACAACAACAACAAAACCCTAGGAAAAGATCAGTATTTTTAAGACTGACTTTGTTACTGATGGTGACCTTAAATGGTTCTGTCAGCTCAAAAAGTTGCTATTCCAAATCTGTTGCAGAATTAAGAATTACAAACACACTCAGACTTTAAAGTGAAATATTTGACAATATTCCTTCTTATTTACCAGCCAAGAATCTGAGCCCAGAGTTGCACCTGAAGGGCTGAGCCTTTTCTTGGCCTGGCAAGAGGCACCCAGGCACACCCAGGTTACCCCAACAGGAGCTGGGGTTAACACCAGGTCAAGAAAGGAGAATTTTTGGGAAGGTGCAAGAAATGGGCAACTGAAGTAACCTGAAGATGAGGAGCCCTGCTTAGTTAGAAAACAGATTTTTAAATCTTCATTTTCAAAATCCATCACTCCTACTGACATCCCATTCTTTAAATTCTGTTTTCAACACCACTTTATGGGGACATGCACAATAGGCTCTTCTGTACTGCATTAAATTTTTAAATTTCTGTCTATAAATTTGCATTTCCTCAACATGGGCAACATCAGCCTAATACAGAAACTATCACTGGGAAGTTGGGTTATCCCACTTACCTCCACATAGGATACATGCAGTTTTGGTTGGGTTTTTTTGATGTCTTTATCCTTTCTTTTTAAAATAAAACTCAATTTCTAAACCTGTGGGCATTTAAATTCCTGCCCTCATTACCTGCATCAGCAAAAGTGTTTCACATTTAGTTATATGGCACAGGCTGTCAAACATACAGACCTTTTTATAGTGTCACTACTTAAACACATGGATGGAAACAAAACTAAAATAGCACTTGGAGAAATTCTAATACTGAATAAAAGACTTTCTTATCTAACACAAGCCTACATTATGAAGCCACAATTTTATTATTTAGTTTTATTGTTTTAAATTAAATAGAACAAAGTGGCTACTTCATCTTGCTGATTTAATAAGTTAATAAAGCCTTCTGGCAAACATATACTTGATGTATTGTGGAACACAAAAGCTCCTGCTCATGTTGAGGGAAGTATTAAAAAAAAATCTTCCAGGGAGATGCTGCACCCTGCACTTTACTTTATGAAGCCAATATTTACCAACAAGAGGGACTTAAGTCATCCTCCAGCACAGCCTTTTCTCTTGCTTTGCTCGAGCTTTTGCTGTAATATGGTAAATTCTCTGCACTCCTAAAAATATCCTCCTGCCTATCACATTTTCAGGTGGGGCAGGGATTATTTTTAAATGTTCCATTTGATCAGCAGTGGGGAAAAAACCTGTAACAGGAGATGCAGTGGAGCATCTCATGAGGAATGAGAGAAGTTCCTGCTCTCAAGTGGCCAAGGGATCCAAGTGCCCAGATCAGGGCTCTGCCAGCTCCACCCTCAGATTTTGTTTTCCCTCCCTTACAATCATACAAAGATACTGAAACCTAAGATAATTAAAATAATCGAGCTGATCAGATGCATCTATGAAGCTGTTATAGTTTTGGGTGTGGGGTTTTGTTTGGATTTTTTTTTTTGGTTATGTCATCAAAAGCAGCAGTAATTCAGAATGTCTATCAGGTTATTAACACAGCCAAAAAAGAGAATAAAATTTTGGGAGAGTCTGTTAAGTGGAACTGAGTGATCAAATTCTTGTCAGTGAAGACCTGATAAAGTTTTAATAGAACTAAACTATGTCTTGGTATTCTCACAGTTAACTGAACTCTTTCATACGAGTGCTGCTCCTCACCAGGGAGCTGAACTTCTCTGGGTGATGTAGCTGAAACTGCTAAAAACATCTAGAATTATATATATATATATATATAATTCAAAAATGACATCAAATTCAAAATGGTCTGTCATAAAGATTGCTCAGAAATGAGAGGCAGGCTGTCCCCAGACTCCAGCAAAGTACATGGTGAAATATGAAAACTGGAAAACAACCTTGAGCTGCCTCTGTCCCAACTGGGGTTTGGGGAAATACTGAGAATTTCCCAAAAAAAACAAAGCCTACCTTGACTGGGACTTTTCCATATGTAGTCCTTAGGGTCTTCATTATGCACAGCCCTTAGTATGGAAATTAATCAGTGAGACAATATTAGGCCAGAAATGCAAAGCCAGGCAAAAAGAAAGAAAAATAGAAACAGACAGCCTTATATATCCACATGAGGAAATTAAAACATGACTGGAAAGGAGCAAAAGTCAATTAGAGGGGAGATAATCAGAAAGAGAATTTGAAACAAGGGCTTTAATTTTCTCTGACATTGATTCTAAAATCTTGAAGGAATGAGCACAGCTCTAATGAATGTTATTTAAAAATAATTAATATATCATCACCAGGCGTGTCAGAGAAGGATGAACATTACAGCCTTAGAAGTGTTTTTTTCACTCCCTGCAGAGAAGTGCTTCCTATGAAAGAAGCTAGAGGAAACTCAAAGTATGTTTATGAGATATGTAATAAAACAATACTATAAACTCATGAGTTTAGGTGAGATAAGGCAATGCAAACATTTGCTGTTACAGAGCAACAACAATAACAGAAAGATAGCTGCTCAGTCATCTTCTCAGGGAGAAATGCCATGTGATGAAGGCAATTTTTGCATAAATGAGAATTAATTTCTGTAATTTTAATGACTTTAAAGAGAGGCCAAAATTAAGATATTTACTGTGTACTACTCAGTCCATCAACAAAAAAACCCCACCTGGTTTGGTTCTCCAGGTCATAGGACTGGAGGATGGCTGAATGAAAACAAACCCCAAAACATCCTGAAATGAAAGGAAGGAGAAGGGGCTGAGGCAGATATTGCCCACTGAGTTCACTTTGAAAATCTTGTGGTTCACTTTGAAAATCTGCTTTTCAGCTGGCACTAGGCACCAAAGCAATAAACACCCTGGGAGGACTGGGATTATCACAGAGCTCATGGGAAATTTGCCCCAAATCACAAGAGATCCAAGAATTCAGCCCCATAAAAGGATAAATTAACTGGGAGGGGGCAAGGAGTGTAGGAGTGGCCATTTCAGAATGCTGAGAATGACTATTTAAATATTAAACCACAGTAGTTTTAGAAATAAGAAAACTGTCAGAAAATGAAATAATATGAAGTACATGGATATGTTAATGCAATAACAGAAGTAAAGGGTTCAAATCATTACCCATTGTGTCAGATTTGGTGTTTGGAAAGGTAAATGTTGATGAGGCAGAGCCAGACTGTGCTGAGAACACAGAGGGCAGCAGGTTCTGACAATTTAAACAGTCACTTAAGAAATGGGCTGAGCTATGCCTGACATATGGAGGATTCAGCTGTATAAAATAAAATATATCAGAATAAGAAATTATTTAGGATGATCATATCAGCTGCCCCAAAATCTGATGTAAGCCATTAAATCAATTTTACTGCAGCAATTTCCCTTTTTTTGGAGAGCACATCTTTGACCAGTCCTTCCCTGACCTGAAAAACCATTACTTGTTACATCCTGAATATATAATTCTAATACATAAGAGCAGTTTTGCTGCTTTTCTGCTGCTTTCAAAAATCACAATTATTTTTCAAATAATTGGAATTTAACCAGCAATTTTCCCATTTTAAAGATTCTTTCTAAATATTTTTGTCTCGAGTCTTTTATTTTTCACTCATCAAGTCCTGGAGCTATTTCAGGATTAATGTGTGTTTGCAGAAGTATCCTCTTGCAGGCAAATTAAATTGCACCAAATACAGGAAACCAAAATTAAAAATGTCCAAGAAAGAGAGCAAATATTTTATCAATGAACACACACACACACACAGAGTTGTCTTCTTCTAGATATTAGCAGAACGCAGATAAAGACCTTATTACCATTTTAAAGGAAAAAATAATTTTACTGTAGGACTGAACAGGTGTTCAGACTCACAAAAAGAGAAAAAAGAGCCTGGAGTGAGAAACAGGACAGAAAGAAAATTATGGTGATTAACAGGAGTACATTCTAGTAAAAAATAGATTTTAATCATAGCTATTAGGTTATGTGAGCTTATCTGAGTCTAAGACTGAGATAAAGCCCCTGAAAATTTAAGTCCTATCACAAGCCTTGAAGGTTTCAATTTTTTCATGGGACTAATTGCTGGATGGCAGAACCACTTCTGTGGGTTAATTTCAACCTGAGATGTAACAAAGTCACTTGGCTCAGTGGAAGGGTGGAAGGACAACATTTACCTGGAGTCCCATGAAAAAGGAAAAATGTGTCTCAGAGGAAATGCCAAA
Source organism: Prinia subflava (assembly GCF_021018805.1). Lineage (NCBI taxonomy): Eukaryota > Metazoa > Chordata > Aves > Passeriformes > Cisticolidae > Prinia > Prinia subflava. Next base: position 16,350,527 of record NC_086258.1, read on the forward strand.
AAAGGGCCAGATTGGAAAATTAAAAATATTTCAGGAAGGATACACAAAGACATCTGCCCTTTACTTGTACATGGGTTAATTTCTAAGCACAGTTACACACTGGGGTGGGATAATTTTTTAAGTATTTCATTTTAATGCATTCCCAAGGGGCAGGGCACAGACCCCTCTGCTTTAGGGATGGGCAGTGCAGAAAGGCTCTCCCAGCCTGAAAAGTGGGTCCAGATACACTCTGGTTTGGGTTTTTTTTGTTTGTTTGTTTGTGGGATTTTGTTGGGTTTTTGTTTGTTTGGGTTTTTGTTTCTGGTTTTTTGGGGTTTGTTTTGTTTTGTTTTGTTTTGTTTGTTTGTTTGGGGATTTTTTTGTGTTTTTTTGGTTGGTTGGTTGGGTTTGGTTTGGTTTGGTTTGGTTTGGTTTGGTTTGGTTTGGTTTGGTTTGGTTTGGTTTGGTTTGGTTTGGTTTGGTTTGGTTTTTTCCACGGAAATTTTGGTTTTCCCAAAGATTATTTCTACATATTTAAATCTGAGACAGGTTCTTCAGCCAGCAGGTGCTCTTCTGTCATTAAATTGTAATAATAAATTTCCAAGGTAAAGCTGGACAGGATATTTAGTTTTCCAAGAATGTGACAGGAGGGGAAATCTACCTGCTGGACCAAATGGCCTCCAGCAGAAGCACAGCACCTCCAAAATAATCTGAGCCTGTAGATACTTGTCAATAAGGGGGAGCTGCCCCTGATGCAGCTGACAGCAGGAAAAAGGATGACTTTAATATTGCTGCCACCCCAGCACAACCCAGTGATGCAGGGAGCAGAGAGGCTGGGATGAGCAGCAGTGCTGCACACTCAGCTGGCCTCCAGCTGACTCCACATCTCCTGCAGAGTGCAGAATTCTTCCTATTTCAGCCACAAAATCATCACAGGGTACAGGGGAGCTGCCCCTCCTGCCCACATAAAAGTACTTTTTGTGCATAAAGTTCCCTCAGTCTAATAAAACCCCCTAAAAAAGAAGCTGTACCAGTTTTGGGTTGGTGTTTGTCAGAATAAGCAATTAAAAAATTGAGATGAAAGAAGGTATTTTAAGGCCATTATAACTGTGGAATCCTTTGGCTGTTGCTTTTCCCAACAATTTTATCCTGTGTCTTGGACTACTGGAGTTTTTCTATTCTTGTCTCTATAGAGGCCCAAACCACACTTTTTCCAGTAATTTGGGACCAGATTTCCTCCTTTATAAATGTTCATTCAGCCCCAATCTCTCCAGTACCCTTTTCACTATTTCCAAACATTTTTTGTGCTGTTCAATTAGTTTTACAAAACCCCACAAAACAACATCAGCCATCAGAGAACAATAATTTATGAGCAAAATTCATATAGAGTTGTTGAAGAGAAAAATAAAACACTCAGAAGCAGCAGATTTCCTGGTTTTAATTTAAATAATTTCAAAACTCAGATGTTTATGAATTTTATAAGTGTTTATAAACATTAATGATAAGCTGGTAGATTATAAAGGGCAGATTACTAATAAAAATTAATATTTGAGGCTTTCATTTCCAGAAGCATAAAACTAGGGGTACCCAGACTGGTGTTGCTGAGTTGTTCAGCACATTGCTCTGGTATTTACTGAAGGTAAAGACAATGCAACCACCAAGAAAACAGGGTAATATTCAAACTAACTAGAAAAAGAGATTTTATATTTAATTCCACTCATCTAATTTTAATTTTTAGAGGTATTTCCAGCTCAAACAACCTAAATGATTCATCTCCCATCTCTCAGCAATGCTGCTACTTACTTTTGTTATCCTTTTCCATCAACAGGAAGATTTTACTAGAAAGGAACTTGAGCTTTTCTGAATGAGTTACACAGGGATGGCATTTAGAATTGATGCTCAGAAACGGAAAAACGATGACAAATATTTCATTAAACTCCATTAAATTTCTGCCTTTCCTGTAAGTGAACTGCCTTTCTTGCTCCTTGTCAGAAATCTACATTTGGAATTGAACAGCGACTGCTTTCTTAATTATGATCTTGCTCAAACTCAATTGAGTTTCTCTCTGTCTCTATTTCTTCCTTTTCCTCTCCTGCTGCTGCTAATTAAGATAAATATATCAGAAGTGCTGTTGCTGAAGGGAAAGCTGGAGCAAGTGTCATTGGTCCCTGTGATATTTCCCATTTTGCCATGAGCTGTCACCAATGATTTAGGACCAAGTGCCAAGGATTATATTAATCTTGATAAAATTAGCAAATGCTCTGTGATGTTGACATCCTTTGGTGCTAAATGACATTCCCCTGGCTGGACTATTACCACTGAGGAAAAAATACTCTTTTTTCCTCTGAGGATAGCAAATGAGGGCATAAGTTGAACATTTATTTTTTTCCCCTAGAAAGGCTGAAGGACAAATTCAGGTGTTACTTGCTCTAAACATTTAGCCTTTATTTCAGCATCATTGGTGAGAATCTGTGACAGACTCTTAAAAGATATAAAAACCCCTTCTGTGGCCAAGGGATGAAGGAGGAAAAGAATTCTATTATATTTCTGCTTGATAAAGGAAACTCTTGCACAAGGAAATTGTGTGTGAGGAAGATTATTTTTGTACACAATGTACAAGAAATAAAAACTTTATTTTTTTTCTTTAAAAGCACAGTGCATAACCCTTCCTGTAAACAGACATATGCAATGCCCATCTCTTGTACATCTTCCTGGACACAGGATTTTCCTAAGGCTTTCCAAGCCTGGCTCTGTACTGCAGCCACAGACAAAAATCACCTCCAGGACAGGTGAGTGTGTCAGGCTGGGCAGGGCTGTCCCATCCCTCCCTTTCTTTGTCCACATCACTCAAGGCATCTGTACAGATTTTTTCAGCCTGAGGGACAAAGAGCTTCTTTTAATTCTCTGTGTACAACCTCCCCCAGCCCAGGAGACACAGCAAATAAACCAGAGCTTTGTTGTGCTTGGGTTCAAAGCTTCATTAACCAGCTATTAAAATCTGTTTTCTTTGCACCCCTGGGCAGGCAGGAGGTCAGCTGGTGAGATTTGTTCATCTGAGTGATCATCCACACTCATTTTTATGCTCATCATGGACATTTCCACTCCTCACAAGGGCTGTTTTTGACCTTACACATGACCAGAACTGCTTCTTACAGGACCACAGGCACCAATGCTGGCACAAGGTGCTAAATAACTTATCCCACCCTTCCAAAAGTGACCCCAAACCTTTCAACGTGCCTCACATCTGACCTGACAGCTGAATTAAGCTCCAATGAGCAGCAGACCTTTACTCTCTTGGGATAATTATGCTGATATTTTAGGAGGGGTGATGCTCAGGCTCTGTCCTCACAAGAACCTGGTCCCTGCTCCAGAGCTCCAGCATCAGGGTTGCTAATGCACATTAATACTGGAGTGAGCCTCAGTAAATTCCAGAGTTTATGGACTTGCTGCCACTGCAATTTAAAAGTAGACAGTTCTCAGCAAGGTTGAATTAACATGTGTCAGCACAGATTTACACAGGCATAGCTGATAACTTCCTGGCAGGAAAGGAGGAGAAAGTTATTTTTAAATGAAAGCCTGGAAGTTGTAAGGAAAATGTGGAATGAAGGGAGAGGTGCAGATACCTTCTCAAAAGGAACACAGCACCAAGTGTTATTTTTACACTCCCGATATTCATCTGGAAGGATTCTTGTTGGGGCTTTAGACTTATAAACACACATAAAATAATTACTATATAAGTGCTACAGAATGTGATAATGAAAACATTAAAGGAGATCCATTATGTTCAGTAAAAAGTATCACACATGATTCCATACTCTCACTGAAACTGTTGAATTAGACTACATATGGTGTATGAAATCATTTGACAAGTTAAAAGCCCCATGATTTTGCCTATAAAGTTTATGTAGTCTATTGACTGGCTGTTCCTTAGTTAAATTTTCACTTTAAAAATAGGGAATGTGAAATAGAATATCTCTCACCCTATTTAAGGCTGGCTGCTATGACTGATTAAGGATACTATGTTTGCTCCCTGAGTATATTAAAGCCAGGGATGATAATTCTTGCAATAATGTTTTTTCAAAGCTTTGCATTAGCATAGAAGAGAAATCTGTTAAAAAACCCAAACCAACAAATGTTCAGGGACACTCACATACAGATGAAAATGTGAATCAGTATTTAAACCTGAAGTAAACTTATGGGTGGCTTAATACATATGCAGGAATGTTTAAAAATATAATTTTCCTATTGTCATAATTCTTATTTCCAATGGGAAAACGTGTGCATACAGATTTTACAATCTCTGACCAAATATGAATGAATAGATCATGTAAGATTCAGATTTTGAGAGCAAAGTGCTGTTGGAATAAAAATTTCTGCCTAAGAAAAATATTCTTCATAGAAAAGCAAATATGATCTAAAAAGATCTTGTCAGTGAGGGAGGGGATGCAGGAGCTGGCTGTTCATACAGAATCTCTCCACTAAATCCCCATAAATGATAATCCACCACAGCATCTCCCATGATCTCCATGCATTGGATAAGGCCACATTCTACTAAATAAGATTCAGAAGAGAAATTGTCTCCAGTATTATGGTGGAACATTTGAAGACTGCAACTCATGGCCAGGGCTTTTAATGTTGACTACTGAGAAACCCTTCTGTAGAGCCCCTCACACTCCAGGAACATCCCCCAAAGTTTTCTCAGCAGAGAACTTTGGGAATTCCAATCCTTAATTTTGGATTTTTTTGGAAAAAATCTGCTATAAATTTATCTTCTCTTTAAACCACTTATTTACTTCAATCTCAGACTATTCCTGCTCCAGCACAGAGACTGTAAGAGGTACTTATGGGACAAGTGACTTTTTTTTCAAAAATTTTAATAATAATAATAATAATAAAAATTAATAAGAAATAATAATAAATTAATAAGAAATAATAATTTCTTTCTTATTCTTGTGTAGGACTTAGAGGTGGCTACAGGTTTCTTACCAGGAAGTTTTTTCAATCATCCAGCAAAATCTTTGCAATAAACAGCACATTTTTATGGAAAAGACAATGGATTCTGAAGCAGGATGAGGGAATACTAAAGGACAAATTTTCAATAGGGGAAGCTGCCCTCATGTCTACAAGTGACACCATGTGTCAGCTCTTACTCAAGAGGATTTTAAAGACATTTAAGATGTGCTCAGCTGTTTCTAGCAACATAACAAGAACTAAATGCTTTTAAAATCTTGCTGTTTCTTCTGAACTACAATTCCTGTTGTCAGCCCAGTTCTCAACAAGACATTCCATCAATCATTCTACTGGAAGGAAACTCTCAGTGAGTCTGAAGGCACTACTGAAATAAGAGTCTCATGTTTCATTCATAACATTAATATTTATACTAAAGCTCTCCTTGTAACCGTGACAAGCAATTAAAGAAACTAAAAGCTATTAAGAAATTCAGTTTATAAGAGAAAGTTTGTCAAGTTCCATTATCTGTTTGTATTTGTGTAAGAACTGAGCTGTCATGGAGCAGCTCAGCTCTCACTGCTGAGGTGCAAAAGTTTAAGAGATCCCAGTCCTGGAGACTGCAGATCCACAGGGGAGGCACAGGGAGACAGAAATGCTCCTTTATCACCTTTTCTCACCCATTACATGCTGTGATGCACACACTGCCATAAAAGCACCAAATAAAGATTTTTAATGATGCTGGAACACTGATGAACTGCTCACTACCATCAAGGGCAACTTGCATTTCTTGCAAATTAAGAACAGTGAAATCACCTCTGTGTGTCTGCCTAGTCTGGATCCATTCATGGCAGAGGAGGGCAAAATCTTTTACACAGGTTTGGGATTTGTCAACAAGAACAAAAAAATATTTAAACAGTTCTCAACCACAGTCCAACCCCAAACTTGGCAAAGCTGAGTGGGCTTGAACATGAAATCTGTTCTACTGTAAGGAGGAACATTAGGATAAAAGAATCACTGAGACCAAAAGCAAAATTCAGAGTCTTCAATTTGAGTCAATTACACCATTTATTTCACCAAAGAGCAAAATGAAATATTGAACTATTTTGATTAATATGGTTAGACTTTGTCATAAAATCAAACCTGTGTTCCACAGGTAATCCAGTCATTTTAAAATTCAAATTTGTAGGAAAATCCTGAACTGGAATTAAGAAGTCATCTGAAAAGTTTCTTAGTTTATCTTAATAACCATAACAAGAAAGAAATTCTGAAGGTGTTATTTTAACTTCAGTCTGCTAAAAAAATTGACTCATACTTTCTAAAAACATTTGTTATTTGATGAAATTTCTATTTGTGATCAAAAACAGTTGTTGAAATTTCCAGCCAGCTCCAACAAAGATGTTTTCAAATATGTTCTCTATATTAAGCTCATTACTTTGATTTTACAAAATGTCAGACAGTAAAATTTAGCACAGATAATTATTTAAATGAGAAAGCCTGTAATCCCTAAATTGATATGTTATCTTGGAGTTGGAAGAGTACTTTCAGCTTATTCTTTTGAACACCATCCACTTTTTCACTCAGTTTTAATGTAACTATCAAGCAATTAACAAACCAGTCAGAATATCCTGAATTTCCATTCATTCTACCAGATCTCCACTGAAATGTTCAATTCATTCAGTTTACAGATTACTATTAAAAAGCCATTACATTTACCATGGCAAAGACCAAGTCATATATTGAGCACATCATCAAAGCTCAACCAAATGCCACAAATTACTCTATTTTAGCAAGAGTAGTTACTATTTGCAACCAGTCTGATGGGTTTAATAAATTTATTCATTTCTACTATTTTGAAAACAACTGTACTTCATCCCTAAGACATCACACATGGCCAGTGGGTCATTTAGTTCTTTCCCAGCTTTGTGTTCTTAGCAAAGTCCAGTCTGTTTTCTTCCAACCATGCAATTGTCCAGTCCATACAGCTTGAATGACTGAAAGAAACACCAAATTCTCTCCTACAACATCTCCTTAGGTTTGGAGCAAATGTAAGTGCCCAGAGTATGTAATTATGAGTTAATGAGAGGGATCTGCACTTTATGCACACAGACACCAAACCCCCGGTGGATACTCAAGACAGGAATTCCAGGAGGAGATAAGGAGCTGGAGAATAGCCACAGATGGAGCAGGAGATAGCTGAGACACTCATTGATTTGACCCTCTCACCCTGCCCCATTTAAAATGTGGTACAAACATGACCTTCAGAGAAATATCCTGCCACAGAGGCATTGCTGCCATCCAACAGCTCCCAGCACAGGATTGCTGCTCAGAATTTCAGAGGTAACAACACTCAGAGGGTGAATTTTCCTTTCCAAATCAATATTTCCTTGTGAACAGATGTGTATGCACAGAGGAGGGACCTTCCACTGCAAAAATGTAATTGGGAATGCACCCATAACATCTCTGGGGGAAGTAACTTCTTCCCCTCTAAATAAGAGACACTCAAACAAATGCAAGTTGCTTCACAGGGAAGTTGAGAGACTTCAGAAAAATGTGTGTGGAACAGATGAAAAATTAAAACATTTATTTATGTGAGGTCTGTGGGATCTGGCATCAGGATTGACTCTTTTCTTCCCTATTCTTTCATTCCGAAACATTAACAAGAACCTGAAAAAGAAAAGATCTATTTCCCATTTCCTACCTGAGGCAGCTGGAATGCTTTCTTATTCACAATTAAAACACAAGAGCAATGCCTTTTTAACTCCATTTCTGTTAGGACAAAAAAGAGTGGGAGAAGTCCCCACAGGAATACTGACTGGAGAAGAAAAAACATGTATGATTTTAAAATCCTGAAGGTGGTGTTAAATCAAAACCGTTTTTTAAAAATTCAAATCTTCCTTTTCTCTTTTTTCTTTTTTTTTTTTTGACTTTTTTTGACAAATTTCTTTACAGAAACCCAAGCATATTGTTACACTCTCCCAGCTTATGATACAGTGTGTTTTTTCCTTTGAGACCCAGATTGTCATTGCTCTAGGAAAAGAACAAAGAGCCTAATTTTTAAGAGTGAACACACAGAATTTCTGCTGGAGTCAAGTATAGCTGTAGGCATTTGAGATGTCTTGAAACAAAATGCATCATGCTCAGCAATTGTTCAGTCTTGTGCTTGTTTATGTATAAACAAAAAAGAAAAAGGGTTACTCCCATAGGAAGGACTAGATTTCTTTTTAATTATTTTATGCCAAGCATAGATATTTTGCCAAATTCCAAAGAAAAGTCAAAATTCCCTTGAGCACAAGTTCTCAGGTATCCTTTCAGCATCAGGTATTATTTCAGAATGTTTTTAGCAATTCCAGGAGTGTCTCACATTAATTAGAAGTGAGGTGTGAATGCTCCATTTTTATGATCATTAATCTTCAGGAAGATGCTCCAAGGGCTGGAGCTCCTCTGGAGCCAGGCTGGGAGAGCTGGGGGTGCTCACCTGGAGAGGAGAAGGCTCCAGGAGAGCTCAGAGTTCCTGCCAGGGCCTGAAGGGGCTCCAGGAGAGCTGGAGAGGGACTGGGGACAAGGGACAGAGGGACAGGACACAGGGAATGGCTCCCAGTGCCAGAGGGCAGGGCTGGATGGGAGATTGGGCAGGAATTGTTCCCTGGGAGGGTGGGGACACCCTGGCACAGGGTGCCCAGAGCAGCTGTGGCTGCCCCTGGATCCCTGGAAAGTTCCAAGGCCAGGCTGGATGGGGCTTGGAGCAGCCTGGGACAGGGGAAGGTGTCCCTGCCATGGCAGGAGTTGGAACATGATAAAATTTATTGTCCCTTCCAAGCCAACTCAAACCATTCCACAGCATGTTCCTGCAAAGTTGAGTAAAACAGAAGATTTGGATTTTAGATAAAAGTGGCCACACGGAATCACTAAAATCAGAAAACAATGAATGGACCAGTGGCTATTTCTTGAAAGTTCACCCAATATAACAAAAAATATTTTTCTGGCCATTAAAATAAATAATAGAAAATCACCTGGAATATTTTATAAGGTGATAAAAGAAGACCTGGTGAACATGATTAGTATTCATCTTCAGCTGCTTGAAGCATGAGGAACACGTGCCTTACTGTCTCCCTCACAGCCACACCAAGGAGATCCTATTGAAGATCCTACTGTAGAACCATTGCTGCTCCCTTGAAGACACAGTTTATAAAATAAGCAAAGAAGCTCCTAAAAAAAAGCTTTTCACCATTCGTCATTCACACACCTCACCACAACAGCTGAAAGAGGAAAAGGCAGGCCAGGCTTTCATACACGCAAGATCATCACCTCACAGTAGTTTATCATTTAAAACAGTTCAGTAAATTATGGGAAAAGCCTCCCAGGAATTAATGCCTTCCCCGCAGTGTGGTCATTGCATCATCATCACATCTCTGCTCCCCATTTTGGTAATTGCACTTCCTTTGCTAAAGGAGCTCCAAATTTAAGCCATCCTGAGATCCAAAAGAAAGGCTGAATCAGTTAAAAATGAATTTTAAAAAGCTGTTCACTTAAATTCATAGAGAACAATCACCGAGCCCAACAGATCACTACAAGCAGAAATTGCAGGGGGTTTATGATATGGTTTAAAGCTACTTTCTGAAGGATCTGGGTCAGGAAATATTAGCAATTAATATGGAATGGGTGTGAAATGCAAGTGGGAAATCAAAATATTCAAAACAGGAAAGTACAAGTTAGCACTTGTCTTATAGAATGGAATTCCTGATGGATTGCTGAAGCTCATTGTATTTTTGCTTTCCATCTTTACTCAATTTTTCTTTTACTTCTGGAATCTCAAAGTCTCACTGTTAGAAACTTCTGAAACTTTTTTTTTGCTTGCTTTTCTCCTTTTGCCATTAAGTGTGGGTGAGGACTTTCTGCCCACAGAACTGGAAGGTATCATCTCAGCTGATTGCTTGGCTTTGATACCCATTACAGCAACCCTCAGCAACCTGTCACAGAGCTGCCATGTGAAAGAGAGTGCCACATGCTGAAAGATGAGGATCCTCTGCAAGGCGTGAGGAAGATGAGCAAAAATGGTTCTTGTGCACAATGGCTTGCACAGGAAACCCTTAATTTTGCAGCCAGAGGTTCTGATGTGATATGTAGGAATGGAAAGTGCCACCTCAGTGTATAATGTTCTTCCATTACTCTGTTTTATTTTATAATGGGACAATTTTTGCACCGTGACCCTCAGATGCCTGCTCTCTGGAGTGTCAGCTTTTCTCCCTGCATGCTAATAAACATGGTAAGATGAGGCTGAATTCACCCTGAAAGGTGCAAAATTAACAAGAAGGGTCAGACCCTAAGATGAGGACAGGATGTGCCATGTCTGCACCCTCACCAGGGCTGGAGGGAGCCCAGGGCACAGAGAGCACTCTGAGGGGTTTGGAGCACTTCCCCTGGGCTGCTCCTGGAAATCCCTGCCTTCCAATCTATCCCCTACAATCATCAGCTTGTGTCATGTGTGTGTACAGCTCCCAGCTGAAAGAGAAGCTTACTGGAACTCTGAAAACACAAAGATCAGGATTTTGATCTGATCAAGTGAGCTCTGAGCTCTGATAAACTCTTGCTTGGGGCAGCTCTGATTTTCAATGGTTAATAAATGATTGGAGTGATTTCTATAGTTCAGCCTTTGCCAAGAAATGAGGGAGCAAAAACTTGTCACTGTACCATGCACAGGGAAAGGGAGGTCTTTTAACTCCAGCATCCATCTCCCCTATGCCTTGAATTATATCCTCCTCAAAAGGCACAAAAGCTTCCAAGCAATGGTGCAGATAGGAGCTAATGCAGAACATTAGCAAAGATGTAATTTCATCTTGCACTTCTCCGTGAAGACTTGCAGAATTTCATTTCCAAAGGGACTGAGACAGTAATCAACTCGTGTCCATTTACACTGCCCAGTTATGAACACTTCTCCTGTGCCTTATTGAGAGAGAAGATAATTTAGCAGACTGCAGGTCACTGGTTCAGAGGACTCTTATTTAATGCTAGTACTCAAAAATACATTTGTGTTGAACATTTCTGTTGGATCTGAAAAGTGTGGTCCTGCTGGCAAGAGTCTTCCAGGACTTAAACTGATTTTTCAGATGTATGAGCGTGCTCAGCTAATTTATACTTTTCTGCCTGGTTTGCTTAAGGGCTTTAATTCAGTGACTGTGCAGCACACTCCAGAAGAGCTGTTTGTACAACTGCATCATGTTGAGGAGATGATTTTGTCTCCAGCTCCTTGCTCTGCTGGGAGCTGTTTCACACAGCACCAGGAGCTCTCCCCGCTTTGCTCCCGGGCTCTTCAGTGCTTTAAGCCCACCTGCCAGGTAGGGCAGCAGGTCCAAGGAGCCACAGGGATTAATTGGATAAACCATATGAAATTAAAGCTTCATAGACAACTGCCAGCTCCTGCCCTTGGACACATTCCCCCCCCGTCCTGTCCTGCTTTTCCCTGAAGCCCTGAGCATCCTGATTGTAAACTGCAATCATTGCTTCAGCTGTTTGCTGCTGGAGCTGTGTTAACTCTAATCCAGCTGAAAGAGCCAGGCTAATCTCACAGTCTGGTGCAGGGTGATTCCCACACATGGATGATTTGATTTTTGGAGATTGAGGTCCTAAAACTTGGACAGTATTTTCCTCTCAAGTTCAGCTGTTAGACCAGATCTGGTCTGTCAGCTTCAGAAAGCACAGCCCCATGTTGTACCCCAGCTGACCTCAGTGTTTGCCATTCCAAAAAAAACCCAACTGTTGTGCTCTAATGGCCCAGGAACTCCTGGAGGTAAATGTCAGTATTTCCATTAATAGCCCAGAGGAGCACTGGTGTGAAATCAGCTCATTTTGGTCACGGTGCCAGCTGGTGTTCCTCACCCTCCAGCATCAGCAGTCTCAGCAGAAGCACATTGGACTCAATAGATTTAAGGATTTACCTTTAACAACCCAACCAGAGCCAGGCTCCAAGCCCAGCAGGCTCTCCTGAGTTCTGTCCAGCTTGGTGGAAGGCCCACAGGAGCCAAGCTCACACCAAACTGTTCTACAAGCCCTGGCTCTGCACATTGAATATTATCAATATTTGGGAACAAAGGTCACTTAATCAACAATCTCCTACTTTAAAAACAGATATATGCTTTTAACAACATTTCTGCTGCTCTGAAGAATTCAGAGAAAGGTGAAGCTGGGACCTGATGATAATTCCAAGCCACCTCATTGTACCTTCTTGGCAGACAGTTCAAAAGCCCTGGTTCACTCCTGCACTGATCAGTGGATTGGGTGCTCCTTTCAAGCTATAATACACATTTTGCTTTTGATGATGCAACAGAGAAGTTGATGTAAATAAATAAGAGGATGCCTTCAGAAACCAAACTTTTGGGGAAGGAAGATAACATCACTTTGTAGCAAGCTAGAAAGTGTCTAAGCCATATCACAGCACACTCCTAATGGAATGTGAGATATAGGGAGAGTGTCAGAGATTTAGATTTCAAAGAAAAAGAAAAGCTATTAGAATTGTTAAAATGTTTTTAAGAGATTATGCAACAATGTTTTTTGCTCTCATTTGAGGTTTCACCAAGACATACAAAACTCTTTCTTATTCCACCCATCAGCACTGATACCTCCAGCATGGCAGGAGCCTTGAAAGGGATGACAAAACAGCTCTGAGGTGCTGGGAAATCTCAAACACACACAAACAAAACCAGCAAACCACCAAAACCCAAATACCAAACAACATCCACCATCACCAAAATAAAAACCAGTCTGGGTTTAAGAAATGCAACTTATGAAATGCTGGTAAGCAGGGACTGCTTTCTGCTCTAACATCCAGCTTTCAACATGGGTAAAAATTCATTAGTTTCTTCTCTTTAGGAAACCAAATTATCACAGCTTTCACTCATAATCAAGGTGGCAGATGGCTTGGTTTTCCTAGATAGATGACAGCATTAGAAACATTTTGAGAGTCATATTTCCACACATGAAGCTAGCACGTATATTCACACATGGAGCATTCTTTATCTGAAGATGTTTACATTTCCTCTACAAGCTGCTAATAGTATCTCATAAAATTAAAGACATTAATTATTAGCAACTGATCTCTAAAGATAAATTACCTAAAGTAATTCCACTTTGATCCACGTTAAATCCTGCATCTTGCTATTGATTTCTCTTAGGCTCCCCTTACACAATTTACATTTAAAAAACAAGGAAGGAATTATTAGTAATGAATTGGAATTACACTGAAATGGCTTAAATTCTCATCACCACCCACAAGGTTTTCCCATACATTTTAAATATAGTGATTCCAAGAGATTCTAAGAGAGTCCCTAATACACACTGCAAACCTCCTTCCATGCCCTCAGGGAATTACAGCTCTGCCACACAAAGGTGAGGGGGAAAGGATTTGGGGTGAGGTGGGAAAAAAGGGTTCACTAGCACCCTGTCAGTTCAACAAGGAGTTGGAAATTAACTGCTTTTCATCTCCTTGAATTACAGAGTTACTACAAGGGATTTGCATAGACACAATTATATGAGAGGAGAGTTTAATTTTCAGCTTTTGCTATAAAATTTGCTAATTCACCATAGTTTCTTCTCATGGGTATTTGCTTTATAGTTCAATAATGTCAGGGCACAGGTCAGTCACTAATGCTCTGCAGAACATTTACCGTGAGACTACTAATTAAATTAAACAATTTACGTAATCTCACTTTCCAGTCCTCAACCTGAACACAAAGGCAAGGCAGAGAGAAAGAAATTAACTTCAAAACAAATGCTTCATAATTATACTTTAATTTTCATAAACATGAAGAGAGTAAAGGGCACCCACTATCCCAAAATAAGAAGTCAGCCTGCTCACTTTGTGCACCTGTGCATATCAACCAGTAAATTTTAATGCAGCAGCAGCAGTTCTCATATGCAAGGACTCTAATCCTCCCTCCAAAATCACCTGCTCCAACACGATCCTGTCCACCACCATTCCGTAAGGTTTGTGCACTCTTGGTACTCAAGGAAAAGAGGGAAGTAAAAATAAAAATTTAATAAGGCTCAGTCAAATTGAGCAGAGATAAAACACACCATTATCCTCAAGCATTAATTCAAATTAAGAGCCAGTCTGCATCAACCACGGTGATTTGCATTTCTTGCTTCCTGCACACAGTTTTGTAAATAGCAATTAGGTTATTATAGGAAAGTTTCTGAATGACAAGGACAGGAAAGCACCTCTCAAACTGCAGAAGCACAGTGCAAAATTCAGCAGGGTCCCTCAGCCTCGGGCATCAAGTCCTGCCTGTGGAAATATCTGAGATATTCTCACAATCCAACCACAGCCCCCAAAGCCCTGTACAATTCCCTGCTGCAGGTAAAAGTTTGGAGTATCCCCTGCTTAATCAACCAGCTCATGAGATGATGAAAACAGAGTAAATACAGCAGATGCAGTTTTCCAGAAGGACAGTTCTACTAATATGTTTACCCACTGTAACTTTCCAAATCAATAAAAGCAGCCAGACAGAAAGCTTTTTGCTGCAGATAGAGACTTGCCTTGCAGGTCAGAGCCATGAGCATGGCACAGAAGAGAAATACCAAACAGCACAGGAGAGGCAGAGCTGTGCACAAACATTTATCTTGCTGAATACCAACAAGTTACACTGCAACAGTGGAACTCTGTCAAAGTTACTGGCTCTGTCAAGCCTGTTTGCCCAAGCAGGAAAAGTCAGATCAATTAAGCCACAACTTTTACTGCTCTCAGTTTACAAACTTGTAAATGTGGACCAGATCTACCCAGAGCTTTGAAATTCTCAGAGGGTTCCTTTTTTGACACGGAATTGGGAAAATGAAATCTAAAAACAGTTATAAAATTCCATTTTTTTAATTTTTTTTTTTTTTTTTTTTTTTTTTTTTTTTTTTTTTTTTTTTTTTTTTTTTTTTTTTAATGTGTGTAGAATTAGGCGACAAACTGAGAACTCCCTTTGTTCTGTACAAGTCACAGCACTCAGTCACTGCTGACTGCATGGACATCAGGCTGCCATGAGACTCAGCAAGGACCAAAGCAGTGGGAGAGCATTTGTAGTGGTTTGCTTATTATTTTTCATTATAAAAGATTAGAGGAACTGCCCTGTTTCACTAAGGAAAAAAATAATTTTAAGACAACCCAGCAGAACAAGTCCACCAGGAAAAGCTGTAACAAAGGTCAAAATAATTCCAGCATTAAACATCTTGAGATTTTTATGCAAGAACAATAAAACAAGTAATTCCATAAAGCCTGAAATAAAATGCACTTATTTCAATGAGTCAAATATTTGATTTCTTTCTTTCCAATTCATTCCATTAGCACAGTTTGAAAATATGGTTAATAATGTGTTGCACCCCTTGGGGATGCCCAGTTATGTATTAGGAAATTATGCTGTAATGTTCTCTGCTGTAGACTCCTGGTGCAGCACTCAGCCTTTTTTGTTGCACTTTATCTCCTGCATAACTACAGCTCCCACAGAATTCTGCATGAGTCCTTGCTAAAATATAGCAGCAATAATTTTTTCCCCCAAAAACGCAGGTAGGAATCCAGAGTCAGCTGTTTTAAAATTTATGAAAAGGAGCAGTAATTTAAACATGAGATGGGAGCAATTTTATTCCCATTTCAACTAATGCTAATGTTCAGGTTTTAGTTATTAAAATTAATTTGCTTCAATTATATTGAAATCGGTGGAATTGTGTGCCACTGTATTGATGGATAATAGCAATAAGCACTAAGTATGATGTTTGAAACCTCTACTCACTGTCAGCAGGAAGCATAAATGCAGCCACAAAGGCAATGGAAAATGGAAAAGAAAACTCATCCCTTTCATAAGACAAAAGCAGAAAACTACACATGAAAAATTGCTATTCAAAACCTAAACTTCTGCCTGCATTTTAGGTGAATCATACTTGGATACTGATCTCATGTTCGTGGACTTACTGAAGCCTGGACAGCTCTCAAAATTCACCTCTACAAAGTGCTCCTGTGTTCACCCTATGACACAGAGTTCATCAAATTCTCCTGTGCACTTCCTTTACACCAGGTAAAGCCAAAGACTCTGGTTTTCCCCCCTTGTCATTGCCAAAACCAGAGATTTTAATTCCCAGCAAAATGTGTGGGTAGGGCTGCAGAGCAATGCTTGGGAAAAAAATATCTTCATCATCTCGGTAATCTTTAAAGGAGCTTTGATTGATCTTATTTACAAAAGGTTCACATGGATCTAGTTTTACTAAAGATTGGAGAGCATGTAATAGGAGACCATAAGGCTAATGGAAGTAAAATTCTTCAATATTGTGATCAATTACCAGCAACCTTACATTTATCACAAGTGACTGTTTTTCTTTGAGCTGATTCTAAGCCCTTTATCTTCCAGATTTCCCTTCTTCCTTTCTTCTTTTTTAAAATACGCTCATTGCATGTTTAGAAAACCTTCAAGAGAACACAGAAAAGAAAGGAGTTGGTAAAGTATTTGTGCATTCAGGCAAATCCAGCTGAAAAAAACCTCCTCGTGGATGGGGGGATCCTTCTCAGTCCTGACATGGAACAGAACTGAATACTTAGAAAAGCCCTGCCACAGACATAATATCCTTAAAAAGACTCTTTATTCAGTGACAGCTGTAATTCATCAAGCACAGCCCCTGTGAGGATGATGATATTATGGGACAAGCTCTCGTGTCATCTGCAGCGTTCCATCTTGCTCTTGTTTGAGCAGCAGCACACACAGACATCCACAGTGCTGGAGCAGACCCTCCCAGATTTCACTGGGATAATGATCCCAAACTGTTGGAATCCAGGGCATGTGGGGAACCCCTCGGGCTGCCCTGGGGCTCTGAGAACCTGGCTGGGACCCCAGGAAGGCGCTGCCTTTGATCTCAGTCCATGGGAAAAACTTCCAGTACTCAGAGATGAACCAAAAACAACGAAGTTTTGAAATAAATAGGAGTTTACTTTGTCACAGGGTGAAAATGTGTGGTTTTGGGTTTTTAGAATGGAAGCTGATGAGGGCAAGATGGAGAACTTTGGGCGATGTCTCTTCTTCTTCTTCTTCTTCTTCTTCTTCTTCTTCTTCTTCTTCTTCTTCTTCTTCTTCTTCTTCTTCTTCTTCTTCTTCACCTTCACCTTCACCTTCACCTTCATCTTCTGCTGTGACAGTGGCACAGAAACATTGGTGGAATGGGTTTGAGGCAGAAATTCAGTGTCTGGAACAGGTAGAGATTATTGGGACAGAATTGCAAATCTAGTACTTTTTAAGAGTTAATTGGATTAGAGACCTTTAAAAGACCTTGAATTTTCTGTCTGGGGGGGCTTGCCAGAGGTGTTTTTTCAGCAGGTTAAGCTCACAGTAAGCTTAACCTTGAGATAAGAAACTGAATAAACCCCTCTAAAAACTGAAGCTGCAACTTCCATTCATCCTTTCAAACCCTGGTACAGGACTTTCAGAAGAAAAAAAACCCTAATTAGGGTATCTTGGAAGGGAAATTCCAAGACCAAACCTTACTAAAACACCAGCAGTTTTGCTGCTGAGCAGGTTTTTTGTGACTTTTACACAGCTTGGAAGGTCTCAGCTCTGCTGTCCCGTAGTGCTGCACCAGAGGTGCACCCATGGTTTTGTGCATCTCCACACTCCTCATCCAGCCAGACCAAGCAGCAATTTCTCTTCCAAATGCTCCAGCTGCAGTCACAGCAGCTGATGGAGCAGCTCCTCGTTGACTTTGCATAAAGGGAAGAACAAGCCCCAAGGCTGCTGGATTCCAAGGCAGGAATTGTTATTATCTATAGCTCGAGAGACTCTGGAGTTGTAGAGACAGAACCAAATGGTGACAGCTCAGGTAACCAATTACTTACACAGCTTTGAAAGAAGGTGCTGTACTTAAAAATACACAGGGATGTCACCAGTTGGAAAATCTTGACTGGGAGACAGTAAAATAGAAATAAAGACTGTCTGAATGATTGAAAACTTGCTCTTGTATGTTTTCATAGCAAGAAAGCCTTTAGACAAGACAGTAGTGCAGAAATTAGAGTTTCAGAGCTTGGAATTAATTAACTGGATTATGGCACTTTTGTTTAAAACAGTGTTTAAATATGCAGGTTGTTCCTAAGCAACATTAGTCCCTTAGTCCCTAAAGCTGAGGAAAAGATCTGCTGGATTGTAAACGTCCCCTTTGAACAGATCATTCATTGCACCAGGGTTTTCAGGCATGATAAATTATTCCAGCCCAAAAGTTTGCATTTATCTCTGGTTTTCGTTGCCCTTTACTTCTCCATGGCAGCATTAGAAGAGTTCTCTTCAGGGCTTAGGTATTATACTGCAAACTAACATGGACCTTTGCTAACATTTTGATTTATTTGTAGTGTGAGTTACAGACCCCGTCAATGATATTGAATGGCCAAATGATGTGAGGACAAACAGTTTGCCAAAAGCTAATGCATCTCAAACTAGACTGCATATGAAACTTGTCTGCTATCATTCTTCCACCATATTGCATGATTATTATTATTATCTTTATCTTTATATTTATCTTCTACCTTTGGAGAGGACAAGACAGTCAATATGGGGATTCATCACACAATAGGCAGGCCTTTTCCAAGCAAGGAGCTTGATAATGAAAGTATTGCAGAATGGTCTGTACATTTTAATGAACCTTGAATAAAGATTTGAGCTTTTCTTTCTCATTTTTTTTAAGCACCACATGAATTTTTATTAGTATATTACTCCAGACTTGTTTTGAATACTTAGGGGTCACCTTCCTTGTTGGAGCCTGCATAATGGCAGAGAGGGCAAAGTGGAGTGGAATGAATAAATAAGGAAAGACTACACTGCACCTTTCAAGGACAGGAACCACAAACAAAGTTTGGGGAGTTGTTTTGGTCTTTTCACCCTTCTCAGTTTTAGCCTTTTTTTTTTTTTTCACTCTTTAAACTTGTCAACACCTCATGCACTGTTAGGAATGGCAAACATCTGTCATACTTTGGGACTGGAAATTAATAATTTTTTTTAAATAACATAATATTTTTCTGTCAACCAGAAGCAGTCTTGATAATTCAAGCTTCAAATTAGTTTTTGCCTAAGGGTACCAAATAAGAGCTAATGACAACTTTGTTACAGATGTCATTAAACATTTAACCTGACCTCATTAAGAAAAACCCACCCCACATTCTGCAGTCAGCCAGGAGGAAAAAAAAATACACTCTTTGAGGATAAAACCTGAGATATTCCCCAAAAAACCTGGGGTTTATGCAAAGGGAAGCAAAGCTTCACCACTGATAGAGTGTAGAGGTGTAAACCCTGGCTCTTTGCACTGGAAGGAAACATGAATTGACCCCAAATGCCAAAGCCCTGGCCAGCACTGATGTGTGGATTAATATCCAGAGCATCCCACACAGGAACCCCTGGGGACAAGGGCATGTAAGGCTCAGAGCTCAGGAGTGCCCAGATCTCTAAATTCCTCCAACAGCAAAGATTAAAAAAGCAAATTCACTGCCAATAGAGGGTTGCGCATTCAAAGCCTGATGGGATCTCAGGATTAGGAAAAAGGGAAGCAGGAAGCACACAAGGAAGTGGTTCAGCTTTTTAAATAATAATCCAGATCACTAACATCCTGGCAGTCTCCATGGCAACTGAGCTGGATTGCTTTGGAATGCAATTGTGGGTTACCAGTTTTGAACCCTTGTGAATAAAGGGGCATTGGAGAAGCCCACTTAGGTGCATTTGAAACTGATTTTCATCAAGGAAGTGATTTAGTACACATGTACTTTTACATAAAAATATTAAAATTATTTTTATTCATTGTTGGAAACAAAAAATGCAGATGAAGTACTCCCAAAACCTTGACATAAAATACTCTGCACAACCATCAGCAGTGGAATGTGAAAGTTCCAGTACATATGGGCTTAATTGTAACTTCCCCAAGAATTTTTTAGAAAGTCATTTTGTGGCCACCTAAAGAAGAAATAACACTTTCTGCATGACAGTGGACAACAGAACCAGGTAAATGTGTTCTCTCCCCCTCGCTGGGTTGAGATGTTCCCTTGATATAAATAAAATGCAAAGCCATGCAGGGATCCACGGCCATTAAACAGCAGAATAACATTTTTAATTGTCATACTTGTTCCATGGGGAGTTAAATCAGAAACCTGTAACTCTCTTCAAGCTACAAATAATGGAGCCACAAAAAACAGGAGAAAACTCCCCAAGACTATAACACCGTAAACTCTTGAAGCTGAAGAGCACATTTTACTATTTCTTTGTTTAACATGATATCATAGATTTTAATAAATGTGGGTCAAATTCTGAAAGGTTCTGAGCACATTTGATGACAAATTATTTATCCCTTGACACACATAGCTGAAGAGGGCAGCAGATTCTTTATGAGATTCTCTGTGAATTTCAGTAAGATCAGAGTTATATTTGATAGAATTCCCACATGAGGGATCCCTCACCTAAAACAAGATCCAGCTTTGCCATCAAGTTTGTTGTCTGTTTTCTCTTCCTTCAGGGACTGATCCAATGCATTCCTAAATTTCTGGTGGCAAATGCAATTGAGACCACAAGAAGAACATTTATTGTGGCAAGCAGAGCTCAGGCACATCCATTCCAGAATGCAGCCCAAAGTCAGAGTAAATCTTTCAGCAACGTGCCAGTCTTTGCTTTGCTCTGGTCACGAGTTAGCTACTGGACACCTGCTCTGCAATTGAACATTTTCTCCTTGAGGAGAGAAGAGTAGTCTATTTTTATCATTTTAACTGTCAAAAAGAACTAGGATCAAGTTTGTGATTTGCCAGACTTTTATTTTAGCAGCCCCCTGAGCCTCTGTTTCATGGAAATAGAGTTGGGGTTTTTCTGACCCATGAACAGAGTCAGGATTCACAGCTATCCATCTTCACTTGGTCATGACATTGATGGGAGTTGCCTGATCTCACTCCACTCCAGTCAACACTTTTGCAGTCATTTAAAAATCATGTAGGGACCTGTCCTCTAGTGTAGTAACAGAGTCCTGCTTTGCTCCTGCAGTGTAAACCAGACTCAAATAAGAGTCCCTTATTCCATATCCCAATTTATGAATTCATCAGCTTGAAAGGCCATTAGCAGAAACTCCACAGAACACAACGTGGGCTGTGGTACATGTCAATGCTGAGGTAATTCTGCCATGATTATTTTATAAAGTGCTTATTAGCAGCAGCCAAATTTGCCTCACAGTCAATCCTCTGGGCAAAAGGGAAGAGTCTAGCAAAAAATCAAAATATGCTACTGGCATCCTGCCAACCTTAACGAACTGTCATTAGCAAAACTGCCTTTTGTTGCTTCAGAGATGTCACAGTTTATGCTCTATCCAGAGACATTACTTGAAAACCACTGCCACTGCCACATGGCAGCCTCTCATTTTACACCAGCAAAACCTCCTTGAGCCTATGCTGAGGGAGGAGCAGCTGTGAGGGGTTTTTGCTGCTCTTGCATCTCTTTGCAACTTCACAGGAAGTCTAACTGTATTAAAAGATTTTAAAAATCAAGCCCACTTTATTGTCTCAAATTCACTAGCCTGAGAAAGAAAATCATCTATTAGAAATAGTTGTAGATGCCTCATATTGTTTTTTAAGGTTTCATTTCTCTTCCAACCATCCTTTGATAGATTATGACATCTATGCATATGACATCTATGGACAACCTTCATTTTCATCAAATACCACTTTAATTATGTCACACATCACACAGACCCTACCCTAGGAGTACAATCAGCCCAAAACTGTACAGAGATGTCTACTTAGAGCTGCCAGAAAAGGTCACACTTCTCTTGGGCTGCAAAACCACTGCCTGCTCACAGCTGCTCCAGATTTCTCCATCATTTTTCTGCCAGTTTTGCATTTTAATTTCTGGTATTGATTGTGCAGAGCACTGTGGTATGTAAGGGTTTGCTTTGAAAGTGAAATCTATTCAAAATACTTCAGCAATACCCATCACTTTTTACTATTTTACTGTCCAGAGTTCTTGCTTATGATATTGATCATTCTGTGAGTTTCTGCCATGACTTATCCTTACAGGTCTCTGAGACCCCTGAATTAGTATTTCTATTGAAATACTAGGGATAATATTTCATCCACATCCCACACAGCAGCTTTATAATGTCTGCCTTCAAGTCCTGTTCATCAGGAATTACAGACATCAGGTAAAAACTCCTGTAAAATGTCACCCCCAATTCTTTATTTGTTTTCAAGTGACTTTTAATTAAACATTGATGTGCGAAAAATGTCAAAAGCACCTTTTCACAGATCCTGGAATGCAGTTGTGATTAAGTTTTAAATAAATAAATAGTTGTCACTTTAATCAACTGCCCAAACTCCCGAGAGCTGAGGCAGGAAGCAATGCAGGAGCACATTCAGAACACAACACAGGTCGTGTTACAGCTGTCCCAAGGAAGCTGCTTTAGGCTCTTCTGCTCTTCAGGAGTAAAAAGATGAGGCAGGATGAGAACTAGAAATCAGCAGTCTAAGAAATGGTCTAACTTGCTGGTAGCTGATTTTCCAGAAACTGTAATTTAATAAAAATTTCATGGAATATCTAGCATCTGCATATTCTTGTCAAAATCTAAATTGATTACTACTTGAGTGTGCTAGCAGCCTGAAACAACGGAGATATATATATATATATTTATGATGGATGTGTGAATTTATATAATTTTAAAGCTGTCAAGAGCACATAGAGCTAAAGAACTGCATTATTTGGTTTTCAGCAGATAAAGAAAAAAAGGGATGTTTTAACAGGAGTCCTGTGGGCTGTCGCAGGTGGGTGGAGCTTGACAATGTTCATCAAGCCCTCACAGCTAATTGGCACAGAGATAATGAGCAATCCAGAGGGAAGGTGGCATGGGAGCAGACAGAGCTGCAGCAACAAATTCATCTCCTCCTCGAGTGTGTGCCCAGGACAGTGTCAGAGCCTCTTTGCCCAGCTGTAGGGCAGCTCTCATTTACAGTCCTACATCACAATATTGCAATAATCAGGCAAGATTTCAGACCCAACTCCCCCTGCCCCATCTCTTGTTCCACTCATTCCACTTATTCTATAAAAAACCTTAAACCAAGGAGCACACAAGTCAGTCAGGGAAGTTTCCTCTATGAAAATGTTGTATTGTAGCTTGAATAGAGATATGCTAAAATTTAGTCCAGTGGCATTTTGCTTTAATTCCCCAATTAATTCTACAATTAATTACATCTGAATTAATAAGAAGTTCTTGACAACATGAGCTCTGTTCCAAATAGATCTCTTAATGCCACCCATATGAATGGCAAAGGTATTACCAGTGATTATTGCTGATTGGTTTGCCTGCTATGTTCATTTTGTTAACATGCAAGAACAACTGGCCTTATTAAAGCACATGCTTGAGTCTCTAACTTCAGTTAGTAAATCAATATAAAGTATTTTCCAGGACTGAGAAGTCTGCATTGTATCATACAGTTCTCATGCAAGCAAATTAAGTTTAAATAAGCAACTGAAGAAGACTATTAAATATATTAAATATACCCTTATTAAGCTCAGTTTAATACTTTTTATTAGGCTTGAATCCTAATAAGCAAGGCAGGTGATCAAAGGCTCCATTAATAACACAAGTGCCACCCTCACACTAGTACACTCCCACACAAAGAAAGCAAATATATTGTAGATTGGTCAAAGGAAAGTGTTCAAAAGCACAATGTTGATAATCAGAAATGAATAAATTGTTCCTATAGTGCTTCAGAAAGCATCCCACAATTCTCAAGCTCAACTGAGCTGTGCTCCTGTGCAAAAAGCAGAGCACTTTACATTTAAAATGCCCACTGTCCCTTCCAACTGGAACTACTGCAATGACAAAGGTGTTAAGGACCTTAATTCTGATCTGGTTCAGAATTAAATCCATCTTCACACCGTGGTTAAGTATAGTAAATTAAATAGAAGATAACTTCTCACCACTGAATTCTGTAGCAGTATTTCTCATTAATAAGAGCTCATTTAGTCCGAGTTGACCAGAAATGCCCTGAAATCCCCATCACCAGATCCTCCCTGCAGGTAGGACATTGCTCTGTTGGAATGAGGGATGCCAGAGCATCCCAGGGTCACACACAGGCTGCAACCTGCAGCAAAATGATCCAGGAACTTGCAAATTACAGCAGCTGAAGAGGTAAAAAGTTACAGCTGATGCAAAGGACACAGAGAGCTGTCACTCTTCCTGGGAAAATAAGATGGGGTCAAAAGAAGCATGAATTACTCAATTTACAGGAGGGCAGAGTAGCCATTCTGAAGATTCCCTTTGGCCCCAGGATCTGTACATTTTCTCACACTTACATTCAGTTTCCTCTGGCCTATATTCAAGCTTGCATTCAAATGGGTTTCTCTTGTGCCAGTGATCACACTGATGAATAGATACAGGGCACGGGATAAGGTCTGAAGCATATTTATTTATAAGAATTCACAAGACTTGAGTTTATGTATCTGGATATACTGAATTATCTACATCAAGACACTGTCAGAGATCCCTAGGACATGTTCTCCCCCTTTAATCAAAAGGAGCATAAGTGCCTTTAGATGCCTAATTTTGATTAGAATTCATTGACAACCCAGCAAGCCAACCATTCTTAGACCTGGCCAGGAATTGTTTAATGCCATAAAACTGAAAGGACAGAAGCAGTCAGAGAGAAAATGGAACAGCAGTTCTGAAGCCAGAGCAACACAAGGGCTCTGCATGGAAAAGCAAAGGAGCTCAGGGTGTGCTCAGTACAGTCAATGGCTTCTCAGAAATATTGGTTAGAGACAGGCAGAGTTTGCCTATGGATCAATGATGGATGCAAAGTAGGGGAATGAGGAGGACATTTACTGAACCATAAGCAGTAAATTTTATGGAAAAAGATGTTTTATTCTTCTTTTAAGCCTGTTTTATAATATTCATAGCAGGGTTTGGATTGGAAGGGAACTTAAAGCTCATCCAGTTCCAGCACCCTGCCGTGTGGAGAGAAACCTTCCACTGGAGCTCAGAGACCCATCCAACCTGACCTGGAACACTTCCAGGGATGGGGAATCAAAAATTTCAGTGGTCAGCTTGTGCCACTGCCTCACCATCCTCACAGTAAAGGATTTCCTCCTAAGAGCTAATTTAAATCTACCCTCTGTGAGTTTGAAGACATTCTCCCTTGTTCTATCACTGCATGCCCTTGTAATCTTTTTATCTATGGGGAGTAGCCTAATCTGCAGAGCACACTCATCAGACCAATTAAGACTCCACAACATCTCTGAAAAGGAGCTTCTCCCCAGTAAACATCGACTCTAATATGATCACATCTCAGTGCTGAGAGGGAGGGATGAAAAAGAATGCCCATGTTTGATACATTTATGAATTTAAATTTTAAAGAGCCCTGCATAAAAGGCTGTAGCTCCACAAAGAATTTCAGCAGTGGGGAACAAACTGACATCCAAAACCTTTCATCCCTGCATAGCTGGGGGTCATTAACACAGAGGCCTCGGGCTAGGGCATTAATTTCCCCAGCTACCTAAGAGTGAGATGTACAAAATAAGCTTTTCATTGCATATTTGAACAGTACTAGATTATTACACTGCACCAGGCCTGTGATTTGGAGTCTTGGCTCAGTGAGGTGTGTATGTGTGGTGTTGGTTTATTGTTGGTTTTGGTTTTGTTTTTTATAGTCTAGCTGTTTTTATCTAAGTATGTCCTGCATTCTAAGACAGCCACATGTGGGTCTGAAATACAGATTGGAGTTTAAGCTGCCCATTTTTCAAGAAACTTTAAGGATAATAAATTCTCCAAAAGCATATTCTTTTATAATCCTTGCCCTTGTTAATTCCTCAGAAATAACTTCTATGACAAAAGGTTGTCAGATGAGCCCAAAATTAACAGCAGATAGCTGTATTTTCAAATCCATTCTGGATTTGCCCCACAAAACTCACTCAAGTTGAGGGCAAAGACATTCCAATCATGCAAATGTGGACAGAAGCAACTATTGCAACTGACAGGCAAGGGAGAAAAAGGAGAGCTGAGTTCAAGCATCAGTATCTCTGTCTGGAGGTGCTAGACCACCCATACTCTGACAAATATGGGTATGACAGCCCTGAGTCATTTCCTCCCAGTCTACTTGGCTGAACCAGCTCATTATCACAGTTTATTTGAGCACCTAATAAAATCACAGCATTTGTAAAAGGTACCCTGTGCCTGCATTTCCCACAGAAGGACATTTTCCAATCCAAGAAAAGGCAATTTTACAAAACCTAATGATAACATGAATATAAAGAAATTCTCCACAATTTGAACAGGAGGGGGGGAAAAAGTGTAGGTATTTTTATCAGCTTTTTTTTTCCTTTTTTCAAGACTCTTTCTGGGAGAAAGGAGTTGCAGTGATATTTTGAATGTGTTGGCCAATTGAGTGGGTTTGCAAAATAAAGCCAGATGGCAATGGATTACCCAAATGTTTCACTGTGGGGAGTCAGCCATTTGCTGTGCCTCCAACAGGATTGTTTCTCAGATCTCACCCCGCTCAACACTCCCACAGCTTACACACCACCTGCTGCCCTGCTGTGGGGTTTATGGCACGAGGAGTGGCTAGTCAGGGGCCAGCTGTGGTGGCCACTGCTGTGCCAGCTGTGGGGACAGCAGAGAATGGAGTGGAGGCTCCTCCAGACACAGCTTTCAGTGCAAGGTGTGAGTACCAGTGGCCAAGTACCTGGGTAATTTATAATTACCTGACCTGAGTAATTTATAGTTTTTTTCAAGTGTATTAAGAATCAAGTCAACAGAGAATTCTCTAGGAGCCTGGATTCTTCATTCACAAAGTGATGCCAAGTGGATCCAGATTAAAGGCAAAGCACAAAACTACAGCCTGTGCCTGGCTAAGACACAGAGGAGTGTGAATCACTGCACTAACAAACTTTCCAGGATGATCATCACTCAAAACTGCAACCACTACCTGGGCAAAGAAACTCCCTGGCAACGAAATTCTGGGAAACAAAATCTTTGTTGCTCCTCTAAAGCAGCTTTTCTAAACAAAAATATTTTCAAAAATAAACAATATTGGGATATCAGTTCACATATCTGGTTCTTTTCCACTACAGCACCAAAAAGTCTTATTTGCAGGGCTGGCTGATGGAATAATTCAGATACATCTCTGGAGTGGACTGTTCTCCCCATCTTTCTTTCCCTTAAGTAGACAGACCAAAGGACAGTACAAGTTCACAGTCTCTAAAGCCACATTTTATTACAAAATACAGAAATAATAAAGCAACAGATAAGTCCTCAAATATAAAGAATTCCCAGGTCTGCTGAGGGAGACAAAATAAATAAAAGGCTCAGAAACAACCCCCTTCAACAACACCAGGAAGGATGACTCGAGTTCTCTGTGTACCAAATTTGTGCACAGCTTGTTCTGCCCATTTCTTCCTCTAACATGGAAGAAATGGGCAATACTTTTATTATTTCAATGCAATAAATCCATCCTCTGCTTTACACAGCCATTGCAGGTGAAATTCAGGCACCTTAAATTTCTTCCCCACAACAGGGAATCATTCACTTACATGCTTGAAAGCATTGGGGCTGACTGAAAGTTTTCAGTCTGAGCTGTGGACAAATGACACGGGACATTGTTCCTCGTGTCCCTGTCCTTTGCCAAACTACAGCAACCAACTCCTGGTGAGCCATGGGATGTTGTTTTAGGTTATGCAACCAAAAAAAAAAAAGTGTATTCTATTTCAACTGTAGAAAGCAGTTGGGGGATGGTTCCTTTTTTCTTTATCTCTTGTAACTCCAGGGGGGAGGAGGGTGGATCACTTCTGATAACAGCCCAGCTGTTAAAATCAGGTGGGGCAGGGTTTCTTATCTCTTTTATCAACTTTGTCCACCCATGGGGGATATCTTCTGTTCATGGGCCATTGAGGCTCACCAGTGACATCACACAATACACCATCCCAGTGTGAGATGCTCCACCCAGTGGGGAGGAGCCAGCCATTCCTACCCAGATAAAAATGGGGACACAGGGACCCCAGGGATCCTGTTTTTTTCCACAAGATTCCCACAGGAAGACTGGATTCATCTCACCATCACTGAACCTGTCTACAGGATCATCTCTACTCCAACAGAACCACATCTATCACTCCAGGAGGATTTATTGGACTGCTTCCAACACTCTGGCCAACAGGGTGTCAGGTTGTATTTCTGACTCTGTCAGGGTTTTCTAAGACTTTTGTTTGCTTGCTTCCTTGTTTTTTTGTATTACTGCACTTGTATTTTTAACATTCCTACTAAAGAACTGTTATTCCTATTCCCATATTTTTGCCTGAAAGCTCCTAATTCCAAAATTGTACTAATTTGGAAAGAAGTTTTACATTCTCCATTTCAAGGGAAGCTCCAGTTTTCCCTGACAGATACCTGTCTTTTCCAAACCATGACAGATGTTCAGGGCAGGTGGTACCTCTGCCTTGCAAGCCAGAGGTCTGTAAAACACCACCAGTCATCCAACAGAGCTTCCTGGGAAAAGAGAGTTTTAGTACCTGTTTGTACAGATAAGCTGAGGCAGCTTTTATCTTTTTCATAGTACTGGTATTTCATGCTGTCTATGCAGCCTCAGCTTGAGACAAAATTCACACAGACTTACCCCAATCTCTTATTTTCTTTCTTATATTCACACATAATAATGAAGGAGGAAAGGGGCTGTCAAATGCTATAGGAAATCAGGAAAAATAGTTTCACGTTTCAATTGCTTTTACATATCATTAGGACTGCTTTGCAAATGTCTCCTTTGCAATTTCAGGAAACCATTTAAATCATCCCCTTCCAAGAGCACTAATTCAGACATTCCTACAGCCAGGTAGCCCTAGAGTGACTATCTTTGCATTAAACCACTGAAACTCCGAGAGAGGAATTTAGAGCAGCGAAGTTATAAATCTCTTGTTGCATTAAAGAGTTTCTTGTTAAAAAAAGAAGAGGTTTGTTTCTCTCTGGTGACATGACTGAGCACTAGGATCTTTTAGTTTAGGTCATTAACACACCAGTATAAATCTATATTTAACCATTCAGTTTCACTCATGATCCCAGACAAAATATGAAGATCAGGGATTTTCAGAATAAAACCATCAGTCAATTCAAACAAACTCATAATGAATTACAGAATAATAAGAATGCATAAAATGTTGGATTATAAAATTATCTTTTCAAAGGAACCCTGAAAGTGCAAGCATTATTAAAAACAACAAATGTGCAGCTATTTTATGCAACATATAAAACCTTTTGCCTTTGACAAGATTAATGCGAGCTCTGAGACTTTCACATGAGCAGGACCAAAAAGCCCTACTATAAAAATGTCAGCTCCACTTCAATAACAACCAAGTATCTGAAATACTCTGGTTTGGGGGGGAGAACACAACTAAATTGAAAATGCTGAATTAACCATTGCCAGTTTTAAATGAGATGGGCAAGGGGGGGAAGAAACACCTTTCCCACAGTGCTTCAAACTTCTCTGCCTTGTGCCCTTGTGCTCTTTGACCATAAAGGCAAAAAAAGCCTCATTCAATGCCTTTGACCTTTACCAATGGTATCAGAGGCCACATTAATATATTCTTACCCATTTGCAGTTAATCAGATGAAATGGAGAGGATCATTGGGTTAATTAGGTGAACAAGGCTCACTAATGGTAATAAGCAACAGAATGCACAGAGCAGGCTTCAGTGGATAAAATATAATGGCAGCCACTGGCATGAAGCATCTAGAATTATTTAAATCAGTTTTTGTTGAAGAAAAGGTAAAGTCTGGTCTAGCAGAGCACAAAACCCACAGCCAGCATCCTGGCCTCAGTGTTCACACAACAAAGTCAGGCCTGAAAAGAATTATTGAAAAAAGAGCACAAATTGCAACCTTGTTATGTGAATCTCTTCCTAACTTGGAGACACTTCCATTAAATTTCACAGGCAAAATTTATAGTCTGGAGTTATGTCAAGGAGAAAGTAAAAGTTGCCTAATTTACCATGTGCAGTTCAGCTTTGACTCATTCTATTCCTGAGCATTACATTATGCAAACTACTTCATAAAGCTCCATAATCCCCTTAATGCAGCCCACACTGGTTTAAAAATTAAAAATCACTATTGTTTCCATTATCCTTTTAATTGGATGATGGCATGACTAATATACAATATAAAAGTCAACTATTTAATCACACATAATCATCCAGTTTTACATTTTCTTCATGCCAGGTCTTTCTAAATCCAGATGCTATGATGTCAATCAACATAAAATTTATAGCCTTCAAGATTTTCAGACACACATTACCTCCAGATCAGTAAAATACTGAAGCATGACACTGAAATGCATGGTAGGAATGCCGTGTAAAAGTCAATAATTGCATGGCAGAGAGTGGATGTTCTAAAACATTTCATGTCAGGTTGTGGTGATTCCTTTGTGTGTGTGAGTGGCAGAGGGAGAACACAAGGAGCATTAACCCTAAGAACAGGACTTGTTGCATTCACATCATCTGCAACACTCCTGGGAAACCCAGAAATTCTGTTTCTCTACCAGAGGATGAAGGAAGAAAAGAATGAGGACAGCACATAAGCCCCTGCCTTACTCAGCAATTGATGAGCTGATTCCTATGCTAAATTGAGCACCATGCAGGAAAAAAAGCATCAGGAATTCCTCTAGCCATGCTCACTTTTCCAGAGAAATCCTTTCTGGATGAAATGGTTCCCCCATGCAGTATTACATGGATACTGTAAAGATATCATCTGGTATTTTACAGTATTTAAGTGGCTGACTACATAAATTATTTGGTTAGAGGAAGGACTGTACATGGATTGTAGCAGGCAATATCAAAACAGAACAAAAATGTTCAAGATTAAGGTACATAAGCAATTCTTTCTGGTTGCCAACGGAGAGGCCAGACAGTACATTCTTAGTTAATGTTCAGTGCTCTTGTCTGAGTTATTTTCTAAAACATCTCCACTAGAGCTGCTCATTATTTTAAAGTCATTCTTAATAAATATTGATTTGCTAATCATTTTTGTGGAAACAGTTATGCCATTTTTAAAATACATTTTCTTGTAGTGCAGATGAACTTTCTCTTCTGGCAGAGAGATAAAAAGAAAATGATTAAGTTGCTGAAAAGTAATGTTTTGACATTTTATACCTAATCTTTTCATAGACTTCAGAATTACAGAATGTTTTGATGTTTTTAGTTTTTGTTCAAAGTGTAGGACAATAACTCAATGAAGTACCTTGATTAACTTAGTCCATACTCTTTTATATTCAGTGCACAAACCATCCCAAGGCTTGAACTTTATGCTCTCATCCCACAAATATTTTCGTAAAAGATCAGATGTTCATTAGACAGAGAAGCTTTTTATTATTCATTCCTGTTCCTGCCTGCGTTCCCTCTTTAAAGACAGGCTTGCCTGTTTTCCTCATGGTGAAATATTAATGGATCATAATTTATATAAAGGAATTAAAGAGAATGCTTCTAAGTTTCTATGAAATATGGTACCCATTTCAGTGGTGGAGAGCACACTGGATCTATAGGGGATGTTTGGTTTTGTATGAAACATCTGAAACACTCCCACATTTAAAAAGAGAAAGTTGAGATTTATGCATTAGAATACAGTTTGGAGTAAAGGAAAGAAGGTAGTATTTTTCATAATAAGGTAAGAATAAGTTACATGTAATTCGAATTGTAAAGCCATTACAGAAAGCAGGAGCTCCTAATGCCTATATAAGTGTTATTACAAAAGGAAAAAATAAAAAAGGCAAGTTGTTGTTATGAGAAATAAGTAGTAACTGGCTGAGCTGTACAATTGCAAAGCTGTCAGATGAAGTCACTCTCTTCCTGAATTAAATAGCTGCCACCTACAAAGCAGACACAAAACCACTTCAGATGTGCAGAATCAGTGTAATTTTCAATCCAAGCTGACCACTCCATGTATTTGGGATGAAGTCAACATTTTGTGCTGTACATACAGGCTAGGGAATTATATCTGCCCTGAAAACATCTGGCAAAGAAGGAAAAATAGACTACCTGAACTGATTCAAACAAACACCAGGTCTTTTTCTCAGGTCATGGAAGGAGCTAGTAAAGGGAACAAAACAAACAAAAAACAACGACAAAAAAACCAGCAACAGCAAGGAAAACCACCAAGAAAAGACTAAGTGAAGCAGAACTGAAGAAAGAGAGGCAATGTGAAGTGAAAAATAAGGAAATTTGCTTATAATATTAAGGAAATAGTCAAGCAAACTTAGAGGAGCCTGCTAAAGTCCTGCCTGGTTGCTTCTGCTTCTCCTACCAGCTGGGGTCTGTCTGGCTTGCCTATGAAGAAAAAAAAAAAGCACTGAAAGGAGCCCACACAGCCTCCTATCCTGGAAGGATATTTCCTAAATCAGCCTTGGGAAATCACAGAGCGTTTACATGATGAAAATGCCACATATGGTCCTCTTGTTTATAAACTATCTTTACTAGTAAGAGACTCTGAGTAGCATGAGCAGATTTTAAAAAAATCCAGCTTGATTGGCTTCCCTACGGAACTGCAGTTCCACAAATATTCCTTCACAGTAAAGGAACAATTAAAAAAAAATTTAAAATGTAAACATATGAATCAAAATGATCCTCCTCCCTCAGTGGATCCCTAAAGCTCCTGTACCCTGAGTGCAAACCCCTTTCTCCATTCCAGGATGATGTGTGTGCAGGCAGGTGCTAATGCAGTAAATCACACAGTGGAGGAAAGTGAGGGTGACAGCATCCAGTTGTAACCCCAGGCACACAAAATACAGGTAAACAGTTTAATTACCCAAATCTTGCCAGCTCCATGGAGAACCTGGTGAAAGATTAAATTTTGTTTTTTATCCCCTAGCATTTCCCTCATGTGAACATTCCCCTCTGAGAAGTACAACCCTTCTGTTCAGTTAAATAAACACAAACACAGCCTGCCCATTCCTTCTCAGCTTCACTTCAAATCAACCTTGCACCACCCCTAGTCCTTCTCCTTGTCCCCTGGATGAACAGATGTGTTTGTGGTAAATCAGATTTTCCTTTTCTTGGTATACAATCGAGTCAAAGGGAAATAATTCTCTGTGGAAGATTTTTGCAGCTCACAAGTAGGAATTTAAGGCTTAAATAATCACATATCCTACAAAATATCAAAGTGGCACATAACCTATGGTGGCCACAGGCTCCAGTTTGGGGTTTGGTGATGGTGGTGACAGCAAGGCTGGTAGAAACTTCAGCAGGAACACAAGTGATCACTGCCCTTGTCCCTCCAAAGCCACTGCCACCTCCAGGAGCTCTGTCCCTTGCTCACAGCAAGCAGCACCAGGCTGTGCACTGGGAGTGAGCAAACCAGGCTTGTGGCAGCCTCTCCCAAGCTGAAGAAGCAGATTTTACTATGCAAATGGAAATCGCAGCAATCTTCACAGAGAAGCTGTTGACAAGCTTTAGGCAAGGTAAAAACAGACAGAAGAAAGCAATTAATTTATTATTTTCCTGGGTAAAGAACAGTGTAGTGGTAATGGCCCATTGTAAGCATGAATAATACTGGAGCTGGGAGCAACATGGTATAATTTTAACATTCTACAGCCTTTGTTAATCAATCTTATTGATGTTCATCACATCCATAAAGCTGAAAAGAATGGGTTTACTAAACTTAAGGAAAATATAAGATCTCATTCTGTGCCTTTCAGTTTCTTCATTATGTTGCCATAATGTCATCAGTGTAATATATTTCACCCTTTTGCCTCTGTTTTAGCATTCATTTTTTTGATTCTGCTGTGATCATGTCTGGTTCTTTGAAGCAATGAAATGAATTATGGATATTGCTTTTACTCCACTGCCATAACCAGGAGAGGAGCAGGATTTGCTGAGAGAAAAAAAATGTTCCCTGCTTTAGGACTGGGAAGTGAACACTAAAAACCAGAACATCTCATCACCCTCCATACTGTGAGAGCTGCACCTGGAACCAGTAGAGCCACATGACTTTGGAGGAAGACTTTATCCAAAGATTGGCCAGTTTATGAACAAAATCACAGAATTGTCAAGGTTGGAAGAGCCCTTCAAGATCATCTAATCCAACCATCAAGCCAGCAGCACTGGGACACTGTGCTGTGGTGCAAGATGAGATCCAGAGCACTGCATTATTCCCAGGGCAGGGAGGTCAAAGGATCTGTTCCATCTTCCACCCCCAGAGCTTGGGGCAGAGTTGTGGAACAGCCCCATGGTCACTGCTGTGTCCAGAGCCCCGTGGCTACATCTGCACAAAGACTGCAGGAGAAGATTTATTTCAGCCATTTCTTCCAGAAGATGTGCAATGTTCTAGTCTGACATGGTAGATCAGCAATCTGTAAATGGGCTAGACTAAAGCTGCAAATTCCTCCGAGCCAGCAACCCGCTCTGCACCTGATGGTTTTAAATCGATAATCCAAGGTGAAACAGGTCTGCTGGAGGCACTGAGGTATTTGGGTTATGAATGCCTCACTGAAAGTCCAAATCACACACAAAAGGCCATTTAAACTGAGACCCTTCAGCCACTGTGGCTTGAGGCACTCTTGCCAAAGTCTTTCAGAGTTGGTTGGGAAAAGAAATGAATTATTGTGCTAGAGCTCATCTCATGTTTTCTCGTCTCTCTTTCTTCCAAAGGCCACCATCCTCTCACAAAACCAAGAGAGATCACTGCACAAGAGCTGAGATTTAATCAAGAAAATAAACTAAGTCTGAAAACTGAAATACATTGAATTTTGTCAAAATTTTCTGCCAGAATGAAATAGCATAATGATTTTAAACTTTCCTTGCAACAGACACAATATAAAAGATAAAGAAACAAAGCAAAATGAAGATGCATACACTGGGAAATGTTATCTGAAGGATTTGCTTTACGTAAAAAGTTTGTGTTTTGCCTGCAAAGTTTTCAAAGTCATTACTGAGCATCTTAAATGAAATTATTTACATGTTGTTTGTAACCACATGCTTGCCCTCAATCTGCCTCATCTTAGTTTGTAATTCCTTGGGGAGGATGACACTCTTTTTAAAAACAAAAAAGCAGAAAACAGTGTATTGGAATCTTGCCACTTTCTTATTAAAAATGAGCATCTACACCCAACTAGTTGTGTGCAGACAAAAAAAAATCTGTGAATACATAATTTGAAGCACAACAGCATGCAAATATATTCAACAATTCATCTTGCTTAAGAAGCCTGAGGAAAAAGTCACACAAAACAAAAATGTGTGTGAAGCATTCCAAGTGCACCCTGCTATGTTTGTAGTGATCCCTTAAAAAAAAAAGGGTAAAGAATGGGAGTGATGAGTCATTAAAATGGTGGTAAAAAGAGAATGAGGCCACAGTGAGATGTTCACCATCACTCTGGTTACAACAGCTGGAGCAGCAGCTGCCCTGCCCACCCCCCAAATAAATTCACACATCCCCATTGAAAGGAGGGATGAACACCTCAGGGAAGGAAGGAAGGCTCCTTTAGCCTGGCAAAAAGTTCACATGTAACTACAGGCTAACAAACTACAGATGAAATATTAAATCCCTAAATGCACATTTGAATAATTTAAGCCATCCAGATCTTTAAATTCATTTACCTCCATCTAAGTTTCAGTTAATATGATTCGCTGGTAGATTTTTATCATAACTTAATGAGTTTTAAAGAAACACCATGAAGTTCTGAAGTTTTATTTTGCTTGTTAAATCAGATATTTAGCCTACTTTTCAACTAATAATATAGTAAAATATGTAGAATTAGAAGCTTTCCAGGTAAGGCAATTAACAGTTTTACAGATTAGCCTGCTCTGTACTGGAAGCACAACACTCAAACAGGCACAGCCCAGTGTCTGTAGTGTAACACACACTAATCCAGCCAAAAACCTACCTACTTCCACATTAGGTGATAAAACCAGTAGGTGCCAAAAACCAGAGCCTATCAAAGCTCAATTAAAAATCCAAGGATTGGACATAGCCTTAATAAAAGATTATATCCTGTTCAAGCTTTTCTTGCTCTCAGGAATACAATTGTTATATAACATTTATATACCTGTTTCCTTCAGTAAATAACCAGGTAAGTCCTCAGGGCCCTAGGCAACAATGGTCAAATGTGCACCACACCCACAGGCTTGTAAATGGGAAGGAAATCCCAAGTCAGGGAACTCCTATAATATCCTCCTATGACTTATATGACAATGAAAGGTTTCCCAAACTTTTCTTATTTTATCAAAATGCATCACAGTGCCCAAGACTTAAGCACTCAATGCATGCTTGCAAGAAATCTCTCTCACTTGAGACATATGTTTGTAAGAAGGCTTTTCATCTGGATAAAGGTCACTGACTGCAGCTGGACAGGTCACTGTGCCACACTGCAAATTGTTTCTTTGACTCAACATGAGATTTAATATCCTGTGAATCAAAGCAGATCGTGCTTTTTTGTTTGCTTACAAAGAGGTTTATTGCCAGCACACACCAGGGATCACTGGCAGAACAGAGCACAGTGACAGAGACATACAAACCCTCTGTCCCAAAAGCTCCCAGCTCTGGGCAGTGCCCACTCAGTGCTCACAGCACAGGGAAGAAAAGGGATGACTCTGACCACAACAGCAGGGTGGCCTTTCTCTGTTTCTCCTATCACTTGTGCTTTTGGCCCCAAGGCTTTTTCCCTTTTCCACACAGACAAAACAAGAAGCACTCAACTGCCTGGGTGTTTTTGGACCAACATCTCCCTTGCCCTCACCATTCCATGGCTCTAACCAGAGACTCATCCCCAGTTTCAGTGGGATTGGGACAGATGGCTCTGGGGGGGCACAGGTGAGATACCAGGCACAGGATGCTTCTGGGTTGCTTCATGACCTTGATGGATGAGTCTAGTCAGCCCTGACAGCATGAAAGCATACCAAGTTAGTCCATAAAATGTAAACAGATTTCTTGTGTGCTTGGGTATTTTCCAGCTTGAATTTAATTTAATACTCCACCAAAAACTCTGAGCTCTGGATTTTACTTTTGGGATTGCAGTAGAAGAGCTGCTGTGAACAAAGGAAAATTTGTGCTGCTTTTCTACAATATCTCAACATCATCATCTGTTTTCATGGATCTATTTTACTCTTTCTTATATCTATGGAATGGTTACATGGAGGGCAGGATATTTCTCCCCCATATCCTCTATCTGAACAGCCTGAAGTGAATGAGTAAAAGCCATGACAGTGACATTTGTGGTGTCAGACAAAGCTCAGGACCTGACAACTTGATGGAATAATTGCGGCTGATTAAATGCTTGACGTCTCAATTGGTTTTTTAATTTATAGAAAATGAACACAAGAACCTTGCAGAAGCAGATGACTGAACTCATCCCCAGGTATCCCAGATCCAGTAAAAGCTTCCATGATCATTTTTTCATCCTGCCTCAGTCTTGCACGCCCACCAATAACCCCTGTGCTGTGAGCTTGTGAAAATTCCTGAGAAAACACACCACTGGAACAGGCTGAGTCTGTCCATACAGAAAAGCCCCAACCCTGGGTATTTATTTTGAGGTGTTATCCAGCCTTTTAGTGCATTAACACTTGTTTTAGATATTAGAAAGGACAAAAACATAACTACAACAGAAGCTTTCTAAAAACAGGCAGATAAATGTGCAGGTCCTGCCTGTCAGCAGCTGCAAATCCCAGATGTGTGGCTGCTTCTCCCACCACACCTCGTTTGGGAGCCCAAAGCTGTGAACACCAAGGGCCTGCTGTGAACCTGAGGGCACAGAGGTCTTCATGAGCAGAGAGCTGAGAGAGACCCCCTTCGACTCCTGCCAAGTGCCCCAGGGTGGAAAACCACGGCAGCATTCAGCAAGGAGATGGTTTAGAGCATGAGAGTCTTAGGAGATACTCAGCCATAAATCATTTAATCACAGAGAACACCCAGAGAGCAAAGAGACTTATTTTTCAACAGTTTTTCAAGACAGTGATAATAATCTCATTGTTCAATTAGCAGTGTTCTTTAATGACCTTCTATTAGGTTTCAAGGTCTTGCATTCACAAAGTATTTTATACTCAATCTTCCCACATTTCATCTCAGACACTTTAGAGGCAATCACTGATCTAAATTCCACTTGATTTATTCTTTACAGTACCACACACTTAAAAGATATCAAAGTATTAAACACAGTACAACAAACACCGGTATTTAATTTTGTTACACAAAATATTTTCATCGCCATGCAAAAAGATAATGCAGATAGCAATTATGATAATAGTGCAGATTATAGACTACAGCACTCATAATTTACCTGCTACAATTTTACCAAGGCAAGCATTCTGTAAGTCTCCATCCTGCATGCCTATTTGCAAATTCACTGTTCAACCTGCTCTGGCTGATGTTATATGTATTCATACATATTCAGATGAAAACTGAGAAAAGTAAGTATATGACTGTGAGTGCTTATTAGAATGCACATCCCCCAGCAGATATATTAACAGGGAGCTTTGGGTTATTAGCATTGCCAGGGCAGGACTGCAGAAAGGAGCATTGTCAGCCTTGCTGCTCTGGACACGTTCCAGGGCTGGTAATTGCTGTCTGCCTGCTGGAATCATCCCTGCATTTAGAGTCAAGACCTCCAGCTCTCAAACACTGTAAGCTGAAGAAGATTTTGCACCAGCCTGCTGGAGGGACTGTAATGTGTTAAATGACTACAATATCAGCACAGAAAGCAGTGTCACAAGCCACTGTAGTGTGCACTGCAGAGATCAGAAGCCTCTAAGTGTAATTTAAAGGTGGCAGTCTAAAAGGAAAAAAGAAAGAGGAGGGGGAAAAAAAAGGAAAAAAAAAAGTCCCTTCAGTTCTCACAAAGAGCTTCCTAAAATTTGTGCTATTAAACCAGAAGTAAACTACAGAGAAAAGGGATTGAAAAAACAAATCCTGTCTATTCTCAGTGACTTGGTGGACACTCATCATATTGGTCTTGTTGGCTCATGGTCTTGATTAGCTGATCCTCAGCATGGTGGAGGAAAACTAACAAACCAGAGAAATATTTCACACTTCTCTTTCAAGATCTCTTGTTAACCTCAGGGTCTTGTGTTGAGTGTTTTGGGGTTTTTTTGCCTCAGCTGAAAAGAAACTAAGAACAAAGAAAATGTCCTTACTCCACACCATCACATAGGCACCAGATTCTGTCAAAGACATGTGCCTCTAGGATTTGTTACAGAAGCTGACACTTCAACAGGTTTTAAAATAAATTTTAAATTAAATGAGACTGAAAAGGAAGAAAGATTGCAGGGAATGGTCCTCAGATAGATGAGTGAGAGCAGGAACACTGAAGATTCCAGAAAAACTAAGTTTTGCTCAAGCTGAAGATCTCACATATTATTTTTTTAAGGTAAGTGAAATTCACTGCACAAAGGAAAAACTTCGTAAGATGATTTACAATAGCCCATCTCAGCCATTTGTTTGTCAGTGCAAGTGGCTCAATGCAGTGCATCTTTTCCAGGCTGATCCTAGAAGGGAGGACACCACTTCTAGAAAGGAAAAGCAACACCACAACTTAATATACCTCATGCAATTATTAAGCCCCTCCTGGATTCCTTCTCAGCATTGATGGGTCCACTCTCCTAGGCCAGTTTTGAAAGGGGAGTTTTACATTTCACAGGCTATAATCTAAGCCTGTATTTTTAACTTAGATATTGCTGAGCAGACAAAAATTGAACCCTGATCAATCTCCTCTCTTTTCCAAATGCAAAAACAATTGTTAAACTTCTATTTAGAATTTGAAATATCCAAAGAATCTAAATTTCCTTCCAGCACACCCAGAAGAAATACCTACCAATTTCTTGAAAAGTCAAATAGTTTTATTTTCTTCCCAAATACAAAGATTGGGCTGTTATGACTCATTCTTGAAATGGTTTTCACACTAGTAATGTAACAATGATGAACTGAATGGCTATTTCCTTGTGCCTCATGTGATAGTCATAAATTCAGTTTTCTTGGAGAAAACATCAGTTGACAGATGCATAGTGCAAAGAATGGTGACAGAGCTTATAGTAAGTCCAAAAAGTACCCAGAAAAACAACTCTGGTTTTCTGGCTGTGGAACTGGGCCTCTCCTGTAGGATTTGTATGTGCACTGAGCAGCACTCACAGAGGCAGCAATTGTCTGAGCACACATCTCAATGGAAAACCTCTAACAGCATATTCCAGGTGAGGCCCCAGTGCAGCATCACCCAACCATCCCCTTACCATGTCAGGGCTCCCAAATTTCCTCCAGTCACACTCAGGCCAGCTGCAATGAAGCAAATCCATCAGGAATAACAGTTCCTACAGCTGTCTGTGGGATCCAGGAGCTCTCAGCTGCTCACCACTCACAGCCCTGGGGGAATCTGCAACTGAGGAGCCAGTCAGTGTGTTCTGCTTTAACAGAACTCAGAAATAGAAATAGAAATCAGAAATAAATTCAGAAATAGAATTCAGAAATAAAATGGGACTAATGTGCAAAAAGAAACGAAGGCGACATTTTAATAAAGACTCATCCTGAAACTTTACATTGCAAAATATTTCAAAAATCTTACATGACAGTGAGGGGTGTGTTGTAAAAATGGCTTCACGATTTTGAAAAGGTTACTCTGTGTCTTTAAGCATTGCAAATAGTGAAGTTGCAGTTTAGACTGCAAGGGAAAATTGAACTCATAAGGATGTAGGTGGGCATTCCCTAGGGACTGACGAAGCCACCCAAGCACATGAGATGCCTGACTCCACAGGGAGCAGATTCCCAGAGTATTTAGGCAAATTGTATAAGGTGCCTGTCTGCATCTTTTCATGTTTTATAAACACCTCTGTGAATTTAGCCTTGGGCACAGTACAGGAAAAAAACCCCTACATACTAGAAAACAACAAAGCCAATTATAATGAGGCTTCCAAGTTGTATTTTACTTCTTTTTCATTTCACATAAAAGTAGAAGATATGTTTTACCTTCTTCAAACAAATATATTCTAGAAGGGCAGAGCACTGTACCCTACACTTTCATTGGACTGGATCTCAGAACACCCTCCAACAATAATTAATGAACATTGCCTCACTGCTCTTTTTTAATCTAGATAAGCATCAGCAATATTTTACACAGCAGGGAATAGGGGAACACAGGTGTTAAGTGCCTTGCCCAAGGTCACAGAGCATGGCTGTACCAGGGTTAGACACACGTCCCTGACTTTCAAAGATGCTGCTGAAGTGATGCTGCTCCTCTTCAATTACAAAGCCTTGTAAGTGCTCATGTGCAGCCTGTGAACATTTCTAAAATTCTTCTGGAGAGAAGACCCTCCATTTCTCTGTTGTGCTGCCTGAAGTGGGGAGCAGGGCTGAGGAGAAGGGGAAGGGCTCAACATGTGCCCAACACTGCTGTGCCCTCCCTTTTGTGCACCTACGTGAGCACTTGACCTGGTCCAGAACTGTGCATGGGAGGAAGGCAAGGCCAGAGGGAATGAAGTATGCTGAGGTGTTGCACCACTCAGTAATCCTTCAAAAACTTAAGAATTCTGGACTGTATTAGTCTTCCATCACCCCATCTTGCCAGTTAGGCACCTTTCTTACATGTGGAAATAATGGCCACAGAGCAGTGAGGGGTCACTGGATGTTATGGGGACATGGCAGATCTGGGGGCTCTGTTCATATGTCTGTTTCTTAGAAATGGGAGAACAATCTACAGCAAAAGAGGAAAAAATAAAAAAAACCAACCCAAACTACAAGTATTTTATATTTTTTCTCTCTGAGACAGCTTCATGATCTATATTGTTAATACAATGACATAGCTTGTTCCATTCTTCAGCTGCTTGTCACCTGAACTTGGCAGACTTCAGAAGGCCAGAAATGGAGAGAAGGCAGCCAGTAATTACCCAGGGCAACCCTCCCACCTCACTGGTGGGAGACAGAAAGGATTAATTATTGGGATATCTCTCTGTCTATTGAAAGGAAGTGCCTACAGTTTCATGACAATATGCTTCTGTTATTACGTAACATCAAAAGTTACCAAACCATCAATTTGATGAGTATTTTTCAAGTAAGAATAAGAAATATGTGTATTCCTTATGGTCTTCCAGTCACATTTTTTAGCTGTCCAATTATCCAGATAGTGATGTATCAATATTGGGTGTACAGATCAAATGGGATTAAAGCATTTTGTTGCACAAAGGTAAAGCAGTGGGGTTTTGTTTTATCAACTTCCCAGCTACTAAGAGTTTTTAATTCACAGATTTATCCTCCTTTAGCAGTTCCATAATATCTTTCCTTAGTTCATTAAAAAGTAACAAGACTAATTAAGCATCACTTTGAAAATTCATCATCTGCTAGGGGGAGAAATGTTTCCAAATATCCTGGAATTTCTCAAGTTTTCCATATTAGAAAAGTGACAGTGTCTGACAGAGAGATGAGTTT
Source organism: Prinia subflava (assembly GCF_021018805.1). Classification (NCBI taxonomy): domain Eukaryota; kingdom Metazoa; phylum Chordata; class Aves; order Passeriformes; family Cisticolidae; genus Prinia; species Prinia subflava. The sequence continues at coordinate 16,392,830 of NC_086258.1, forward strand.
TCAGCTCTTTTGACTGCTGTAGCTGTAACCAGACTGTAGCTGTTGGCGTTATTTACCATTGTTTACCACAAGCTAACACTTTATTCACAAGAATAGTTCTTCATAAATACAAGCAGAGATGCCAAAAAATTAGATTTAAGGCCCTATTGCCTGTAACTGAGCTCTTTATGAATAAGGATTACTTGCAAAAGCAGAAGGTGCCCAAGGAGATCACTAAATCAAAACACAGATTCAATCCCTAAAAGGAATTTATTATAATGAGAACAGGAGAAAAGTAAACAGGGCAAATATTTGTAGCTGGAGGAGTGTGGTAACAGAGAGTAAACTGCACTTCCCACATCCTCAGTAGAGCAGAAAGAATCAGCTTTGCCTGTTGCTGGTAGGAAAATTGGAATATTGCTCCATTAGCACTGTCCCATGGCCTCATGCCTTGTCCCTTCCAGAATTCCTCCAGACATAACCCCTCTCCTCACCTTTTCAGAAGCAGGGGAAAGGGTGGCTGCCAACAGCTGCTTCCAGCAGCTCTCTGATGGCAGAGATTTCCTCTTGATCAGGAGAATTCCCCAGAACACTTCTCAGATTACTGCAAACAGATTTTGCACTGTGTGATTCCACTTGCAGCACATAAATTTGCTTAGCAAATTTAAGAATTTGGTGCTGTATTATGGAAATATGTGGATCATCAAAATGAAATGCTGAAAAGCCTTACAGGTATAGAAGACAATAAAAATTCACCTTGTCAAGTCCACAAATGCTACATTAGTCTGTGTAACATAGCAAAATTTACAGCAAATAAATTGCAGATGTTGAAAATGGGATCTCTAAGAGGATATTCTTAGACAAGCAGTAAGGGGATTAGAATAACAAATATTGGGGTAGATACATTTCAAGTCTTCATAGTTTTGTTGAAATGAAAATCTACAAGCTGACCTTGTGGCTGGATTCTTGGGACAGGGACTAGATCTGAGGTCTGATGATCACAAAATGTTTTTTATAGATTTTTCCTCATTACCAGGACTCCTGGAATTCGAGCATCCAAGAAACTACAGGAAGCAGAAGTGTGGGAGAGGACAATGTGGAGAAAGTGAGATGCTGCAGGATTCTCATCCTGGCTGATAATGTGTCCTACCCATTCCCTAGTCAAAGCATCTTAATGACAAAAGAGGCACAATTCACAGTGAGAAAAGCCTTCCCACAGTTAAACTGGAAAACTGGACAAAGTCCCACTCCTGCTCCATTTGTGCGTTTTAGTTTTCCCCTGAAAATGGAATAGGAACCAAGTAGGATGGTGGGGAAGTGTGACTGGACCTTTATATTATGAGTTATTCCCAGATCCTTCAGTTTAGCTTTTGATAATTCATCACAGGCCACCAGCACTAAAAAAAAAAAAAGCATGTATGCCTTACATCTGATGAAATATTTATTATGACTGTACTAGAAACCCTAATTACGTGTGGAGAGTTTAAAGAGAACCATCCAGATTGGATAGTGACAATTAACCAGCTGTGATGGGCAACAAAGGGAAAATAGCCTGGACTAAGGAGCAAACAGCAAAGGTATTTACATAATTTACACACACCCTGATCATTTGTAAATCAGGACTGGGAAATACCAAAGCTATTAGCCCCACACAGGGTCACCAGGCATTTGTGTTTTCATCCACCATTTGATTCTGAAGCAATATACACAGGTGTGGGTAGGAATGAAAGTCATCCAGAACTCAAGGAACTCCAGATGTCATAAAAATAAAAGAATGCAACCTTATATTTATGAGATTAAAAGTTCCCCTTCAAGCTGTAACCATTCAGACACAGCATATAATTTATTTTGGTTATATCTAAAAGGATTGAATATTGATACTGAGCACTTCCTGAGATGGTTAAAAAAACAAGAAAGTCTCTCTAAATCTTGATTCTCTAAAGCTTGATTACTTCCCACTGAGCCAATTCAAAGAATTGTAGTTACTAAGGGCACACCAAACTTTGTCTGAAAGAGTGAACAGGGTGGAACTGAGAAGGCCCAGGGACT